>NC_039245.1:17560427-17901504 GCF_003368295.1 Carassius auratus | reverse complement strand
CTCACGGGAAAACTTGCACTTTTCTTTACGTTTTCCATTTCAAAGAGAAATGTCATTTCTTTCTATGAGGTTCTGAGTCTCACCATTTGCTCTTGTCTTTTAGTTTGGGAGGCTGGAAGCTGCTCTTAGACATCAGCATCAGAGCACTACAACAGAAAAAAAAAAAAAAACTCAGTACAAAAATGCTTTCTGTTCTCGTAAATCAAATAAATGAGTCATTCTGACCGCATGGGATGAAGGTCAAACATTGGTGGCTGTAGCTCTGCCAGCTCAATGGCGGTGATGCCCACTGCCCAGATATCACACAGATGGTTGTATCCGCCCTTCTTTTCCACTGCTGCCACCTCAGGGGCCATCCTAAAAAAAACAAAGACAAATTTCCATTAGATACTTCACAGTCCGATTGTCTTTCAGGAAAATGTAAAGGGTAAAGGGGTGAATTTATTCATTGAGCGTATGGAAATGTTTTGGATCATGCATTCTTTCTGTATTGTTATTAAACCTGCTAAATGTAATATAAAATCACACACACACACCCACACACACCCACCTACCTATTCAGGGTTGGTAAGATTTATTAATGTTTAAAAGACTGCCTTATGCTCCCTAAAGGCTGTATTTATTTGATCAAAAATACAGTAAAAACAGTAGCATGATGAAATATTATTACAATTCCAAAATACCTGATTTTCTATTTAAGTGTTTTTTTGATCCTTCACAGATCCTCAGGAATAATTCTAATATGCCTATTTTTTTTTTCTTCTGCTTAACATTATTATTATCAATGTTAAAAAGAGTTATGGCATCTTAAATTGTTTATGGAAATTGTTTATGGTTTTATTCAGTATCTTTGTTGAATCAAATGTACATATAAAGTACAATTCTTTGCCCAAAGTAAACGAACAAAAAACCTTACTGACCTTTGAGCAGTAGAGTAAATATTCTATAGTTTTTAATTTTTAAGTAATTTAAGTAATTTTAAAATTTTTGAAGTGAACTATTCCTTTGCATTAATCATAAGGGACAGCGTGCTAATTGTTTTAAAACAAGACAATCCAGACTGTGTGATCTGCAGGACTCAAAGGGTAAATCTTTGTGCAGATGGCTCACCAGTAGGGAGTTCCTATGAAGGACTTTCTCTTGGCAACAGAGGCACTGATCTCAGCCGCAACCCCAAAATCAGCTACAGAGAGAGAGAGAGAGAGAGAGAGACAGAGATGATAGAGAGAAAGGGAGGGATACAATAATCTAAAATGTGCAGCTTCAAACATCTGTGTCTTAAACCAAGAGTAGAATATGTATATCCGTACTTAGGGTTCATAACACATCAAAACACTTACCCAATTTACATCTCCTCGATCAGTAAGAAGAATATTAGCTCCCTATATTAGAAGAGAGGTTTATATTTTAATTAACAATTTGAACATAAAAAAAAATCACAATACAGTACATTGCCACCATCATTCAATGCAATTCAAATGTTTGAGGTCAGTATGATTTTAAAGGGAAACATTAGTACTTTTATTCAGCAAGGACAGAAAAGACAAACAAATTCTATTTCAAACAAATCCTGAATAAAATGCTTCACAATTTCCACTAAAATATCATGATATCTGAAGGATCATGTGACATTGAAGACTGGAGTAATGGCTCCTGAAAATTCAGCTTTGCATCACCAAAAAAAAAAAAAAAACTATTTTCAACTGTAATAATATTTCACAATATTACTTTTTATTGTATTTTTAAGCAAATAAATGCACTCTCTGTCAGCATAAGATACTTCTAACATAAACATTTCAAAAATCTTAAAGACCCCAATATTTAAACAATATTGCACAATATTTCATAGAAAAGCCTTATTCACCTTAATGTCTCTGTGTATTTTGCCTGTCTCATGAAGATGATTCAATCCCTGGGTAAGACAAAAACAAAAGTCTTCTCAAAATGAAGAGATGTGTCATTGTGAAAAACGTGTGCCTCTAAAGAGCTTTTTAAATTATTAATTATCCTCACCTGGAGTGTTTCCCTGCAGACGTAAGCAATCTGTTTTTCCTTTAAAGGTCCGGTTACTGTGAAGGGCATATTATATTTACTCTCTCTTAACTAGGGCAGTGGTTAAATGCAGCCATTAAACCCTCAAAGGAATAGTTCACCTCAAAATGTGAGATGGAATTGTTGTTAGGAAGAGACTAAAATGTATAGTGGTTCATGGAAAATATTTTTATGTATATATTATATTTTATGTATATATTTTTTTAAATACAAATTGAAAAAAAAAGAAAGAAAAAAAGTTGTTTGAGCTTGTATCAATACGAGTAATGAATTGTAATTTTTGAGTGATCTATTACTTTAAGAAGCTTAAATGAATACTTCACCTATGAAATGAAAATTTGCTGAAATTGTATTCACCCTCAGTCCATCCCAGATGAGTTTGTTTCTTTATTGAAACAGATTTGGAGAAAGTTAGAATTCAATCTAACTGATGGATCCTCCTCAGTGAATGGGTGCCGTCAGAATGAGATTCCAAACAGCTGATATAAACGATACAATAATCCACCAGTAACGCAAGTAATCTACAAGCTGCATGTTTGTAACTACCAGAGCAATCATTAATATGTTTTCAACCTTAAACCATTGTTTCTGATTAAAATACAAGTCCTTAATCCATAATTCTGCTTGCTTCAGTAAAAAGTTGTCTTGTATGAATCAGGAGAGAACTATGCACAAATCAAGCACCATTTACAAGAAGAAGAAAAAAGCTTAAAACAGTTCTAGACAAATATGTCTGTGAATTTTGATGTGAGAGGACAACAGGGGATATGTTACTTTTTCAGGGGATGGGTGACTTTTTCACTGGATGGAGCATTATTATGGATTACTGGATTTAATATGAACTCATATTTTGGCCAGAAGCAAAAACACATTAATAGTAAACTTATTTCTTACAAACATGCACCTTTTCCTCTACAAGATGTTAACTGATGGACTGGAATCATGTGGATTACTTGTCGATTATTGTGATGTCTTCATCAGCTGTTTGGACTCTCATTCTGACGGCACCCATTCACTGCAGGGGATTCATTTGTGAACAAGTGATGTAATTATATTTTTCTTCGAATAAAATTATGATCTTGGATGGCCTGAGGATAAGTACATTTTCAGCAAATTCCTTTAAGGTACTTAATAATTACTCTTTCCAATGATTTTCAATAATCTCAATGCTTTCACAAAATACTGTGTGTTGTTCACTGTATACCTTGGTAGATATCCTGCAATGATCCTCCCCCACAGTATTCCATGCAGATCCACAATTTACTATTCCTGAAAAGTAGAACAGTTCAGAGCATGGTCTTTTGATTCAATGCACACAGAACATTTTCAATAGATGCATATGCGCACACACATATCTTACAAACATGACAAGAATGGCATAAACATTTTTGAAAGCTTGTGAGTGGGAATGCATGCCTTTTAAATAATATTCGGGAATGCACAAGTCATCTAGAGCATGTACTGACACACCTCGTGCTACAAATCCTACTAAACAAGTCTGGGTGATTTGTGCTTCATATCTGATTGTGTAACTCTGCTGGTAGGGGTATAAAACATGCTGTGGAATGCACCTTTCTATGCCCTGACAACTACTGGAGAAATACCAGGCAAGGCACAAACATTACTGTACCTGTGGTAAGTGCCATAATAGGCCACAATGTTCTTGTGCTTACACTCCTTCATCATTGTTATCTCCTGTTGGATGGAGGTGATGTCATCACCTGAATAAGCAGTGAGATTATTAGAAAAAAAAAAGAGTATATACTGAGGAAAAAAATGTCTATTATCACAAAATATTGGAATTATTTTAATTCAGAATGTAGTGATTGGCAAATTTGACATAATGCAGTCCAATCATTTTTAAAGTAATACTAGTGCAAGCCATGAAGTCTTCTGAGAACTATAATTATGTGTAACTATAGAGCTCATTATAATATAAATCCTTCATACAAGGAATCGATCCAATAAAACCCCTTTAATTTTGAGAGATTAGTTAGGAACTGCGTACACTTCTAAAGGTTGACTGTATGTTCTCTAAAGCACTGATGCATGAAAATCTCCCAATATGTAAATGTGATCTGGTCAAAAACGTATCACTTTAAAACTACTCACACACCTGGATCCAGTTTAACAATTTTGATAGCAGCCATTTCTGAGCTCCTAATGTTTCTAGCCTGAAAGAAAATAGATTATATTGCATGATGAACTGGAAATCAGATTGCACTCTGTCTTTTACAACAATACAAATTATAAAATGGATAATTATGACTCTTGATATACAGCATGCATTTGTGACTGTGCGCAAGTTTTATATTAATATGTCAATACCATTCAAATGTTTGGGGTTGGTAAGATTTTTTTGAGTGAAGTCTCTTGTTCTCACCAAGGCTGCATTTATTTGATCAAACATATAGTAAAAACTGTAATAATATGAATTATTATTACAATATAAAATAGCTGTTTTCTATTATAATATTTTTTTAAACTTAATTTATTAATGTAATGGTAAAACTGAATGTTTTGATGCCTTGATCATTCAGAAACCATTCTAATATGATGATTCATTTCTCAGGAAACATTTCTTACTATTATCAATGTTATGAACTATTGTTATGCTTTATGTTTTGAAGGAAACCATGACATATTTAATTTAATGCATCCTTGCTAAATAAAAGGCTTTAATTTCCCTCACACTTTTAACAATTAGTTATAATACCCGGAAGAAGAATTGTTTTATTATGATTTATTATTTATAATACAAATTTATTTATTTCAATGGAATTATCAGAACATTGCTGTCTATTAGCCATACTAAAATCACTGCAGCATTTAACTGGCTTAGTAGTCAAATAAACATTTCACAATGTATGTAAATGAGCAAATGTAATATAGAGATGAGCTAACGCGACTTTAAGGACATGTTTACTTTGGTGAAATGCTCGGGATGTTGTAGAAAAGCCAGGAACAGATCCAGCTCACCCAGCAGGCATCTTAATGACAAATATCCAAGTGTCAGTGACAGCCTGCTGTGTCCTTGACGGTAACCTTGTCCTATAGCTACTGCAGGGAGCTGACGTACTTCATTGTTCTAGACCGTATGATGCTGCACCATTAGTTAATCACTCATTCCATCTGGATTCTATCAATTTACTATAAAACCACTAATACCCCTAGCCAAGGATTCATCAAATTCATAAAGCTGTGGAATTAAAGAAATAGTTCAAAATTTGCTTAGAATGTACTCAGTGTACATCCAATATATAGAAGAGTTTATTTCTTAATGGGAACATATTTGGAGAAATTTCGCTTTACATCGCTTGCTTTCCCTAATGGATCCCCTGCCATGAATGGGTGCTGTCAGAATGAGAGTCCCAACAGCTTATAAAACCATCACAATAATCCACAAGTAGTCCACACAACTATCAATTAACCTCTTGTTAAGCTAAAATCTGCATGCATGTCTGTTATGAACAAATCCATAAAGACACCTAACTTCAAACTGCATAATATTGCTTTCTCCAATGAAAATTTTGTCTCGTCTGAATCAAGAAAGAAATATGTACAGTTTTTCTAAACAAACATGATGGTGGATTTGATGTGAGAGGACAACAGGGGATGGACCTTTTCAGGTATTATGGACAGGAGTGACAGAGTAAAGTTAAAATGCTTTAATGATGGATTTGTTTCTTAAAATCATGCAGTTTTTCTCTTCACAAGATGTTAATTGATGAACTGGAGTAGTGTGGATTGCTGGTGGAGTATGGTGATGTTTTTATCAGCTGTCTAGACTCTCATTCTGACAGCACCCATTCAATTCAGGGGATCCATTGGTGAGAGCAAGTGATATAATACTAAATTTCTCCAAATCTGTTCCAGTGAAGAAACAAACTCATTTGCATATTAGATGGCCTGAGGGGGAGTAAATTGTAAGAAAATTTTCATTTTGGGGTAAACTACTGCGGTAAACATGCAACTCATGCACATGAAATATGTGCTATACAGAGCGGATTGTTTAATAGTAATGACTGGGCCTATTATGAATATAAACCAGACAAAAAAAGGTGGACCTCCATTTTTGCTTTTGGCTACTCATAAACATAACAAATCAAGCATTTCTGGACAAAACCTGGAACTTCACTGAGCAGCCTTCCTGTTGTTTTTTCCGGGCATGCCAGAGAGCTTCCGGTCATGACTAAACCAACAGTGCAACGTTCTCTTAATGGTTTAACGTTGCAACCTGAAATAACGCAGCCACATCCAAAGAACAATGGTTTTGGGTTGGATATCTGTCCACACTTTGACCAGAAATCTCCAAAGCTTGTTATTCTTTATGCTGGCATAGACCTGACAAGTCCATCAAACGCAAAACAGACTGTTTCGTATGAAATATTCTCAGTATGAAATATTTTTAGATCTCGAGATCTTTCTGAGTCCAAGTGGAGAGAGCTAGAGCACACTAGAAAAGCATTCTTTGTGCATTGTAAGATGGGTTTTGTAAGGGTTCTTGGCTCACCCACTGATTTATGATAAAGTGGACTGTGTTAGGGATGGCTACAAAAGAGTGACACAACCTCTTTATCAAACACATATAAAAGAGACAGACAACAACATATTTGCTTGTACAAACTTCTTTCTATGTAGGGAGGACTACATAGTTTTAAAGTTCAGATTTGTAACATTCCTCTAATGGTGCAGTTGTCTCAGTATGATAGCTCTTAATTCACGTCCAATTTCTGAGTAAACCAAAAGATATACTACTTTAAAATCACAAACTACTTTATATCCGATGATATATTTTTAAACTATGATTTTTTTTTTTTTTTTTACGTATTTTATTGAGGAAATACTTAGATGGCCTAACAAAGACATTTAAATAAAATAAAAGTGAATCGTATGTGGATGTCCGTCTGTGTGCATCAGTTTGAGTTCCTTGTGTTGGATGGAGTGTGTGTCTCTGAACACATGCTTTGAATTCTACAAAACTAAACAGTCCAGTTTGTCAAGTAACATCATGTCTGTTTTCTTGAAACATTCCGCCTAAACAAGAAAATTAACAACAACAACACCGGAGTAAAGAAACATCAGTTGAGCATCAGCAAGGATCCCCTTAAATGTTATCAGATGGTACTTTGACATTTAACATGGTTCTGAATGATAATCATATCATGAATCATCACATTTATCATATTCATGGTACTGGTACTTCAGATAATAATGACACTAATGTCTAAAAACATGCCATGGATATAATTTCCAATAGGCCTACACTCCTTGTTTTGTAATACTTAAAAAGTTATTCAGTCCTACATTACATTCATACTTAAACACTTCGTGCAATTTCCAAACAATAACCTTTGTGCTAATATATTCATATATATATATATATATATATATATATATATATATATATATATTTATATATACATATATCACACACACATAAAACACACATTTCTTTCTTACCTTAAAAACTTCTCCATAAGTGCCGCTCCCTATCAGTTGAATAAATTCATAATCATCCAAGGGATCTAAAAAGGAAACTCCTATAGAATTCATGGCCGCAGCACTTTGTATGTTTCACTTATTCATGACAGCTGTCACACAGTTTGATGTGCTGTAAACTCGTCTCATCCTGGTGCGCCGTCATCTAAGGATTTAATAATAAAACAGTATAGATTTAACTATAACTCAATGCAAAGCGAAAGCTAAACTTCATGTCCACATCCAGTTTACCAGGCAATCACGATCTTCGTTTCTCTCACACAAGCGCACAAGCAGGAATGTCCGAAAGCATTCAGAGTCGGATCTTTTCAATGAATCACAAAACTGGTTCGAACGATTCATTAACGAATAGGACTGAACAGGTCCACGCAGTTCTAAGCTATTCGCTGACTGGCTGTAAACGAGAATTGTCTCTTTCGAACACGTCTCGTTCACAAAATATATACAATTTGGTTCTAACAAATATAATCTTATTTAAAAGTACAATTTTTTTCAGTATTTTTATCTTTCAGTATTGTTTAATGCAATTGGAAAATGTTCTAAGATTCTATCTTTAATGTGAAGCTGGGCACGTGGAGTTGCAATAAAAATAATTTTAACTAAACGAAATAAACACGAAGCGCAAAAATAAACCGCAAAGGCTGGCTTCATTGGAACGTTGACTGAGCACAGTGGAATGCTAGGAACTTCAGTGACGTAAAACACTCACCTTTTAAAAAAGCTTTTTGAAATGAACTATTCTAAAGAACCGATTCCCAGACACGAGCGGACTTCACCCATCACCAGACGCGATACTCTTCAATGCGTTTGCGCATGTGCAGAGCATCAATGGGCGACTACATTGCAACTGTTTACATACAATAATCCTTCACAACATGGGTGACAGTAAAAACACTCACTTGTTTTGTTCAAGTTGTTTATTTAGAGGAAAATACACTTTCACGTCAAGAAAATAGTTTTTCTTTTTTAAACTGAAGCACTGCACTTGGCATTTTTCAAAAGGATACTTACTATGACACTATAACATTGAGAACACATATGAAATTCAGCAGTTCTGTGGACAATAACAAAACAAGTGCAAGACCTACATATACAGGCTGAATCCCAACATTTTTTTCCAACACATTAGACTTGTGAAGCAAATATAGGTTCACTGTATCGCAGACAAAATGTTAGCTGAAAAAAAGAATAGCATCTTTTCTAAAATCCTGATAAAAACTAAATATAATCACTTTGGCTTGTTGTAATTTGGATTCTATCTAATAGAACTTATTGTAATGATTTAAAATTAAGGCAAATCAATAAAATTACTTTATATTAAAATCAAAAAGCATAATTGCTGGCGCATGATAGGTTTTCTGACTCCAACTTGTAATGATTTTAATTCAACTCAGCATCAGCTTATCAAAACATTTGATAAGAGTCAATCTGAAAATAAACAAATTAACTTCACTCCAGGTGAACAAGTGAAAAAAACAAAACACTAGAAACGAGTAATTCTAAAGAGTTTTGCGAGGGCGTTTCATGAAGGACAAGGTGTAATCTCCAGAAGGAGTGGGTTTCTGTCTCTTCATCTGCACTTGGGACTGGGCCGTGAGCTGCAGTTTAATGGCACTAGAGTTGATCTTGGCCGCAGAGAGCAGCTCCTTCATACCCTTCATCTTCTCACTGTGGAAAACCACCACCGGACCGCCCTGCACTATCGGTGGCTGGGTAGGAGAAGGAGTGGGACTTGGGGACGAGGGCTCATTTTTTTCATCAGACTCTTTACCTCGAGTGCTAGCAGAGGAACGTCTGCGTCCTCCTTCTCCGCTCACCTTTTTGGGCACTGGATTTTGAGCAGGCAATGTTGCACTTGGAGATGATGGTCCTGCTTGTTCATCTAACTTGGATTCTCGCCTCGGGACCCGTCTACGCCCCTCACGCAGGTCTTCACTGGATTGGTCATCGTCATCCACTGGTTCTGCATCTTTGGTGATGATTGACACTTTTTGCCTGATCTGAGAAAGAGCGGAAATATAGAGTGTGGTTATGAATCCCCTTTTAATGAAACCTCAAAGGGAGAAAAACCGAGGGATTTTACCTGTGCATCAAAGCGACTAAGGGACTGAACCAGATAGGTGGCCCAGCCTACATGAAGCACTGGCGTGGGACTTCCTTCTTCCCATTTACAAATACCATCATAGAACCGAAGTAAGTGAGCAAAGCATTCTGGGTCCTGAAGGGCAGACAAAGCAGCTACTTGTCTTGGCGGGTCCTTTGAGGTAAACGCATGAATAGAGGACAAGAGAAACATTTTTTACAACCATGTTCTAAATAAAATAAAAAAAAAAGTATTTTTTTTATGCAAAATTAAACAAGACCTCCTTTTCCGTTTCATCAGCCCCTTCACCACCACTCTCAGCACCAGCTGCTGTCTCTTTAAGGAGGGTGGGAATGACATCATTAGCAATGTCAAAAAACTCCTTATAGATCTCTTCATCCTCTCTGCAGTAGTTGTAACTATAGACCAAGAAAAAACAAGTTATGGAATTAAATATTGCATTTTATTCTTGACTTGACTGGAGCAATATTAAATTCCATAAAAAACTAATATATATATATATATATATACACACACACACACACACAATGTAATCAACAATGCTTTCTGATGATTACATTGTTTATAATGCAGCAAATAGTTCAAAGCAACACAAGCAAAATGAAAACACGTCAGAAGGACAGAGGATAGGAGCTAATGTTGTCATGAAGGAAGACGAAACAGGAAGAGCAGGAAAAGGAAGTGGATGGGAGTGAGCATTAGTTCTAGACATGTTATGTGCAGACATCCTTCAGGACATTACAATAAAGTATTTTTAGTACTCTGTCCACTTGCACTGTGTTTAGAGGGTGGAAAGTACAGATTGTTTCTCCCGACAGGGACCAAGGCCAATGGTAAGACAGGAATGATCTTTCTAAAGACAAACAGCGTGAGGCAAAACAGACAATGCTGGCAAACGGCACATTTTCCATTCAGTTAAAGCATTCAAGAGGCTTGAGAGGTTATCGTATTGCCATCTAATCGTGATTGTGCAGCATTAATAGACACATTCTAGGTTTAGAAATTCATTTAGCCATTTTACATAAATCTTTCTCTTTACTCAGATTTAAGAAGTTTTAAACAGACAAATTTGACAATACAATTTATGACACCGTAATAAAAATAAAACACTGCCCCCTGCTGTTGAAGTAAAATTAAATAGGAGATACATTTATTTAGTTTAGTGTCGGATTATTACTTCATCAGACGCAACTTAAAATTCAATATCATTTGATATTCGGATTTCTATGGTGCTTGACTTACTCTTGCATTACTGAAGCAGCCTCTGACCAGGAACCTAACGCCTCTTGGACGTTTCTGTGCCTATAATGATACCCTGCTAGATACATGAAAGGGTATATGTGCTCGTTGTTGTAGTATTTTTTAGCTGACTCGACGGCCTGGAATTAAAAATAATAATATTAATACAGATCAGGTCTTTAATAATGTCAACCTTGTAAATAACTCTGATATACCTAAAGTCGTATACCTTGAGGTGAATGGAGAGAGGGCTTTCCTTGCCAGTCATTGGTTCCTGATCTTCAAGGTCGGCCAAAGTGCCCATTGCCATAGGATACCTTCAAAACACCCAATACAAGAGAACAAACATTCAGAAAGACTGCAAGATACAATAATCAATCATATGAGTTACATCCCTTCTCTGTATTTGTGATTTATCAGAAACGTGTGTCACACCTCTCCAGATCCCCTCGATCATATAGCAGCCATAACAGCCTCTGCGAGATAAAAAGTAAATGCATTAAAAACATGAGTCTGAATGACAATAGAAAGATAAATATGCATGCTTGTGCTTACATAATGTATATGCCAATGTAATTACAGTTAATAGTACATAACATGGAGATGAAATACAATGCAAGAAATAGAGGATTATGTGGTAAAACAAACTAAATTTGACATACTTGCTGGAGCTGGAGTAACTCTGTGCTATCAGTGTGCAGATCTAGAGACGGATTGATGGCACAAACCATGAACGCTACCTCCATATTCCTGTTGCATTTCATGTAGGAGCCTTTAAGATACAACCAGCTCTAAGAAGATGAGGAAATAAAATGAGGAACAGATTAATAACACGCGATTCCAAAATTAAAGAATTGTTTAACATTTACACTAATATTCAACAATTTAGTGTCTGTAAGATTTATTCATTTTTTTCTTATGCTCTCCGAGATTACAGTAAAACAGTAATGTGTGAATTATTATTATTATTAGCATAATTAAAAATAACTTTTTATATTTTAATACATTTTAAAATGTAATTGATTACGGTGATGGAAAGGCTGAACTTCCAGTGTCACATAATCCTTTACGAAATATTTTAATTTGGTGCTCAAGTAACATAACTCATGATTAGCAATGTTGAAAACAGTTGTGCTGCTTAGTTTTCTGGAATCTGTGATAAAAAAATTCTGGAAACTTGGATGAACAGAGATCTCATAAGAGCATTTATTAAAAAAAAAAAAAAATCTTATTATAAATGTCTTAATGCATCCTTGCTGAAATATACTTTTTTTTTCCTACTCAGCCAAAACTATTGAACGCTACTGTAGGCATGGTGTTTTTTTAATAAACTGTGTTTTAATATGTTATGGTGAACATGAATAATAGAATATTACATACCCTTTCAGTGATTCCGGCACTGACAGTCTGCCCTCTTCTGTCTTCGTTGCCCTTCCCATGCCATGTGACCTCTGCAGTCTCTTCCCCACCCTTGCCGAAGATCACCCAGGCGTGGTCCTCTGAGAGAGCAAGATGAACATCCTTCAGGCCCAACACCTGACATGCAGCTACCACTGCAAAAGCAACTCCTGAGCTGTCCAGCTTTGTGCCTTACAGAAACAGAGAGCAAAAAAAAAAAAAAGCTATTTGAGTCTGCCTGGACAAAATGTTACCATTTGATTAGATACACTAAATACAAAAGACTTCAGGAGTTTTACCTGTGATGAGACTGAAGAGGGACTGAATATGTGCCCTGTCCTTGAAATAAGACCGGCTAAGACTGTTCCAGATCACATCCGAGACCTTTTTCACCAGCTCACGGCTGGATCCGCCGGCCGGTTTGCGGTACTGTGACAGGTCCACGGCACCAAGAATCTGGGCGGTGAAGCGTTCGTAGAGAGCAGATATAAGATTCAGCTCTACTGTAGGGAAGCAAGAGTCGAGGCAGTCAGGATTAAGAGGTTCAAAGCGAACGCCTGGGACATTGACAGGAACAACTCTGTTGACAGCCAGGAAGTGCTCTACAAAACCCAGCACGAGGGACAGCAGGGCCAGGTCTGGTTCTGGGTTGCTAAGCTCCGACTCGAAAAGCTGCACCACTCCATCAATGCCCCGAAGAGGGAAATGCTTCTTCTGAGCCGACCGAATCCCCATGGCTAGTGGTTGAGTTCAATCCCAGTCTGATTCAATCTTAAAAAATATGAATGCATAAATAACTATAATAATAATAATATGGTGTAATCTTAATAAATAAATACACAATATTATATATATATATATATATATATATATATATATATATATATATATATATATATATATATATATACATTTTTTTGTGAAAGTCCAAGTAGAAGCTTTCATCAACATATTTCAGCCCAGTGTGTTCTGTAGATACTTAGAATGTATTTATATAATTTTTTGATAGTGTGAGCAGGTGTATGGGCTAATCTTTGCTTACTAGACTATGTCTATAAGAGGAGTAAAAAGTTAATTTCTGATACTATAGTACAATACTTTAAAACAAACCTTAGTTCTGCATTAACAATTTATGTTTTATTTATACATTTTTTTTTTTTTTTTTTAAGTAGTGGCCATAATCTAGGGGAATTCCCAGGGACACGTGTAAGACCATTTCTTTCTATCTTTTTTAAATGCAAAATACAGCTTGCACAAAATACAAGCTGAGCATGACATTAGTCTCGTTTAATATGTTAACCATATAGTATTATTATTGCATGCTAAAGTGTGGTTTAGAATGGTTAACTAAAAGGAGACAGTGCATGAAATTTGAGCATGGAAAACAACGCAACTTCATCTCATGTGCGTCTGGGCGGACATCTGCGTGATGATGATGCTGCAGCTAGTTAGCTTATACAATATTATCCGTTTCTAGTGTTTTACGGCATAAAGGCCGCTTTAAGTGAACAGATTGTTCTCTCCTTACTTTCTAGACAATGAAACGCCGCTAGGGTTCATTCTTACCACATAACGTACCTTTGTTGAAATTATATCCACATGCTTTTGTTTTGCCCCTGCTTTTGCCGCGCAGTAGACAGAGAGACGCTCCTACAAATACCTGAGACGTATACAATGTGTCCGCACGTCCAAACGTTGCATCGACTGAATACTGCTTATTCCTATTGTGATCATATCAGCGCAATAAAAAGTGCTTCCTGTTATCTACAAGCATTTTGGGAAATGTAGTTTTCTTTGTCATCTTCTTCTTCTTCATCATCTTCATCTTCTTCTTTGACGTTTTTAGGCTTTAGGTGTATATACCGCCACCTACTGGAGTGGAGTGTGGAGAATTGACGTTAGGTAAAATCAAAAAAGGCTACAAAAAAAATAATAATTCTTTAAATCCTGTTCATTATCTTTGAAGTACTTACATAGTTTGTGAATTATGTCTATGCTTGCATCTTTATTTAACAATTTCTGAAGTGAGATCTGATTAAGTGCTTTTTTATTTTATTTTTTAGTTACTTTTTATAATTTTATTAAAATATATTCAACTGTTGCAGGAAGATCACATTTGATGCAAAGTCCAGACTCATGTTTTCCTATTACAGTTTTTCTCAGTCACTTTGGTGCATTTCAATTTGGAAATTAAATTCTCAAAACTACTCGTACAACCTCCACAATGTCATTTATACACATCATAAAACCAGTTTCTCATTCTTTTGAAGAAGTTCGGATTGCTTTTATACATTCATGCAATTGATTATGCGGATTCCTGTACATTATCAGTTGCTAATGTCATTTTGCTCAAACTGTATTATATAGTTTTCTGTGCAATAGTCTTACCCCTAAAAACATCTAGTCTTTCATCGTATAAGTCAATAATTTTTTACACATTATTACAGTTTTTCTCAGTCACTTTGGTGCATTTCTCAAATCAGAAATGAAATTCTCAAAACTGCTTGTACAACCTCCACATCATTCATCATCCATGATTATATGGCATACATAAGCATATGGCATACTGTTCAATACAGTAACTGTCATCCAAAATGTTGCCATAGTTTACATCATAACATCCCTCCAGAGTACACTGTTATAATGACAACATGACTAAGTGATTGTCTTATCCATAAACTATGACACAAGGACTTGTCATTCTGATGGCACTGACATGTTCATTGACACAGATATTTATTTTTGAGAGATGAACTAAGGATTTTGAGCAAGAGAATGGCTTTTGCCAGTAATCCATGGTGTTTTGCTATGTACGAGTTGTTTTGAGAAATGCACTACTGTTTTGCAAATGTCAAGGATGATTCGAGAAATGTACTAAAGCGACTGAGAAAAACTGTAATGGAAAACTAAAAAATGCTAAATAATAATAATAATAATAATTCTTTAAATCCTGTTCATTAACTCTGTTTCTTTGAGATACTTAAATAGTATGTGAATTATGTCTATAGTTGCATCTTTATTTAACAATTTCTGAAGTGAGATCTGATTAACACTGTTTCAGGAAGATAACATTTAATGCAATTCCTAATTAATTTAATTAACTAACTCCTATTAATGTCCTATTCTAAGACAAGATATTTTGTTGTCTTCCTTTTTATTTCTAAAAATTCTCCTCTCATTTCCAGCTATTTTTTTAAAAGATATTCAAACATACAGATATACAGACAGACAGACAAGCAGACATATGTGCTTTTGGTACACACAAATACTTTAATTCATATAGTGCTGGGGTCTCCAAAATCAGTGCTGGAGGGCCGGTGTCCTGCAGAGTTTAGCACCAATTTGCCTCAACCCATGCACCTGCCTGGAGGTTTTTAGTATATGATGCCTAATTAAGTATCACTTAATTGGCTAGTTCAGGTGTGCTTAATTAGCGGATGCTAAGAAAGCTTTGAAAAATCACATATCCCATGTTTATGAATATATTGTTACAACTGAAAAACACAGGGTACCTCACGATTTGATATGATATGATATGATATGATATGATACATGGCTCATGAAGCAACAATTCTGCAATAAATGATTTATTGCTAGGCAATCCTATAATGATACATCACGATATCTGTCAAACTTTGAAAACAATATGTCTGTATGGGGGCGGGTTACTTCTCAGACCTGGTACAAATATAAAACGTGCTAGCAAAATCTATAGGCTATAAGGCTCATATGTATAATGCATGTTTAATCATTAAAAGATTGCGATCTCGATTGAAACACACGCGATCTTATTCCTAAATGACGGTATGTCTATTGAACCTATGAAATCACATCGGAATAATAAACCTGATTTTGATCGAAAGAGAGCTGCGTTTGAAACTGCTTCTCAGACTACACAGCAGGCTATACATTTCTGTGTTGCAAACATTAAATAATAACAAAATTATTGATAAAAGTTTAAATAATGATAATGCTGCAATAATGATATGGTTGATACGCTGCTAATAATGATTGTATACAGTATGTTACATTATGATGTTACATTATGCCAGTAGGTGGCGAACAGTGACGTGTATATTGTTTTTTTTTTTACATAAGTAGGCTAATTCGTTTAAAATAATAGATATTTTAAATAGACCGATTTACTATAACAATAGCCTAATAAAACATTTTGTCAGAAACTCAAGTAAATTACAAATTTTGTTTGGTTGTCTGTGTTGTTTTCAGAATCGTAGAAGTCATAGCTTTAAAATACATGTGGAATCTATAGTGCTGTTTCTAATATTAAAATTAGTCTAGGTGGACCCAGACTTCGGACTTCTAATATAACTTCGGCATTTAATACTGTATTCACACTGCTGTCCGCCATCCCATTAAAAAACTCAATCATTTTGTCGGTGAAATGTAGTCTAATCTAGGCCTTTCTTTCATAACAATGAAAAAAGGCATGAGACGGCGCCAAAAGAGTGCGCTGTTGCACTATATATTAAATGATGACCCACTGTTTACTGAAATGGTGAAAACAACAGCAACTGATTAGCTCCAGACGAATGCACAGAATGCAAAAGCATTACATAAACATGTTCCATAAAATAACATATGTTAAGTAGGCGAGGATAGATTAGGCATCAACCTAATGCAAACTCCGTAGCTTTCAGGGTTCATAACAAGTGTTTGGTTATTCGCGGCGACAAAATCTGTGGCGATTCAGGGAGATATTATGTTATTACTATTAAATATTATTACCATGATTACTTTAATGTCTGAACATGTATAACAAACACTTACAGGTATTTGTTTACAAAACGTGATGCGGTCTGTATGAGAAAAGTCTCTGTCTCAATATTTATGGGAGAGGTGAAGGAAAAGCAAGGTTTGTGGCACAATATCGAAGCAAAATAGTTATATAGCTTATCCCTTTAAGCTCAAAAATCGCCCTCGTGCTCTAATAGTTGGTTCGTTCGTTCGTTCGTTAGCTCTCTCTCTCTCTCTCTCTCTCTCTCTCTCTCTCTCTCTCTCTCTCTCTCTCTCTCTCTCTCTCTCTCTCTCTCTCTCTCGTGTACCCGCCCTATTTGTCTTCCACCGCCCCCATCCACTGCAACATTCAGGCAGGTTCACCTAATGTTCTCGTGCAGGCTCGGTAACGCCGCTGCTGTGTTGGGAAATACACGGTGATTTGGGAGCGTTCCGAGTGTCAATCAGCAGCCAGACCTCAAGCGACACTTCTACACTACAGACCCTGTAGAACAACACGACAAACATGGCAGATCCCATGAACCAATCTTCTCAGATTTCGTCGTCACAAGGCCTTAACGATGGACATTCTGCATCGTCCAAAGACTCGAAGTTTTCCGGTAAGAGAACGTGAAACTCATTACAACAGGTTCATTGTTTTTTTCTGTTTGGTTTATTTACTGATATTCTAAATGGAAAATGCATTCTGCGCTGAATAGTGCGTTTAAGGGCAATAGCAGTTGATATAAGTGTAATTCAGATCGATTTGAATGAATGCACATGTTTAAAATGCCTTGAAGGTAATACTGTGTCTCTCTGGCGTTATGTAATATTCTTGCACTGTTTATTTCTCACGTACACTTTTCATATCCCCTCCTTTTGGGCATAGTAGGAAGATTTTTGGCGTTACACTTTGCAGGCAGAAATGGCATGGCGGATGTTGGACTCAGAATGAATGTGTTCTCATCCACAGCTTTGACCTGACGTTTATTTTTAGGAAAAGGCCACGAAGAAATATGGGGACACATAATACCCCTTTGAACCCATGGGCACATGTTGCGGCTCAGCTGATGATCTGCACTGCAGATGCATCCGAAACTGGAAGACAGTGTAAATGAAAGAAGAACCCACATACACACACCCCATCTACAGGGCCAGCGACGTGACAAGCTAGAATAATCAACCTAGCTGTCTCGAACCAATAAGGAATCGTTCTTTTGAGTCCGATCTGGTAAAAGAATCAACTGAAAATGTTCAGAACTAAACAGATTCTATTTCGATTCGAACCTAGAACCGTCACGAACAGTATACGTGTTCAAATTAGTTTTATTATTAGTGCATAATAAAAGTTGTGCTCTTAAATAGTTCGTTTTTTATGAACTGAATCATTGGTGCGATATACTGAATTGGGACATATGAAATTAAAATAAATCGGGTTGTTCCATTTTTAGATTGCGTATGACTGTATTGGGACGTTTAAATATGCCAAGTCAGGGTGACGTAATTATGTCATGGCGTAAAATAATAATCTAGGTTCTTTAAAATGGACAGTGTGAAATTATCTATTCGAAAATGAGTCCGTATTACCATGTCTACTGTCATTTCCAAGTATACAAGGATTGATTTGTTAATAAATTGTTCTGCCTTGTCACGTTACTTGAAGTTTACAGTAAATACGGTATTAAACATACATACATATATATGCATGCATGCATGCACACGTATGTACGCACACACACATACCTAATAAATGCAGTTAATGTTGCCCATATTTACACGTTTCAGGCGTTTAGAAATGACTCCCTGTCCTTTGTTCAGTTCCTGTATATTTTTCCATATTGAAAACAATGCTGCATGTTTTTGTTGACCGGATGTTGGTTCAGTACTTTTCAGGTCAGCAGCATATGTGGAGCGCATTGGTCTCCTTGGTTTGGCTTCATTAAGGCGTCTGGGAATCTAATAGAATTAGAATTTGTAGTTAAGACTCATGACATCACCCTGCTCAGAATTTTCAGCGCTCTTTTAAATCGTTTGATGCCTTCAAATGTTTTTCGAGCTTAGGAACATTGACTTCAGTTAGTTAACAGAATCTGAATATTGCTTGAAGAATGTAGAGGTGATGACTGGCTTACAGGCTTACTATCACAGACACCATATGTGAAGGTGACATATTGGACCAGATGGTTAAATTTAGCTGCAATGGCCCTCCAAGACACAATCTGAGATGTCTGTGTGGGTGCCGTTGTCACTGGACGGATCATAACATTTCACATTCTACCTACATATTAAAAGACTACATGTAAATATAAGGTATTAAATGATGCCATACATGCCTAGCTAAATGTTGTTTTAATCCAAAATTCTGGGTTAAATTCAGGTTAAGTTCAATCAGTAGGATTTGTAGGTGTGAACTGAGTAATGTTTTTTAATAAGGAAATCAATGGCTTAAGCATGCAATTATTGCTCCATAGGCTTCTTTTGCAAGTGCATTTATTTGCAAGTCAATACATTTTGTGAAAATTATTACTTGGAAATTGATTCAAAACTTAACTATTATTTTGTTATTGTTTAAAATACATTTTAGGTAATAATGTAAATACATGTGTAAGTGAAATTGTATATTTCAAGTGTTAGTTTGATATTTCAAGTAGTCATTCGGGTTAATTTAAGTAAATGCAACTTAATTATAAATTATCATAATTAAGGCTACGTGCATATAAATTATAGAGTGAGATGTATTCATGCTGTTTTAAATCATTATTTTTAAACATACATTTGCCATCCCATAGTTCGTGTCAACATTCCAAAAGTATTTAGTCATTTTTGGTAAATCTTAACTTGTATTCAACCCAGAACAATCTGTTAAAAATATGTCGTGTTATATGAGACCAGGAGATCATATTTAAGCCTAAATCAAATTGATCTTCACAGTATATCAATACTGTCTTTTGCTTTGTCAGAAAACTGTCTCTCTTGCCCTCTCTCTTCCGTCTGGGCATGATCTCTAAGGTCAATACAGCTGGCTGAGGCAGCACTCTTAAAGATTTAGGTATCATGATTCAGTCCCCTCAGGAATAGAGCTGATATTGCTGGCATGACAGAAATGTCACACAGGCTTTTCCAGAGTCAGAGGTCAAAGTCCCACTTTAAGCATAGCCCTGTAACACAAGCCATTTCGGTGGATTTAGCCTCTTGCAGTAGATAGTATCTAGCTATCAAATCCTTGGATGTTGGATTACTACACCTTATTTCCTTATTGAACATGACTAACCAACTGTCATAGGATTGTGATGCCATAATTGCACCACGTGGTTACTGCTGTCACAAAAAAATGCAGATTCTATATGGTTGACTCATAAGTAAGGGAACAAAAACTTCAATCAAGATGACAGAGGGTGTGTGGATTTGTCAGAGTTCTGGTGTCCACATCAATCGTGCAAGGTGTGTCGCTTATTATAAAGCGTTTGGGAGTGGTTTGGGCAAGGAATGCCGTGAAGCAAGGGTACACTCCTTATTTGTGACGAGTAGAGCTTACCCTGTTTAACACTGTTGTGCTACTCGATCAGCTTGTTCTCTTTAACTTTCTCACCACTCTTGCTGTTGACACTCCCCGTTCGTGTTGAGATTCCAGAGTAGAGTCATCCAATTTGGGTTACCCAGTGTTGTCTCTACAGCTTAATGATTGACCCAACTGTTGAAAGTGGCTTCTGGATGAATTCAGATATTGTTTGCTTCCAAATCACATGAATTCTTGAAGTGTTGCTGAAAATGGCTTCCCTTAACAAGTTACATAACAGTGGTGCAACATGTGGGTGCTTTGCAGGGTTAGATGTCAGAAAAAATAGGAGGGATCATTGAAAATTTCATGAGAAAGTTCTACCATTTGACTATTATGAGTATTGTACACTATGCAGCTCAAGCATTGAGGAATGTTGTGTATATGATTAGTTCTGTTTGTACAGAAAAAAAGTGCCATATGTAGTTGATGCTAAATATTTTTATGATTTGCTTTGTGATTATTATACATGAAAATAACATCATGTTAAAATCTATATTATTGTATAAGCAAAAATGTTTATTTTAGGTACTGTGATTGATCCCCATTTATTTTGTTCCACCCCCACACCCCCCTCCCTTTTTATCACTTTTATGGAAGTTTTAACAAACTTAAAATGGTAAATCAAATGTTCAGTCATGCTATCAAATATTTAATCCTATTCTTAAAAATGGATGCTCATGATAAATCAAATGCAATTTAATTTCTTAATTTGTAGTAACGAGCTATAGCAAAAATAATCTAAAATATATTTTTATTAACAATTTATTAAAGCCATATCATAACTATAATTCAGTTCTCATACTATGAAGTTATAATATGAGCCTTGTCAATTAAGAACTATCAGTGACCATTTTGATCATTTAATTTTTTTATTTTAGCATCTGAACATTTATTTATCATTTTAACTTCCATAGACTTTTTTTTCTTCTTCACCAGTGTTAAATGAATTTATAGAAGTATAGTATTCTGTGTAGTCTTTCAAGTAATATAAGGTGCATTCATAAAATAATTTGGAATGTGTTTTTTTTTTATTATTATTATTATTATTATTATTTTTTATAATAGCTTTAGAAAGAATAGAGCATCTCACACCATCAGTAATGGTTGATTATCTCATATATATATATTTATCTTACTTGTAGATTAAAGGGAAAGGTTACCAAAAAATACAATTTTGTAATTATTTACTCACTCTTATGTTATTCAAAATCTGTATCACACAAAAGAAAATCTTTTGAAAAATGTCTTAGAAAAAAAAAATTAAGCAAAAAATGTAATTTATATATTAGTCTGCACATTGAAAGTGAAAAGAGGTCCAATATTGTTTGGACCCTGACCATTTTTGTAGTCTGCAGGAGAAAATTGCTCAGGTTTAGAACGATATAAGAAGGTGAGTAAATGATGACTATTCCTTTAAGTCATGTAACTTGTTGAGGTAAGAACTTAGTTATTTGCTGTCAGCTCTTTTTTTTTTCCTAGATTCTTGAGATGTAAAAGGTGCTTTGCTGGGCATTTCACTAACATTTTCCCCTTTCAAATGTAGAGTATAAGAAGGATACTGAGACTTTTCTTCTCATTTTTCTGTCCTAATTTATTTTTTCAGATTCCTTTTTTTCTTCGCCTGTATCTCTCATTCAGTCTCCTCAAGGCAAGTGTATAGTTCTCTTATGATGCTCGCCTGCTTCTCTACCTTACATCTTTTTCTCCATGCTCCTCTGTCATCTCTGTTCTATTAAGTATGCTATATCCCGCTGGGCTGCTGCTATGACGCTCTCCATCCCTCTTGCCAGTGACCCTCTCCACCTCTATACCAGACTAGATGCTCACAGTAAGGGCTTCTTTTGGAGATCTTCTTTTTAGGAGAAGGAAATGAAGCAGAGGACACTGAAAGAAGCTACCGGTTGTTTCATAGAAACCAAAAATTAGACCTTATCTCTTAAGCTAGAAGCCAACCAATTTCTGTGGAATATCATCAGAATGTCCTCTCCTTCAATCTGTATGGTCTTGACAACTCTGTTCTTACCTAAACATTAACAATCGAGCTCATAGTTAGTCTCACACCTGCACGCCACTCGACCGTGTACTGTGCAGTCCAACCACCCTCCCTGACCAGTTTTGTATAACAAGACCCTTTCTGTTTCTAATGGTGACCCCCTTGCAATCATGCACATTGGAATCCATAATAACAGCCAAGTCCCTCCTTTTTTCAGCAGTTTCTGAAATTTTCAAACTTGGATTCGCTGAATGCTCTTTAACCAATTTTCTATGGCTGATCTTCTAATGCCTTGTTTGAACGTAGCCAGTTCTGGCAATATTTTGTGGCTACTACCTCACATTTAACATTAGTATCCCCTGTCATTTCGGCAACCCACATCTGACAAGGTTCACAGATTAAAAATGGGAAAGCTAAGTCCCCACAGATGCTAGAAATTCAATCGGCTCCAGTTTATACCCACTGCAAACATGATTTAGGTCAGCGTTACTGTGGGTCCGGCTTAATCCCAAGATTGCCACCTTATTTTAAGATAGCAGAGAAGTTCAAGTTCACTTTGTGCAAGAGCAGAATCCTAAAAATGGATCAGGTTGGTGTCCCTGGGGATTCTTGTCCTTGATATCCCCCCTCTCCCACATCAAGCTGTGTTTGGAGCTACACCCCCCACACGGCACTGGTCCTGAAGGTAGAGCGCCACTGGGGAGGGAACTAGCATAAGGACGCTGCTCGGGGTTGCATCCCCTTGGCTGCTGCGGCTGACTCTTCACCTGCTTTTTCCATGCATTTTGCATGTTGTCTTTTACCACAGAGTAAGAGGAAATCCACAGGTTTCAGTGTTTTTGTTTGTTTGTTTGTTTGGTCTCTTTTTTTTTGTCTATTTATTATCAGGATTTTGATCATTGTAGCATTTATGTACAAAGCATTAGCATAAAGTAGATTTTGAGTAAATCCCTCACACTATGTTGAAGTTTCCAGATATCATAGATATACCTTGAATATTTAAAATGGCATTACCTTCAATAAATTTATTTCAGTTAATAATGTCTTCCTTTAAAACTTTTGTTTAAATACTTTGTTGATTATGTAAAATAGTTAGCTTTTTTTCTCAAAGATTGCCAACTAAAGTGTTTTGGTCTCTGGAATCTGGTCTGAATAACTTTAAAACTATTTAAATGACTCATCATAATAGTTTTGCTTAGTTTGCACACTGGATTCTTAACCATACCAGTATCTTTAAAATAAAAAAGTCTTAAAGTTGAAACAAATTTTGAGCAATAACATGTAAAAATAACATGTAATGTACAATAAATAGCATTTTTTCTGTATTATATTGCTATAAGCTAAAAGTATTTTCAGAAAGCTTTACTCTGACTTTGTAGGCCTATAACCACAGTATGGAGAAAATACTAGGTCCTGTCAGTTGCAGCAAAGGTTTTTTTTTTTTTTTACTAGTGGAAATGTACCCTACAGTATGCAAATTCGAAGATTATATCTTACGGTAAAACCAGTAAATGACAGGTTTGGAAAGGGACAAAATGATTAGGATTTTAGAATGTGGTAGTGACGGTGTGTCATGTTACAGAAGTACCTGGAACCTGTTTTATCACCCAACCTGAGAGTCGAGAGAAATTATTAAACTTAAAATTATTGCTTAGCATATGTGACACAAACATTGTATTCAGATGTGCCTTGTTACCTGCCTACCTCCACATAGTCAAGTGCCTGTGAAGGCAGAATTTGCCAGCTTTCTTACACAGCCATTGTGTTGCATGGTAAAGTGGTCAGACTTTCCTTTTTCAGTGTGTCCAGCATTCATTTAGCTGTATTCCCTGTGCTCTTATAATTCAGGCCTCATTGTGTCATCTACACCATAATGTAATTTCTTTATCATCTACCTTTTTTGAGATGGCTTGATAGTTGAGACATAGTTTAGACAGCCCTTTAATAGAACCAATGATAACAATGCTTTAATTATTTAAAAAATATTTTTTTTTAGTAATTTTACTGAGGATATTCAGTAACTTTTTCTGTTTGTTTGTCTGTATTAATTGTTTCATTGTTTTGGGGGGTGTTTGATTATGGATGTCATCTGAAGTAAACAGTTGTGCCTTTACAGGAACAATACATTAAAACCATTCAGAGGCACTGTGTGTGTCATTGAGATTCCTCAGTGGTATCAGCACATTGTCAAGCTGGCATGCAGACATCAAACTCCATCCATTAATATGTGGAACCATGCAGTGTTTGCATGATCGCTTTAGCTTAAGTTAAATGGATGCAAGCAAATTAAGCATCTTGGGAATGCTCCATAAAGTTACAATGTAGCTGCTGATTGCTAAAGTTGTTGGGTTTTTGGGTTTTGAAATTTTAATGATCTTACTTTAAGACAAACCTATACAAGCCTGAGCTTCAGCATGTTACCCTGCTTTCGCTACTCGGAATTAAGGTAAAGTATGCCTTGATCTTTATTTCCAACCCTCCTTTTCCTCCTCTTTCTTGCTGCATGATGGATGCAGACAAAAGAGTGGTACTGGGCTCTGAAAAACCTTCAGAGAATTTGGCCACATCTCTTCGCTTTTCTTCTCAGTCAAGTTCCTTTTCATCAGTTGCTTATGGAATTGACTCTTCACCTGGTGACAACATAGATCATACCATCAAAGAGAAACGGGAACTTTTTGAGTCATCTTTTGGCTTTCAAAAGCAGGACTCCCCTATAAAGACATCCCCAGTGTCTGAGAGAATCAAAGCACTAGAAGCTTTAGCTGCAAAGCAGAATGATTTTGATAGAAATGATGGGGGGTTTCCACATTTTAAAGAGCGTCACTACGAGAAGTCCCCTACTGAAACACATGGAATTTCCTCCCGCTTGTCCTTCCAGAAAAGGACAATATCAAATGAGCAGGAATCTTCAGAATTACCCTTTCAGAAAAGGAAAATGTCAAGTGAGCGGGAATCTTCAGAATCGCCCTTTCAGAAAAGGACCATGGCAAATAAGCAGGAATCTCCAGAATCGCCCTTTGAGAAAAAGACCATGTCAAATGAGCAGAAATCTCCAGAATCACCCTTTGAGAAAACGACCATTTCAATTGAGCAGAAATCTCCAGAATCACCCTTTGAGAAAAAGACCATGTCAAATGAGCAGAAATCTCCAGAATCACCCTTTGAGAAAACGACCATGTCAAATGAGCAGAAATCTCCAGAATCACCCTTTGAGAAAAAGACCATGTCAAATGAGCAGAAATCTCCAGAATCACCCTTTGAGAAAACGACCATGTCAAATGCACAGAAATCTCCAGGATCACCCTTTGAGAAAACGACCATGTCAAATGAGCAGAAATCTCCAGAATCACCCTTTGAGAAAAAGATCATGTCAAATGAGCAGAAATCTCCAGAATCACCCTTTGAGAAAAAGACCATTTCAAATGAGCAGAAATCTCCAGAATCACCCTTTGAGAAAACGACCATGTCAAATGAGCAGAAATCTCCAGAATCACCCTTTGAGAAAACGACCATGTCAAATGAGAAGAAATCTCCAGAATCACCCTTTCAAAAAAGGACCATGTCAAATGAGAAGGAATCTCCAGAATCACCCTTTGAAGTGCTTGGAGAGGAAAAGCATGGAAGTGACTTTGAGGACACCGCTGACTGGATGAGAGCTCACTTACCTCCAGCACCAAATTTCAACATTGAAGATCCTGATCTTGATGAGGGAAATGATTTTCCTTTGCTGCAAGAGAGCCCATCCAAAGTGATGATACCAAACAGTGTTGATACAACTGAAGTTCCAGAAACTTTTGCAGGAGTTCCTGATCAGTTTATGGACCGTCCTATCAAAGAGGCAGATGACATCAATCAGTCGAAGGATGATGACAACAAGCAGTCAAAACAAGAGAGTGTTGAGGACGATTCTGAATTTGACCAGAACTTTTTACCAACAGCCTATATGTGGGACAAAAAAGAGAAAGCCGATATGGGCACTCAAGGCTATCAGATATTCCCTGACAGTCAAGAGCTTCCTTCCTCTCCTGCTGCTCCTGCAGATTTTGAGTCACCATCACCCCCAGTATCCCAACAGATACAGCCTAGTTCTGCAGAACATTACAATATTTCGAAGGGAAACTTGGAGCCTGCTGAAATCCAGGAGATAGACAGTTCTGGGGAGTCAGATGATACAGTGATTGAAGAAACCATGAGCATCCCAACAGTGGGAAATAATGGCCTTGACACCGAAACCCACAAGGAAGAGGAGACCATTCCAAACAATGAAAAACTGCCAATACAGGTACCTATTATTAACGTTATTGAAACCGAGGAGCAAGTTTTAAGTGATGATGAAGAACCATTTGAGGTGGAAGGAGAGGTGGAGGAGGAGAATGAAGAGTGTCAGATATTGCAAGGTGAAGGCAAAAGGTCATCCGACCTACATGACTCAGAGGTTCAAGAAAAAGTATCTGTGGAAACTCTACACGGTGAGCATAAACCTGACCATGGCATTTCCTCTCAGACAAATCAAACCAGCTCTGATTCAGAGCAATCTCCTGAGCACAAGGTGATTGAAGTTGATTATGAAAGTGGCATTTTTCTCCAGTCCTCTCCAGACTCTGGAGGCTTAAATTTAGAGGACTCTCAAGAGCTTATATCTCAGAATTTGGTGTCCTTTGAACCCCTTAAAGAGTCATCCCTGGAAAAAGACAAGACAGCAGAAATACTTTCTGACCTTCCCCCTGACATCAGTTCCCCCTCAAATGAGCCCAGTGATGTAGAGACTTATCTGGATCATTATGCCAGTGAAGAGCTTGCTTTAAAAGACCAGCTGAATTCGTCTTATTTTAAGGAGAGCAAAGGTGAGAAAATAGAACTTCCAAAGACAAGCTGCCTTCCAGATAATAAAAATGTTCAAGAATCCTTTGGACATATTACTGATGATTTCAACAAGACACTCAACAAATGCAGGCTAGACTATGAATCTGTGCCTGAACTTTCCATATCTGACCTTTCATCTGATATTCCTGATGATATTGAGATTACTCTCCCTCAAAACAAAATGCCGAGTGTTGAATCAGAACAAATTACTGATGATTTCAATGAGACACTCAACAAATCCAGGCTGGACTATGAATCTGTGCCTGAACTTTCCATATCTGACCTTTCATCTGATATTCCTGATGATATTGAAATTACTCTCCCTCAAAACAAAATACAGAGTGTTGACTCAGAACAAATTACTGATGATTTCAACGAGACACTCAACGAATGCAGGCTAGACTATGAATCTGTGCCTGAGCCTTCTCTATCTGTCCTTTCATCCGATATTCCTGCCGATATTAAGATTACTCTCCTCAGAACAAAATGCCAAGTATTGATTCAGAAGATCAAAAGTCAGCAGTAGAAATCAAGGATTCAACCTTGCAGGAACAGGAGGAATTGCCAGTCCAGTCAATTGATCAACAACCACCAGTTCAAGAGAACCCACCTACACCATTTCACTCTTTTTACAATGAGCAGTCTAGCAAAATTATTGACGATATTCCTGGCCCTATGGCAAATGAGGTAACTGAGGGATCAGTGATAACTAAGTCTGAACCACGAGTGGTGACCACCGAAGATCTTTTAGATAGACCGGATTCGCCAGAGACCCTGAGTGATTCAGAGACGATTGAAGCAGAATGTTCAGTAACAGCTGCGACTGATAGTTTCGTGGAGTTCATGAGGGAGTGTCTTAAGTCACGGCAGGACGAGGAACCTGAAGTTCTCAGTCCTGGACGAAAAACTATAGACCAGAATCCCAAATCTGATGCTTCTGCTTCCACTCAATCCTCCCCAGCAATGATTATGGACTTCGAGCAAGAGCGCCTCACAATTTCTGCTTTGAAAGAGCTCGGGAGCAGCCAAGAGGAGGAAGACGAGAATATTTCCACTATGAAGACTGTCCTAAAGCCTGATAAAGCTCCAAATCCTACACCAAGTGCTGAGGTCTCCGTCACCTCATCTTCTCACACTCCTCAAAATGAGTATCAGCCTGATGCCTTACTTCCCAAAGAGGTAGAGGCAATCGACATTTGGGTAGCAGAGGCCTACCACCTTGCAGAGCATGTCTTGACAGCAATACTAACCCACCTTACAGGTAACATGTCTTTCTTCTGGGCAAGCTAACCCTGCACGCATCCCCCAAACACTAGACCTTACTTACCTCTTTTACTTTATAATTCTACTTTAATTTACTCAACTCTAACCTATAAGAATGCTTCTGAAAAGATGCCACTAAGTAACTAATTTAATAGCCTTATGGAGATTATATATGCTTTGTTTGTTGTGAAGCAATCTTTAATTGTGTTATAAAATATTATTAGCTAAGACCAGTCATATTGTTAAATGTACTGACTTGTATTTATTTTCAGACATGTCTCGTGAACTTAAAAACATGATGGTATAGTATTAAAAGTGCTAAGTATAAAAATTTTGCAGATTGGCTTAATGCACAACACTTTAGGTTGGGTCACACAGTTTATGTCTTGTCTCAGGTTTCATCTTTTTATGCAATCTTTTTCGGGAAGGCTGTCAGGAATGAAGTCGGGGTGAATGTGTCATTCAACAGGAGTAGCATTTTCTTCCATTTGGCAGTTAGTAGGCTATTGTTATTTGAATACTCATGTGGTACAACACGAGAAAGTAATGCAGAATAATCGGATTTGTGCAATAATTTCCACTTAAAAGGAGAAATGCTTGGCCTTTACCATAAGGACAATGGTATTACAAAAGCAGTTAATTAAATTAACTAAATTTAAAAAGTTTCAGTTTTACCTAAAAGATAGAGCTGTAATTAAAACTGCATTCAAATAGACTGTCAAAATATGAATTTAAGCATATATATTCCCCAGTTGGGTTTTGCTGACATGAAATGCAAATTTATCACACATGGCCCAGTAGAACTCTGTTGTTTCACAATGTCGAAGGAAAGGTCCAATGCCTTATCTAAAGCACGTACACTTCCTGCATGCCTTCAGTTACCATGAAGGATTCTGTTATGATGTTTACATTTATGCTCTTATCAGACGCTTTCTTGGTAATGTAGAATCAGTTTTGTAAATGCTACATGATTAACAACATGATTAATTTCTAAAGTAATAAGAATATAATGTATTATAATACTTATGTTTGTAGAACCTGTTTTTTATTATTATTTTATTTATTGTAGGCTACATATCCAAAACAAGCTGAGAATGTTTTTCTTAATTATTTTTAACGCTGATGTTTGAAGTTAATGGAGAATAAATTTGCTTTTCAGAATAAATTATTCACCGATAATTGTATAATTGTGCAGCCCCAATTTTGTAATTAAAAAGTAATAGATACTTAGGTATTTACTAAAAAGACAACGAACACTAACATTTTCTTAACACTTTACAATGTGTATTAATTTGTTAACATTAGGTAATGCATAAGGTATCATATACAATAGTTCTTTTGTTTGTTATTTTTTTTTTTTTATATAAAATTTATTAATACAGGTTAATGGTAATTATTGAATATACTATATTGCTATAAATATATTATTTTGATGTTAATTCATGTATCTTATGTGTCTGTGTGTGTGTGTGGGGGGGGGTGTGGGTGAACAAATAAAAAAAAAAAAATGCTGTAAATGTAACTAATGTTAATGAATTTAACCTAACTGTAAAGTGTTACCAATTCATATAGACAGTTATTCATTTCTTTTGCTCGTTGCCATATGTATTTATAATAAATTAAGTGGGTTATTTAATGTATCTAGAGCATATTCTTTGTCTCACTTGAGTTTTTTTGGATGAGATTTTTTCAACTTGGTATTTTGTCAATCACATAAATACAGCTGAGAGCTTTCCAGGGGTGTGAAAGTTTGTTATAATGGGTGTGGCGGTTTCCTCTTGGGTTTGTCAGAGCTGTAGATAATAGTGTGTGGTTGTGTGAATTACTGTTGCATAGGTTTGGCTAATAACTGTACTCAATTATGTATTTATATGCATTTGAAACTACAAATAAATATTCACGATAGGCATTAGAATTTTTCCAAATGGTCTGCCATGTAAAATGTAGCAGTTTAATTTCACTTGAGACTTCAAGTGTATAAATGTGGCCAGTAGCCTTTAAATAACTGACCTCATTAGATTTTCATTGCATGAAATTGGCTCACACCATTCGTTTCTGAACGTACCGATGAGCACTCACTGTGACGAGGAAAAACTGGAATTTTTAGCTGAAATTTTTGTACTTGGGCGGGATGGGTGATTTCATGCATGACTCAGTTGTAAATGATTCATACACACGTGAACTCCTCCATGGTTTCGCACAGTTGCATTAGATGGTGTTATGTACCTTTAAGAGTCGAGCTGTGCAAGACCTAAAAGAGGCCACTGCGGCTCAGCAGCCACTGGGACATGCTGTTGTATCTGGGTCCACTAATGCCAACGAGGGAGGGAGGAAATGATAACGAATAACTGTTCTCAGCCGAGGCTGCCTCCCTGTGGGCACTTGCAAAGCATGCTGGGAGGGACTGAGACCCCTGCAGTGAGCAAGAAGGAAACCCCTCACATGCACTGAGCATTTTAGCCCCCGAGCTGTGAGAGTGGACAAAAACAATGGTGTTCTCTCAGGCTCTGAATCATTTACCACTCACCATTATGCTGTAGTCATGTCACGTTGACTGTTGTTGTAAACAATATTTTTTTCCTCGCTTTTCAATTTTTCTCTCTCAAAATATTGCCTTCAACTGACCTGAGCTCATCAGAGTTATTCATTAAATAAATGCAGCCTTTGTGAGACTTCTTTCAAAAACCTTATTTTTGAAAGAATTCTAAAAATACTAACAACCCCAAATTTTTTAAACTGTAATCTATTACCTGTTATTTAACGGAATTTTAACCTAGCATGAAAAGTAGAGTTTGGTCCACATATCTCCCTCCTATCCCTAATTAATTAATGCATTTATTTATTTTGGCCTGTCCCACCTTAGTGACCTTGACTTTGGCTGTCTTCAGTAAATAAAATCATACAAAAATGTAGGTTTATATGCCCTATTGAACAGATATTTAGTGGTCAGTGCATTTCAGAATTTAAACGTTATCTGAAAACCCGAAGGGGAAAAGCTGTATCCAACCATGTTTTGTTTGAAGCGAATGCATGAATGCATTTACAGTTTCCTGGAGTGTGAATGTCATATGTGCTTGAGGTGATGTACTAAAGCTGACAGACCAAACATAGTAACAGTGGAAGACGTAGCTGTGTTTTCAACCAGCCAGCACTTGCACGTGTAAGTTCTTGTGTTACAGGACCCTTCCCCACACATGCCCAAGTAGGAATTCCTCCTCTTGGAAGGCAGTGTTTTGAAAACACTGAGCCTATGCCAGGAAAATATATATTGGTGTAATTTCCTGTTCTTTTAGGGTACAAAATTGTGCACCCTCTTTATGAATTCTGATGTCTTTAATACCACCATCTTCCACCATAGACCGTTTATGTGTCCGTGATTTCCTGAGAAATGAACCCCTTCAAGGAATCGCTCCATGTGGAGAGTGCCTTTTATGTAAGGCTTCTTTAAAAGGTTCCTTTCACCAAACGCTCGAAAACTGCATTACGTAACTGCAGCTGTATGGAAAATATGAGCTCAGTATTATTTATGACCGAACTAATGATTGCACAGTTCAGGTACAAAAAGAGAACCCATTAAGATAATGTGTTACTACCTTTTACAGCTGCACACTCAAGTTTTAAAGTGTTTTGCACCAGTTTAACAATTGATTTCATTCATTTTGTCGCTATATCCTGTAATGTTCATGAAAACACACCACACACATGGTTTTCACATAGTCTCTCTGTCATGCAGTGACTGACCTGGTGCACTGGCGGGACCCTAAGAAGTCAGGTGTGGTGTTTGGAGTGTCACTGCTGCTGCTGCTTTCTCTGGCAGCGTTTAGCGTGATCAGCGTGGTCTCCTACCTGCTGCTGGCCCTTCTCTGTGTCACCATCTCTTTCCGCATCTACAAGTCTGTCATCCAGGCTGTGCAGAAGTCCAATGAAGGACACCCCTTCAAGTAAGAGACATTTTTTGGCCTGTTTTTCTAGGTGTCTTAACAATAGACAAATATCGAAAATATTCGGTATCAAACTAATTTTCAGTTTTGGACTGAATTGTGATGTTTACTTAATTATTAATTTCTCAGATTGGCATGGTTTGACTTTATTTTATTTTTTACAGTTTTTACATGTTCTCTTCATGATTTAGTGTATGTTTGAACAAATCTGTCATGAAGATTAAAATAAAAAACACTTTGAGTGCAGTGGTGCTGAGAGGTGTGAGCGTATGTGGTGGGGCAGGGCTAATTGGGTTGACCCATGTGCCTGTGACAGGGCTCTGATGGAGAAAGATGTCACCGTGCCCCCCGAGACCTTCCGCAAGCACGTGGACGTCTGTCTCACCCACGTCAACCGTGCACTCAAGCAGATGAGCCGCCTCTTTCTGGTCGAGGATCTGGTGGATTCCCTCAAGGTCAGGACCAGCAATTATAAACGATGTGACCGGATTAAAGTGATAGTTCACCCAAACATGAAATGTATTTCAGTATTGATTTACCTGAATTTTGTTCAAAACATTTATTACATTTTCTGTATACAAAAACCTGATATTTTAAAGTACGCATACAGTAATTCCTTTGCATACAACAGGTTAATAGTGACATTTAAGCTCCAAAAGGCAACAAGGAGCATTTATTTCTTTAGCAGTAGGATTTTTATTTAAACATTGCAAACAAATGCACATAAATAATTATGTTCTCAAGCTTTGTTCTTTTGTCCCACATTACCTTCTGATTTCAGCTGGCAGTGGTTATGTGGCTGATGACATATGTTGGAGCGGTCTTCAATGGCATCACTATACTCATCCTCGGTAGGCCGAATGTGCATCATCGCACTTAATTTGTATTATTTAATTTTTTGGAGGGGAACAAAATTGCTTGGTGTTTAGTTATAGGCTGACCAATTGAGAGTGAATCTACATAGAGTTTTGGAATAATTGTAATGACCTCACACTGGATGTTTTCTTTTTCAGCCGACATCCTGCTCTTCAGTGTACCGCCCATCTATGAGAAAAACAAGGTTAGAGCTATATCTTTCAGTTGCAAATCATGCATTGTGTGCTCCAAAAAAGCTTTTCCTGTGGAGGTCCAAATAAGAGATCATAAAACAACAATAACCATCATAATAATAAATATAGCTGCAAGCTGCACCTATGGGGCCAAGCACTACAGAAGCAAGCAAGGCAGTAAGCATCAGACCAAATGCAAAAATTAGTAATTGAAACCATTTTAAGATGATTTTAGTCAAAATGGCTGAAAATCATAAATAAAACCAATAGTAATGTGATTTAATGGGTTATTACGTTTGACCAATTGGTGGCGTTGTTATAAAATCGATGTGGTTATGTTATGCATGAGGTGATAATAGCACACACAAAGTTCGGAGTCAATATGTCAAACTTTGCAGAGATACAGCATTGGTCATTTTGGAATCATGCCTCAACTTTGTTGCAGCGCTATACAAAAATGGTTTCGTCTTGACACAAAATTCACAACTTTGTCAGAGCAGTCTGAAAACGATATGACTAGATTTGGGTGAAAATCAGACAAACACATGTGGTGTGGTCAATGTAAGGTGACAATGGCACATACAAAGTTTGTTGTCAATATGTCAAAGCTTTTCAGAGATACAGCCTCTGATAAGAGTAATATTGGGAAGTACAGTATTATTATAATTTAAAACAACTGTTATCTATTTTAATATATTTTAAAATGTAATTAATTCCTGTGATATCAAAGCTGAATTTTCAGTTGTCATTTATATCAGTCTTCATGCTTGATCTTCTTTTTGGAGACTGCAGTAAAAAAAAAAAAAAAATTCTGGGTCCTTTGAATTTCCCGTCACTTTTGATTAATGCATCCCTTCTGAAAAACAAGTATTAATTTATTTAAAAGAATCTTACTGACCCTAAACCGTTCAACAATAATGTAATAATAATAAAACCTATAGTAACTAATTTAGCTCTACCTCATCGAAGCAAGGGATAGAAAAGCATGCTTTGTATATATGTATTTATGTATTAGTAATTAACTCATATCATGTTTACTAGTATTAGTAGTATCTTAAATGACACAGAAAACTTGTACAAAGAAAATAGTTTAGCTGTATTCATAACAAGTGCAGGGTTTTAAAACATTCTTATACAGATTTGCTTTTTTTTAAAGCATTACACATGCAGTTAGTGTTTGAGAACAGGGGGCCCACTGAGATCGAACAGTAATCAGTATGTACTGTATGATTATTACACCACAGGGGCCTTATGTAAGCCATTACTGAAGACTTGTCATAATCTTTGCTTAAAGCATTTGTCAAGTCTTAAATTCTTATGTAACAGTGATTGTTAATGAGTGCCTGATGCAGTTTTCTTTTCTGACCTTTTTTTGAATTAAATACAACACTAATGAAGATAATGTACAGCAGTAATGATGTATCCGTAATGGTGCCACTTAACTCTGAACTGTCTCTTTAATTTACATGGTGCAGAGCACTATACACTGACCTCAAATCTGCAGTAACCCAGTTTGTAATGTCTTCCCAGTGAGAAAACTAAAGACACAACTCCATTATAGTTTCTTTTTATTAATATTTCGAATTTTGTATTAATATTATATTTTTAATGTATATATTTTTTTATTTCCTTTCTCATTTTAAAGTTTTAGTAATTTATGTCTATAGTTTTTATTTTTTCTGACTTTATTTTAGTACATGTAAATGGAAAAAGAGATGTTTTAGAAATTAGCTCAAATTAAGTGTAAAGTTTATGTATTTTATTTTTAGTAATAAAAATGTTTAATGATAACAGAATATACATGGATCTGACATAATTTATGATGATTCAGGGTGTTTTCCAGCAAAACATATTTAATCCACAAAAGTGGCCTCACAATTTTTCTCACAAATTTAAGGCCATAAAAAGTATTTTCAATCAGAACATTTTCAATGCAATTTCATTAGGTCTTAAATTTGGGGACAGAAAAACAGAAATCGCGATACAACCTGATGTGTTTATTAAACTTCATAAAGCTATCATTTATTAGTGATATCACAGTCATTATTTCTTACAATACAAAATCTCTCTTTGCTTTTTCCACAGACCCAGATTGACCATTACATTGACATTGCACGCACTCAAGTCAACAATACAATTGCCAAGTGAGTATGTTTTGAGTAGAGTACTAAAGTAAAAATACCATCTGTGCATGCAATTTATCTATAAAGAACTGAGTCTTGGAAATGGCTGCCAATTAGTGAGACCCTGATGCCACATACTAACATTGCCACCCAATGGGTTTTTCTTCTCTCCTTAGGCTACAAGAGAAACTCCCGGGATCGCTGAAGCGCTGTAAAGCAGAATGATCCTCCTCTCCGATCCCTCGTTACCATGTTTACCATCCTTCTATCTTTAGCTGCCTCCCCTTACCCTAAGCCCCGCCCCCATTCCTATTTTTCCCTGTTTAACCCCACACCTTAAAACAACCATCTGCACTGAACCAGCTAGTATGTAAAATCTAAAAAGCTTCTTGATATTCAATGTTAACTCTGCAGCTTATTAATGAGCATTAAGAAAAGAAGCTTGGGGCACCAGAAGCTGGTGTTTTTCAACACAAAAAGTGATGTAATGCTACTGGATGCCCATTGTGATGGCCAGTGCACGGAAGGATTTGTGAACTAGACTGAACTTCTTATGACCTGGTTTTGAGCGTTGGGATGGGTGGTGCTGTAGTAATGAATTAAGACAGGTGTTTGACTCAAAAGCGAATGTCTGTACTTTAAAAAAATGAACATTTCACTAAAAAATGCTGACAAAAAAAAAAAAAAACATACTTTACCCCCTTTTCTTTCTTTGAAAAATGTGTTTGTATTCATCTGAAATGCACTGAACATTATTAGATTGCATGTTTTGATCAGTCAGGATGGATCGGGACGCTAGCAGCAGTGATGATTCGGTCTAGTTCACTATCCTCCCTGTTATTGGTGCAGTTTTTTAATTTTGTGTATGTGTATATATAGTTTGATTACGACGGGCTCTTTGCTGTGAAGTAGTTAGTGTTGCTTTTTATATTTAAAAATCAAATATACAGCTCTTGTATGTCTCTTTCGCACCTCTTGCACTCAGTCATCTGAGTTGAGTTCACATGTAAGTGTTATTGTTATTACTCTTCAAATAATAGTTATTATATTATATCTTGATTAGGATGGCTGCTTTAAATCCCCTTTCTGACATTGGCTGTGCAACAAATATTAATAACCTTAAGATTGAGTTATGTATAGGATCGTCAGAGCACCAGAATATAGGAGAGAAAGGCAATAATTTTCTGCTTTATGTGAAGTTGGCCCCACAAGTCATCGATTTTCATTGAAACAGGGCCAGTGCCCATCATTCATGTCATTTAGAAAGCTAAAACTGTTTTTTTTCAGCATTTCGGGGCATCGTTTACCACCTTGGGCACTGAAGAAGTTTAAATATTTAATAAGGCTACAAAGAAATATTATTTTAGCTGGATAATTATACTTACTAATATGTGGTAACACTGTTTTTCCTTAAGTCGAAACTCCACTGCAAGCACTGTTGGCTATTAGGAGACAACTACAAGGCTGAGTTTAATTCTGAAAGCGAAGGGTAACATAATGAAAATAGTAAAAATGGTTTCAGGTGGGCTGAAGTATTTAAAAGCAATGCCAGTCCACACAAAAACTACTCCAATGCATATATGCACACAGTCACAACACGATAAATGTCTCGTCTACCATATATCAATAGTCACATTCACATAGTTGTCTTTGTCACTACGTAGTCTGTCATATCCTGATGGTTTTGCGTCCTTCGCTTAACATTCCAGCTGATGCAGTTGGAAGCATGTTCACATTGGAAATTTGTTTAGAAGAGCATCGAAAATGATTAATACTAACAAGTTCCATCACATTTTAAAAGTCTGTTTTGTGATTTTTATGGCCCCTTTCTTGTATACTTTGATTTGCTATTGATTCCATGAATTTCTTCTTCTCTCTCTCACACCCTTTTTGTGTTGTATGCATGTTTACACACAACCAGATTCAGACGAATGTGTCTTGTCATTGTGCTGCTTAACTAGCATGTTCTACAGGTGAGATCACATGTGCGGTGTTGCTTTCGAAGAACAGGTCAAGCTCGGACAGTTTGTATTGCCACATTGTTTTCAGTTTAAGGGTAAATTATGACTATATAACTTCTTTTTTTAATAGATGCAGGCCTCTCTGTTTAGGTTATTATCTGCTTTCTTCTCTTCTGAGGTTCAGTTTAATATTTGGGTATTTTTATAACTTATTCCTATAGTACTTTAGCATGTTTGCGGTTTCTTCTTTCCTGTGTTTCTCTCTGAGAAGGGTTGACGGAGGTCACATTCTTTTTTCTTTTGACTCTTGAAGACTAGATGTGGTGACTAACATCTAAATTCAGTCTGTTAGTTTTGAATTAAGTTAATATGTGGGGAGGGAGATGCAAACAGGAAAACTTGTGCTCCCTGTAATGATGTCAAAGTGAACTTAATAAAAATGACAAAAGCATTTGTAGTGCTTGTTGTTGTTTTTTTTTTCTTATGAAATTAATTGTCACGCATTAAAACATTTGGAATAATGAATACTTCAGCAAGGACACATAACATTTATCAAAAGTGACTAAAAAATACACAATATTATTAAACTTCTGTTTTCAACACTAATAATAATCAATGTTTTTTTGAGCACCAAATCCAGAAAATTATAATGATTTCTGAAGGATCATGTGACCCTGAAGAGTTATGATGCTGATAATTCAGATTTGCCATAACAGGAATAAATTACACTTTACTAAAATAGAATAACATATTTCATTGTACACAACATTACACTTTTTACTGTATTTTTCATCTAACAAATTCAGCCTTGGTGAACATAAGAGACTTAAAAGTAAACATTAAATTAGTTCCCAAAGTTGAATTTGTACAACTGCAGTTGCTTATGTCGGAATATGTACCAGAAATTAATTTTTAAGAACTAGGCTTTCCATATCGACATTAATTGACATTATATTTTATTGATTATTGGTGTTGCTGTAAATTATACAAGAGAAACAAAAGGGATGATATTCAAATCCAAGAATGGTGTATATACATGTGTTGAATGGATTGTGTTATATGGGCACATAACTTAAAATGTCTTTTTTGATTTGTTACTCCTCAACATTGCAACCCTGAGAGTGTGAACCTAAAGAACCTCGTCATCACAAAGAAGATTGTGTGCCAATTTCCACAAAATGATCTGTGGGGATGTTCCAAACTGAGAAAGTGCCTCCATATTGCAAAAAAAAGAAAAGTCCAGATTGCATTAAAAGGAAAGTCCTCATGTGACACTAATGCTGACACAATGGTTTCAGTTTATTCTGTGCAGGATTAAAGAGAGAACTGAACATTATGACTGTTTGTCATAGACCAGTGCGAAATGTCTCGGTGATGAGAAACAAGGATATTTGTTAAGGACCTATTTTATGCTATCATGCATATCTTAAATACATGCAACCAGGAAGTGTTAATGATTAGAGAACATGCATGTATGATCTGCTCATTTGATTGCACCATTATTATTCAATTCAATATTCAAACTGACCAAGATTCATTAATGCAAAAAAAAAAAAAAAAATTATGATGAATAAAACACCCTGAGACATGGATCTCACTCAAAAGAAACCAGACTTTATCTAAACAGAAAGTTGATTGGATATTTATTTCATAATAACTTTTTGGTGAACTGAACCAATATTATATAACATTAACATTGTAAACCATATATTATATTTATGCTTTTTCTTTCAAAATGGGAAAATGTGATTGACAAAATGCTCTTTGAAATCATAGATTTTTCATAGATTTTCTCCCACTGTGTTTGCTTGGTGAGTCCTAAAAAATGGACTCAGAATCCATTTTAAGTGCTGTAAATTAAATAATATTGTTCATGCAAAATATCAAGCATGGGGATCGATAACAGTCTTGCCGTTTACAAAAAGAGCGATGAATGTACAAATGCATGTAAGAGTGCTTATCCACAGAAAAGGAAACGAAAGTTCAGCAAAATCGCTTGTTGGGAAAAAGTAACTTTTTAAATGATATTGGTGGCTTCGGGTTTCACTTTCAAAAGTGATTCAAGCATAAATATTCTTTTTAAACTTATAAAACATTTCAGATTTTTTACTCACAAAAAAATCCAACGTCACATTCTTTAAAAAAGAAAAAAATGGTTTAACAACGCAGCAACTTCCTGAGCGAAGGAAAATAAAAAACAGGATGTCGAAAACTCATCCCTAACCCTTCTCTTTCATTTAAGTGCTCTGGCTCGTATTGCATTCGGTACTAACATAAGCATTACCATTATCATTCTCTTTATGGCCATGGTTCGAACCCGAAAAACAGTCATCTGAATGAAAGTGCGCTGAGATCTGGTTGTAGCAAAGCAGGACCAGCTGCCTCTCTTCTGGGTTGTAGTCCAGCGAGTGAGGGTGCACTTGTAGGATGTGTCTCTTAATAGTGCTGACCTTTAGTGTTGCGAGCGTAGCACCACACACCATGCAGATCAATCCGTGTTTCCTGCAGTTGTAGTCCATCAGGAAGTCCATCTTCCAGCGGGCCTGATATTTGCGCCGCTGGTCCTTCCCTGGGTAGTGCGTGTGCCGTGAAGGCGTCTGCCTTGAAGGTGTAATATTTGTGCTATTATTGTCTTCTGTTTCACCTCCTTGCTCTGTGGTTTTCACAGGAGACACCTGAGTGTCACCAGCAGCGTTTGCAGTGACAGGGCCACTCTGTGGGTCTTTAGTGGCAAACAAAAGAAAAAAGGGAAACATTACTGATGTGAAACAATTTTTTCCTGAAAAGGATTTTTCTTTAACGCAAAAAATATAAACCATAAGCACATTTACATAACAATCTTGCTCTAGCTAATGAAAACTGGATTTCTAAACCAGATAGCACTACTCTAAGCAAGAAGGCTCAGCTTATCTTTACATACTTAAAATAAGATAAATGAACCTGGGAAGCTAAATAATCTTTCGTTTTTAAGCTGTTCACTTGCTAATAAGCGAACGCTAACTGGAAACACTAGGAAAGAGAAGTGTTTCACTATGTTTAGAAATACGAAATGCAATTTAAAAGACAATAATGAGTTTATTTTCATGATTAAGTGCAACTTGAATATCATTACCCAGATAGCACACGTACGTCTGCAAGATGTCTGATAAAGATCGCTTCATCTGGAAGGCATCTACTGTGTAAAAACATCTGATCTCAGTTTTACATACATTGGAAATCATAAACATCTTAAAGACATTTTCTAAACATCTATTTGACATCTAACAGGAAACGTCCTATAGATGTATTGCAGATGAACAAAAACTCGTAAATGTAAATTCAGAACTCGAATAGACGTATATGTGTGTGTTATCAGGGTACCTGAGATGCTTGTTATCTTATCTATAGGCTAACTGAAAACGCTAGGAAAGAGAGAAATTTTGTGTGACCATTTTTAGCTTCTAAAATACAATGTTATATTTAATATGGAATTTAAAGGACATTAATCAACATATCAATTATATCTTTAAATACATTAACATACTTAAAACAAAGTAAATTTACCTGAAAAGCTCAATAATCTTTTATTTTCAGAGAATCAATTTAGCTTCTCAGGATTAATTGATCTTTTTTTGTGTGTGTGTTTTTTTTTCACAAGATGAAATTGATTGTTTAAGAACTTTGGTTCCCTGATAGCACATGACATCACACGAAATAGACTTCACAGAGAAGTCTATTTGACATCTGCAAGTCCTATTCTTTAGATTGTTTGTTCATCTGCAATACGTCTGTGGTATGTTTCCTATCAGACGTCAAATAGACGTTTAGAAAATGTCTTTAAGATGCTTATGCATGTAAAACGGACATCTTACAGATGTATGTCAGATGTTTGTATACAGCAGGTGCTTTCCAGAAGAAGCGATCTTGAACAGACTTCTTGTAATTGTACATGTGCTAAGTTCTAACTTCTGGTGTTTATTTAGTTTATACGATGATTTATTTTCATACAAAAATTATTTACATTTACAATAATGATAGTTTGTTTCTCTCTATATCTGATATTGTGTGACTCCCGTTCTTGGTTCTTACCATCCTCTTTTGGTGTAGCCTTGTCGATATTCTCCTCCTTTATCCAAGCGCTGACCACAGCATCTCTCTCAGTCCGGCTGAGGCCGCTTGTCTCCGGATGGCACTCCTGGATGTGCTTGCGGAAGTTGCTGACCCTCGGCACAGGCATGTGTTCAGAACACACCATACAGTAGCAGAGCGGGTTTTCCGGAGGACCGTATGCCACTAAATAATCCAGGCGGAGACGCCAGGGGCTGCCGTATTTCAGTCTTCTCTTTCTGGGGTAATAAGGTAAAGACTGGGCTGTCTGACCAGTGTCAGGTGGATTCTCATCTCTTCTTATGTAGTTCACCAAGTTTCCCTGAAGGGGATCCACGTTCACAGGGATGAATGAGGCTGAACCGTCTAAGTTTATTTCTTTGGCATGTTGTTCCGATTTGATTTGAGGCTGTAAAGAGTGGGATTCTGCATGGCAAATGACAAATGCAAAGAGAAAACAAAATGTATGAAAGTTGTGAAGAAACCGGTGTGTAATTTACAATTAAAAATGCTTCACAGAAACATGTAGAACATCAGACTGAACCTTAGACTTTATGTTGTTTTACCAGGGTTACAAAAAAAGCAATCACACTTTTAGAACATAGCTACCCAAAGACAATTATATTTATAATACAGCAACAAACACACACTCATATAAATGTGGATTAAGTACACAGGCTCTTTTAAATTCTCTAATTTTCTCTCTCACCTTCAGCATGCATCTTAGCCCAGGTCTGCAGGATGGAGTGCTTTTCCTCAGCGCTGTACAGCAGAGAGTTTGGGTGCAGATCCAGCATGTGACTCTTGATGTGATCCAGGTGCAGTGAAGGCAGCAGACGGCTGCATACCATGCATACTAGACGGCCCTCTTCCGCCTGGTATTCCATCAGGAACTCCTGGCGGAACCAGGCATGCAGCGAGTCGTTCAGGTAGCGCTCCATCACCTGAGCTGTGGGGCCCGGGAGCTCCTGGAGCGAGGAGACAGTCGGAGGGGATGGCATCACCCTGTTAATGCCAGACTGGGCCTGAAGTACTGGAGAGATGGAACCACCAGACGTGCCTAGAAGGATGTGAATAATAAAGGTCAAAGTGCTATAGTGAAGTAAACGTCTCAAAAAGAGAGTAATAATAACAATAAAATAAACTATGTAAATAAAATGTTATTAAATGGGAAAAAAAACTATAATAATGCATCTTATTTATAATGTGCCTTTCTCATACTCAAAGTGCTACAATACAAATTTGCATTGTGACATTGTTTTCATGAGATTTAAACATATTTCCTGTTAAGGTCACATGTTGCATCCAGCTGGTTTTAATTCTCGTTATTAATTCTCTTTATTGCTGTAATGAAAATCATCTTGCCCGGACAAATTATTTTATTTTATTTAAATAAGTAAAAAATATTAGCATACAATAAAGGCAGAAAATGTTTACCATGATGTATACAAATTTTAATAAATTTTATACTTTCTTTATTTTAAAATTATATAATTTTTTTTATATATTTATAATTTATATTTATTTTTAAATCGCTGTCTTTTTGTTATTTACTAAAGTCTGGTGGAATATGCTGAAATATAAAAGAAAGAAAGAAAGAAAGAAAGAAAGAAAGAAAGAAAGAAAGAAAGAAAGAAAGAGAAAATTATCTATATTTTCCCCAAAATAGTTAGAATTTCTTTCAGCAAAACATCATTATGATTATATTATTGATATTTATTTTTGCGAGGTGAAATGTAAGACATTTTGTAGGGTTTCATGTGATTCAGACTTCACAAAAACACAAAGCACCACCAAAAATGAACAAATATAAACCCAGACCTGTGGAGTGCCTGTGAACATCCAGAATCTCCTGTGACTCTGGAGGAACATCTGGAGTGGGACATAACGGCCCCTGGCTGTTTTCTCGATTCAAATGACTCTCCCATCCCGAGCGGATCACATCTTTATCTGACTCGGTCCACAGCAGCGAGTACGGATGCTTCTGATTGATGTGCCTCTTGATGGTGCTTAACTTCAGGGTTGCCAGTGAACTGCCACACACCATGCAGATCATCCCTCGTCTCTGTGGCTCGAAGTCCATGAGGTACTCGCTGCGCCAGTACTCGTGGTAATAGCGCCGGTGGTCTCGGCCAGGTGTGTGCTTTACTGGAGAGGGTTCCTTTGTGGATGGTCCTGGGATGGGAGACAGAAGGAAAGGCGAGTCTGTGCTCTCAGAGACACACCAGTAACTGGTGCCTGGGGAACAGACAGAGGTGACAGGAGCGTCCTGGCTGTCAGGAGAGGTGAGACCATTGGTCACATCCTCTTGAGCTGAGGAGGACACAAAAAGAGAGAGTCACTGATGAAGTGTAAGGTCAGATCTGACTATGACGTTGTTTTAAATGACAGGGAAATATAAAATAATGGAGATTTATATGAAATGATGAAGATGAATGTTAAAATGAAAATGCATTTCAACCAGTCATTTTTGTACATACATGCTTTAAAAAATTCTCAATATACCATATGTGCATGTTATATTGGACAAAAATTATTTTTTGTTATTACTTTAATATACTTAACTTATTATTATACAGTATTATTAGCAGTAGTAGTACTAGTAGACGTAGTAATACTAGTCTTTAATTTTAATACTATCACTGATAGGCTTAAAGTCATTCTCAAAAGACAACAAAATTAGTAACTTCATTCAAAAATATACAAATCATTTTGTGTTTCAGAACAATATATGTAAAAATTTTGACTTTTCATGATTAAATTAAATCAATAATAAAGTCAATTTTGTGCATAAACACAATTAATCTGTCAGCATAAATTTCTTTTTTCATATATTATTATTAATAGTATTTTATAACATTAGTCTGTTGCTTATAGCTTATGCAATTCTCAAATTGTGTAACTAAAGTTATCTAAATAGGAAAACAATATTAATTATTTTGTATTTTGAAATGAGTCAAATATTTTCTATTTTGTGATACACAGACGATTTTATTTATATTTTATATAATACATGCATTGTCATAAAATTATAAAATTTATATTACAATCTGTCAGCATATATTCAAATTAGTATAACTCTACAACTACTACTAAGAGTATTTTCATGTTAACATGAGTCTGTTGCTGATTAAAATGTAATCTCAAATATTGGTGATTTAAAAATATTTTTATTTCAGAAAAATATCAACGCAAATAATAATATTTTTAATATATAAATAAATGGTGTGTTGGACGGGGGCGGCGGCATGGTGCGGTACCGCTGTGTCACCGCTAGGTGGTGATAGGGCATCGCGTTTACACATGCAGCATGGTTATTTTGCCTTTGTTTATGGTGGAGCCCAAAAGATTAGGGGCCATGCCGCTGCATGCTATTGTTCGTCACGGGTTTTAACGCTTCCAAGAGAAAGCCATCGATCTAATGGTCAAAGGTGAATGCTTAGCACAACATTTACCTGCTGAGAGCTCCCCCGAGTGTCCCCGCTGCGGTGTCGCCTCCTCTTCCTCAGCTTTTATTATTAATGAGCGAGATTCTGTCTGCTCAGCTTTGTGCACCGACTCTTTGGACTCCGCTTCTTCCATAACTGTGTGATGTTTTCAAGTACCCACCTTTTGTACGATGAAATGTCACAAGCGAAGGATTTCGTCGGGTGGTTGACTAAATATCTGAAACACGCACTCACCCATTACACTCTGTGTGTGTGTGTGTGTGTGTGTGTGTCTGCACTGAAGGCTCGCCGCTGATTGCTTTTTGGTTTAAGTAAACTTAACTTTACGTGACGATACAAGTCGCATTTAGATCGAGGTTGGAGTGCATATCTTATGGTCGGTGACTTTAAGCGGTCTGCTGTTTGTATTTAGATGATCTGCTTGTCTTCAGAGTGGAGAGCCGAGCTTAGGGGCCCCTGGGGCTCCTTTAGGGGCTCCTGGGTAAATTTAAAGAGACAGTAGCGGCTGTGATGTGGTGACGGGTGCACCATGGGGCTCATCCTAAATGTTTTTTTTTTATATTTCACATAAGATTGTAAACTAATATTATGCATTCTTCACATTTAATATTTAATGAATGAATGAGTTATAAAATATGATTAAATATGTTATTTTCTAGTTTTGCATGATATGTTTATTACATTTATTATTTAACGTTTCTGGAAAATATAGTTATTTTACATGAAATGACAGTCTAATAATACTAGTTGTTTTAATTTTATTTCTTATATTTGTTTTTGTAGACCACCACTGTCTATTTGTATTATAAATTTAATACAGCCTATATTTGTGTTATTTGTTTCTTATTGTTTATGGTGCATTTTATTATCTATTTTATTATAAATTGAATACTTATAGCCTATGTTAGTTTCTTTTATTTATGTAGCATATCGTTGTCTATTTAGTTAATTATAAATTGAATTTTTTAAAACAGAATACCGTATTTTTAGGACTATAAGTCGCACCTAAGTATAAATTGCATCAGTCCAAAAATACGTCTTGACGAGGAAAAAAAAACATATAAGTCGCACTGGACTATAAGTCACATTTATTTAGAACCAAGAACCAAGAGAAAACATTTTATTTATTTTATTTGACCTTTATTTAACCAGGAAAATCTCTCTACCGTCTACAGCCGCGAGAGGGTGCTCTATGTTTTCAGTGTAGACTACCATAGACAGTAAAAGAAATGCACACAGCAACCCCATTAGATTCAACGGAGACAAGTGAAGTCAATTAGAAGCACGCACTTCCTGGGGGTCGAACATACTGCGCAGACTCAAACTGAGCTTGATGACATTGAGCTCACGTGTTGTTTGCTCTGTCTCCCTCCCTGTACAATAAATCCATGTGAATAACTGTCTCTGCTAAAAAAATTTGTATGTAACTTTACAATCAATATTGATGTCCTTAAGCACTGTTGCTGATACAGATATTTGAAATAAGTGATAGTTAACAAAATACTTACTGCAAATCTTCTCTTTTTAATTTTTTATATATAATTTTCAGGTTTAACTGTAACCATAATGTGGCAAAATTGTCAAAAAAAAATCTGATATATAGACTAAATGTGATTTTAAATATTATAATATTGATTATATATTGTTTAAATGTGAATCCAAAAGTAAAACCTTTGAAAAGTACTGTTTTAATAAGGTGAATGAGCCTATTAGTTGTAATCTGCTGCCATCTAGTGGTTATAATTTAAATTTCAGGGAGTTTATTATAGACCTATAACTATCATATCCATAAAAGTGACCATACTTGTTTAGAATCAAAGGGTGAATGAGTTCACATAGTTTTGAGCAGTTTAGAGTTTTCTTTTATGATTTATCATAAAAGTTTAAGACAATTTTATTAAAAGACTCTGTTATAGCTGTTCAAATTCAAAAGTTTAAATTTTGTTTAAAAAATAATAAGTGAAGTGACATTCAGCCAAGTATGGTGACCCATACTCAGAATTTGTGCTCTGCATTTAACCCATCCGAAATGCACACACACAGAGCAGTGAACACACACACACACTGTGAGCACACACCCGGAGCAGTGGGCAGCCATTTATGCTGCGGCGCCCGGGGAGCAGTTGGGGGTTCGATGCCTTGCTCAAGGGCACCTAAGTCGTGGTATTGAAGGTGGAGAGAGAGCTATTCATGCACTATCCCCACCCACAATTCCGTCCGGCCCGAGACTAGAACCCACAACCCTTCGATTGGGAGTCCAACCCTCTAACCATTAGGCCACGACTTCCCATAATTATTTTTTGGGAAGATAATTTTGATATTTGAATTTTGAGTTTTGATAATTATTCACCTAGAATGTCCAGAGAATTGTACTGCATTGGTTTTATTGAGGTTGAGCTAAAAACCTAGTTAACAAATGTATGATTTTAAATAACTTGAAATATTTAAATAACAGTTTGCTTGACAGGAGTGGTTCTAGAGGCAATGATCGGTTTCATGCTTTTGGTCGCTGTAACGCCCCTTTGAGGCCGATTGGGGCGAGCCTTAGTGACGTGGTAGAGATTTTTCAAAAACATTTACAAATTTTACTGACCCCAAATTTTTGAAAAGTAATGTAGTTGCAGACAGAGAAAAGGCCCCAAATAAAAGCATTTTTTTTCAAAACACTGTCAGCAGTAACATCCCCCTCATTTATAGATTGTTCTAAAACGGACCAAAGTGCAGCGCTGCTGTGAGTTTGAGTGGGACTGTGATACCCACGCAGCATGATCATGCAGTTGTTTACTCGTGGGACAGATCTGTTGAACTCATTTTTGGTTTGCACAGTTATATGCAAACTGATCTGCTCTTCACTATCAGTGGCTCATTCATCTTAACAGATCATCATATAGTCATCACCATGTTGTTTAAAACCTGAATGACTTTCTTTCTTCTACACAACACAGATTTGTAGGGTGTTTTAACTGTTTTTGCTTTTACAAAGTCAATAGGGTCCAAAACAACTCTGACCATTGGCTTTAATTATATGTACAAAACAATCAAACTAGTTTATGTGTTCACAGAAGAAAGTAAGTCAGACATGTTTGGAATTACGTGAGGGGGAGTTTATACTGAGAACCAGATATCACAGTATACCAAAACACTATAATAATAACACTATATGGTTTATGTCCCCTGGAGGCCCCGGCTATAGAAATGCACAGACAAATGGGGGTAGGTTTTTTTGAATTGGAGTAGTGTTCACAGGGCTCCAGAACCAGAATATCACAGAAACATTTTGGAGTCCTCTTTTGACTCTTGGGAGTGTACAGAGGCCCTGTGTGGGGCCCCCGTGCCTCCAGGCATATCTGTGCACCATCAACATTGTAGAGACTTGGAAAACACGGGGGAAATGTGATGGTGGCGCGTTTTAGGATTGATTAGGAGTCAAATAGTCAAAGATGTTTTTCTACAAAACCTATTTCGCAAATAAACGTAAAATATATGAACATTTATTTTAGCAGTAAAGACTAGCAGCCATTTCAAGTACATTAATATTTTCAATGATTTTCTCAAGACTGGGAACTTGCTGTTTCTTTCCTCCATTTAATTCTGATTCCCTCTTTAATCCACATCTGTTTAGCTAATTAAACTGTTTGCACCTTTTGTTTTCTTGTCTGCAATTTAAAATGTTAATTAGTTTAACGTGCATTTTAGTATTATATACACCTTTTTATGACTAAAATGTTGCATTGAATGCATAGAGGTTTGGTGAAAATATAAGTCTACATTTGCTTAGAATAGTGAAACTAAAATTGATTTCCGAACACTAAAGAACTAAAACTATCCAAAAAAACACATCTACTTATTTACTATTTTTATTATAGTAAAAAAAAAACACACACAAAAAAAAACACAAAATCAACATATTAGAGAGATGTGTGTTTTATTGTACTGCCCAATCAGTCTATAGCATATCATAGAGCAACTCCACATAACGTAGACAGACCTCGATTCAAAAAATGTTTCATTGACAAGACACAAAATCAGTATCTGGTAACTAAATTAAATATAAGATTTATCATATTAAATTCATGTATTTATATCACGGTCCGTCTTTGTAAAATGCACATCCATCAGCGTGGCTTTTGCAACAGAAAACTCTCACTGTTTTACTCTTTGTGAGTGTAGCGGTTCCTCCTCAATAATTGGATCAGTTTCAACCTCCTGCTCAGGGGTTTGCTGAGCATCTGATGTGGTTTGCAGTTCTCTGGGTCCAGATTCCAGTCGGAAAACTGTGGGAATCTGACCCAATATGGGACAGGTCTCCTGTAGACCCGAAATCCACTGAGACAGAGTGACCTGGTCTCCCTGACCGGCCATACACATGGCGTAAACCGGCCCCTCTTTCACTGCAGGACCAAATTAACAGACATCACTGTATATATTTGGTGATATACAAACCATTTTATTGAAACAAAGCAATATAAGTCTCACCATCATCTACATCGAATCTGAAATCATCGCCCATGTCTCTTTCCAGGTCGAGTTCCAGTCGCTGTGGGTAGAAGAGACTCTGCTCCGGACCCATCATCTCCAGGTCAAATTCTTCCTCAACCTTCGGGAAAATAAGAGACTAATACATAATCTTGAATGCAAATTATTAAAGAATGAAGTATTTAAACTTTGAAGTATTACACAACTAAGTTTGGAATAATTAAGATTTTTAAAAATGTTTTTTTTAAGCTCACCAATACTGTATTTATTTGATCAAGAATAGAGTTAAACAGCAACATTGTGAATAACTGTTATCTTACTGTAATGTCATTTCAAATGTAATTTATTCCTGTGATAGCAAAGCTGATTTTCAGCAGCCATTACTCCAGGCTTCAGTGTCACATGATCCTTCACAAATCATTCTAATATGTTGATGGGTAGTGTATGTTTTAAGCAAATTCATTAAATGCCATCATTGGCCTAATTACTGTACCGTTTCCTCAGACGGTATAGGGTCTGCCCGGAGCAGGAAATAATGAACACAAGTCTTTCTGAGCCACAGTGGGAAAGGGCCTTCGACAAACACGGGCCTGGATGGATTGTGTTTAGCCAGAAGGGTGCGCTGGTTTGGACTCTGAATACCTGGTAACATAAAAGATATAATGTTATGTACTGTGTGCTTATTCATTTCACCAAACAGTATCGGAAATCTCTTTTTATGTCAAGAAGCATATACAGTACCAATTCACAAAAATGTGATTTCCAATCATGCTGTATGATGTTATAGAAATCTTATGAAAGCATTACAATTGGTCCTTAGTACAGTGATCAGACTATGGTTAAATACTATATAAGTTGGATAGTATTTGCAGAGAACGACAAAGCATTTTGTGTTTACAAACTGAGTTGTGAGTTCTTATTTTCTGTTGTACAGATAAGATAGAGATGACACACATTTAACCCAGAATACTCCTGAAATTTCAAGTTCAGTTATCAGTAATGACTACATACCTACAATATGGGGGCGCATAACTTCTTCACCAGTCTCTGTGATGTCTGTTGATGGATACTGCAATGCATAAAATAAAGCACATTTATCAGACTGAAATTCCAAATATTCAATAAAATTTGTAAAAATGAACACACATACACACATATTTATATATAGCTTTAAAAAATCTAAGTATCCCCAAACGTTTGACAAGTAGTGCTTCTGCATGTGTGAAGCTGCTTTAAGTTGTAGATTCAATAGTCACCTGATAGATTGTTATTTTAGCATCCAGGTCATCTGCAATCCGCGTAAGACTGAATCGAGCAAGCTCTACTGGGTCACTAGGAAGCACATGTGGGACGGGGAAAGGGTTTGCATGCTTGAATTTGGGAAACCAGTACATGATACGCTGGTACTTCCTCATAGGGTGACTCTTTTCCCCAAATATCTGAGCCAGTAAAACCTTGGTCTCCACATTTGGCATGATACCTGGCAAAATTAAGAAAGCAAAGAATTGGCAAATCATTTAAGAAATGCATCAGTTATTCTTGTTGTTCTTTCTCTCCTACAAAAACACAAACACACACCATAGTTCTCCATCTGCTCCAGCAGCTGTACTCCACACTCTTGCTGCCGTGGGTAGTGATTAAACATCCTCTGAATGAAGTTCCGTGGAACAAACACCTCTTTTGGAAAAACATCCAGGAGTTTGTTGTAAACAGTAATGTCTCGTTCTACTCCAAATTCTGGCATCTTCTTCAGGGCAGCATAAATAAACTCTACGTGGCCTCGTCGCCGAATGTCCTTCTTGCTGAAAACATCCACGACCCTGTTAAAATCAGCCTTAGTCTTTGAGTCTCTAGCGGCTCTCTCAAATAAATCATCATGTGTGACTAAACTTTTGTCTTTTTTAAGCGTCTCAGCTTCAACTGTCTTTTCAAGCGGTGTCTGGCTTGGACGACTCGTGGAGCATACTGCACTGCAGTGGAGTGGTCTCAGAAGCTTAAAATAATTGGAGGGAAAGGAGTGCATTAATGCAGACACTATCGGTCTATAAAGAAGCATTATTCAGAGGTAAGCACTGAGCAGGTACCTGGCCGTATTTGTGCTGTGATCCAGGGGTTTGCAGATGTGCTCCAGTAGGTGGGATCACTCGCTGTATGGGTGTCCCCAAAAAACGAGCAATGCACTGAATCCGTAACAGCTGACGAGGGGCGTTCATTATTATGACATCACAAACCACAGCCGATGAATTACAAATGTATTGAAATGAGCCTAGGAAGAACTACAGGCAAAAACATCATTACTTTCAGAGAGCATTACTGTCATTTTCATGTAAAAAAATGTATGCAATTGTTTGTATGTAAATTTGCAATGACCATTTATATCTATCTATCTAGTAATAATAAGTAGTTATCTGTCTTTCTACACGTCCTGATTTTGCCGAGTTAGAGGTGTTCCTAGGTCAACATATTTTGTTGACCCTGGAACAACATTTTACCCCAAAAATATATTCTTGACCATATCCCTACACCTAAATCTAACCTTAACCATGAGTAATCCCTAAAATCAGAGGAAAATAATAGATGAATGACACTGTTGTACAAGCACCAAACGATGATTTTAAGCGTAAACTTCATAAAATCTATAAACTGGTTCTTCAAATCTGATTGGTTAATCACAATGTTGTTCCAGGGACAACAAAGTTGTTGTCCAAGGAACATGTCTCACTTGGTAAAATCAGGTTCTGCTGTCTTTCTATCTGTCTTCCTATCTGTCTTCCTATCTGTCTTCCTATCTATCTATCTATCTAACTTATCTATCTATCTATCTATCTATCTATCTATCTATCTATCTATCTATCTAAGTAATATTAATGCAACATTAAATTTCAGAGTAATTAATTATATAAAGCAAATGATAATCACTTTGTGACATCTAGTACTGCATTTTTCTATAAATGTAATTATCCTATAAAATATAATAATCATATATGCCAGAGAAACGCTAAATAATGCTTTATCAATACTCACGATCACTCAATCCGCTCAGTTCTCATTCTGCTGTCAAGTCTCCTTCAGCCGGTGTCTGGTGCGACGTCTTTCTACGTCCCCCCTGAAACGCCACGAGGAAAGTTACGCTCACATTGGTTCCGGGCCGGGTGTGTTATTCACGACTTTAGCGGTAGATGGCAGAGAAGGTACAGGATGAAAACTACAGTTGTAGCTGTCAAAGTTCTGTTTGTACTTTTTCTTTAACCGGGGTCTGGGACAGTGAACTATACAGTACTAGCGTCGTACTGCGTCTTATTTCAGTTTCGCTTCGTGCAGTTAGAAGGCTAAACCCTTGAACCTCACGCTCTCAAGTCAGTTTACATGGACGCGGTTCCTGGAGTAAATCACGCCCGTGAGATCTTGCCCCATGTGATAGAGACACTCTCTGCTCATTTCCTGGATTCGTGATTTTACAGTTGCAACAACTTCTGAAATCCTCAGTGTCTCCTCCGCGTGTTTACTGTGTGAGGGTCCCTCCAGCTCTTGGCAATGCTGCTGTTCACAGCATCTGTGGAGATATGCCTTGCGTTTCTGCCAATGGAATATAACGTTACTAGTATAATCCGATATTTGACAGATCTGTAAGGAGTGTTTGACTCAGCCATGGATGGATCTACGAATAGTCTTGGTGAGTCGATAAACACGGTTGGTCACTTACTATGTTTGTGTCTGTGTAATAGGAATATAAACGATAAACATAGGAAGTTTATTGTTGTAGAACCAACTAACTAGTTGTATAAAGCTTTGGCAACATTTGTGAGCATGAAAAAGTTTTAGAACTTAAGTATTTTGAAGAATGTTGTGATTTCAGGGTGTAACAGACAGTTACTAACACTATCAGATTCAGACGTCTCTAGCAAAAATACATTATGCTAACCAAGTTTCCAACAACATATAGTTACGACAGTTATTGTTCTTGTATTAAAACTAAGTTGGTTTTATTTGATAGTAAAACAGCATTTTAAACAAGCCTAAACTGGTCTTAGCTAGTCTCCTAGTCTGGTCAGGCAAGCTGGTTTTTAACTGGGAAAGCTAGTGGAGATAGTTTAAAAGTGCACAAAACCCCTTTAAAGCCGGACAACAGACCAACACAATATCTTAGGTTTAAGAGAGAGCACTGACATCGAAAATAAATTCAAATAAAATAAAAATGTTATTAAATTCTTACCTATATTAATTGGTTATGATTTTTAAAAGTAACATTAGACGTAGGAACAGTGGCGTTTTTTATTTTATTATTTTATTTTTATTATTATTATGTTAGTCCTCCGAAGACATTAGACCATTTGCTCACTATTGGATATCAAATTAATAAATAATATATTGTTCTATAGGCTACATTTTGATTGCACATTTAAGATTTAATATCATGCAGACTTCTATGAAGTGCCTACAACAACAACAACTTGTTCATTGCATAATTTTTGTAAAAAACAAAAACAAAATTCCAAGCAATCCGAGTCTCACTTCCTCTGTTGGCTTTCATAGTCATTACCTCATATTGTCTCTTTCCCTGCTTTAAATGTTTCTGACACTCTGCGGCAAGCCATGTTAACAGTAATTTGTTAAAACACTGACTAGGATCTTAAATAAAATTAATTCAGTAATCCAAAATTGAAAGCAACTCTTCAGCTACTCTTCGGTAATTACTAATTAAATACTAATAATTTGTCCAGTAGTGACTATTCAGTATCTTTTCAGCTAGTCACTAATACTTTTTTATTACATGCAAGTATTTATTTATTCTGCAAACAGTCACTTTGAAATTTGCAACAAATAATTTTTTCAGTCGTTGCTGGTACATAGTCCAGCTTTACTATAGTACTTATTTATTTAATACTAGTACACTGTTATCTACCCTGATACTTGCTAGTAACATTTCAACGTCACTTGTTACAACTGTGCTTTTTCTTTTCATATATATACTGACTAGTCAGGATGACCACATTATACCACTTTACTTGTATGATTAAAAATGTTTCTATTAACAATTGGAATCCATATTCAATCACTACTAGACAAAAAAATGAATTAATGCTAAAAAAAAAATAACTTTTAGTCAGATTGCAAACTTTGCTATTGAATTACTTGCTATTATTTTAAGCGAAAGTATTAGTTGCATAAAATAGATACTAGTTGTTTTTTTTTTTTTATGAGTAAATGTTTACTCGGCTTGCCATGTGCTTGGTGCCTAGACAGCTTTGTTGGTTATAATGGCAGTTTGTTACATTGCTTGCAGTCTAGGGATACAGTGTTGAATCTCTGCAATGGTGACGCCGCATTTGTTTTTGTTTTGTTGGTAACATGCTGGGCTGGCGGAGAGCAGTAAATGTCATGCAGGAAGCCCTCTGGTATCATGCTTCTACCGCAGATGCTTAATTTCTACCAGCTTGCCTTTCCGTGATGGGTTCTCTGTCTGTCTCAAGTGCCTCAAAGTATGCATCATGTCAGAAGAGATGATTGGCACAATGTCAGATAATTGGTGCAATCACAATGATTAGCAAGCTGACGCTGTGTCAAAGTGTTAGGTTTTCCACATGTGCTTTCAACGTGTGTTACTTTGGAAGCAGTTTGTAAATGCATCGATTTTAGGTTTGTAATTTCTGATGAAGGAAGGAACTTGAATTAGATTATTAAATCATTAAAGAATTAGTTTCGATTTACACAGTGACCTGTTTTCAATTGAACTTTGTCAAGCTTTCTGAAACCTTGATATATGAATGTAAATAGTTTTGCATAGCCTTCCAAATCATGTGTGGAGATGTGTCAAAAGGGCATTTCCTTGACTTTGACATCATTTTAAAACTCCTACATAGACACACACACACACACACACATAAAAGAAATTGCTATGGAAAAAAGTTTCACTCAGATATTGCCAGTAAATTTTTGCAAAGAAATTGCAAGTAAGTTACACGTTGAAACAAAGCTGAAACTTTGAAGTAGAAAAAACTGCAATGGTGTTTCCTTGTAAAGCTCACTCTAATAATCAGTATTTCATTTAAAACTAAGGTTGTGTACAGAGATTGTCAGAAATCATTTTCAGAAATCTTTGGAAGATATGAGTTATTCTTCCTCACTAGTTTTTCTTTTGTCATTATTCATATTTAATGCTTCGGGTTTTGGCATGTTTTGAGAGCATGACATTGTTTCTTCATAACTCACTCGACTCAACTTCTTAACAGAAACAGATCTGAATCGGTTTGGATGAAAAATTAGTTACGGAAAATTGGTATCGACTCATTTGTTTCTGTTTATCCTGTTGAGTCAAATAAATGTAACTGACAAAAATGTTTGGTGAAACGCAAGAAAACCTCCCAGCTGGTTAATATCTTTTTCTTCTTCAAATAAACTCTGGAGGATGATGTATCAAGTTTTCTCTTGCTCTTCGTCTCGTTGTGGGAGGTGAGAATTTGTGTTTGAGTAAGACTGAAGATGCAGGGGCGGACAGTGGTGTACAAGAAGTTCTGCCGTAGCCATGAGTGATGTGATGTAACACTGACAGGAAAGAGAGCAGCAGTGAGAGGTGGGCGAACTCAAGTGGAGAAGTATCGCACAGAGCTTATGATACTTTCAGTTTATTATATCATGGCTCAAAGTGAAAACAAACATACTAATATTAGATTTTGTGCAAGGCCAGATTTATCCCAAGGTTTGTTGCAATTGTTTTGCATAATCATTGATTGATAGTTGAAATCAAATGCTTCACAGACTTGGTTGAGCTAAGTTGTTTTGCATGGAGCATATGGTTTCGTAAAACCACAGTTGAAATGCAGTCACTCATCAGCATTTATTTTTAAGTGTTTTATTTATTTTAACATCTTTATTTTATTTGGCCTTGGATATTCTCCATGCACTTATGCTTGGGAATCACAGTTACTGTGCAATGGCACTTGACCTGGCCTTCTTTCGTGCCACAATGAACCAGAATCGTTGCACATTAAAAATGTACACAATAAGGTCATGTGACGACGTGACATGCGGCCAATTATGTTGTCCATTATTTACCCATCCAAGCACACACACACCCTGTGAACACACACCTGGAGCAGTGCCTTGTTTAATGATCTGAGTTCGTCTCTAAACATTAGGCCATGACTGTCCCCTTTATGACCATAATATAGTCATGCATAGCATTGCATAATGCATAGTGTTTCTCATATTTTTTTGTGTGTTCACAATTCAATAAGCAATACTAGTATTTGATCATGAACATCACTTCTGTTCAAGGGTCTTAGGTAAGATTATCTTTAATTAGTAGGTTGGAAATGCACTGGATTTTTTTTTTTTACTTTCATCTAAATTTGGGTTGTAATGTCTATATTTAGTGAAGAGTTGTGAAATAAGATATGAGATGTTTATTAGATGTTTCTTTTGTGCAAACAAGATTTTTTTGTTGTTGTTTAGAATGACTTGATAGGTTGATAAACACATCCTTGCGCGTGGTTTGCATTTTCGAGAATGTGAGTGCAGAACATGGGAATAAGGGAATGTAATTTGGGACATGGGTTGGCTTTGACATTCAAAGAAACCATGCAGGCCAGTTCCAGATTGGTTCCTCTTTCTTGAATTTACAAATCTGATGTTGTGCCTGCATCTCTGCAGTTATTTTCCTCTGTCAGTTTCTCTTTCATATCAGCGTGACTCTAAATGTACGCAATGTTCCCAATGTTTCCTGCAAAATAAGTCCACTTTGTTCATAAAGTTGTACAGAGTATGCTTCTTTGGCCCTGCAGGTCTCACTGGACTCATTTCATTGGTCTCAGGCTCCACCTATTTGAAGATTTTCAGCTGAGATACAGGATGTAGAGACTAATGTCTCTCACATTTATTACATTAACATTAAGGGTTTGTATTGTGCAAGTGTCAGGGTTATTATCTTAACATATACTGACAGGGAATGAGATATTAGTGGAAAAAAATATTTTTATTAACTAAAAAATGAAAACAACTTTACAAAGGTGTTAAAAGTGTCCTACAAAAAGAGTACATACACATTTATTTTTATGTACATTAAAATTTTAAAATATTATTATTAAATGTGATTTCTGTTAAGCTTTAATGATTTTCTGTATCAATTAGTTTAGTTCTTACATTTAAACATTCATTTCAGCTTTATTTTAGTAGTCTCATTTGTAACATTTTTAGTTAAACTAGCAAATATGAGTGAGAGTTATCGCAAACATTTTTCTCAAACATTCTTCCTCACCTGCAAGGCTCATTTGCAAATTTTCATATGCAGAGAGAAAACGAAAGAGAAAAATAAATCAAATCCACATGAACACAAACCACTAATTGATACCTCATGTGCACAGGAGTGCATTTGGCCTGCTCACATCATTGCATGACAGATGTGGCTCAAGAGCATAACCAATAGACCTATATGAAACTCTTGAAAAGAACATGGCTTGGTGTTAATGAAACTGACCGCCACATCTTTGGCCAAGTTTTTAAAACACTTTGCACTTTTAGATTTAGACTGCTGCAGTTTTAGCTGCCAGAAGCTTGATGAAAATTAAGTTATCATTGTCCTCATGCTTTTGGTTTCTAAAACGACAGTGCTCTAAATTCATGAAGGCCAATTAAAGTATTTTTTACTGTCCGTTGCTATCTCCGCCGTTCTCGCCTACTCTTCTCAAATGCAGACAGACTCTGCCACATAATTGTGGCCTTGTCAGCGCCAGCATTACCAGCCCACTGCCATTTTCGGCATTGCTGTGGACATGCTGGCTTGATTTTAATAGGTGAAATCAAAAAAACAAACCCTTATAATTTTTTTTATAAGTGCTTCTTGACCATAATAGCAGCAAGGCATTTAGTACTTGGAGGACTACTGTTGGATAGTCATGCAGAATTGTACATAAACGGACACTGAATTGAAACACAGTTTTTTGCTGAAATGCAGTGAATTATGCTAACCAAACTCCAAGTATTAAACCTTAGCTGAACTTAGCTGAAATATAATTTAGGCAACTTTACACAGCCAAGTTAAGGCTGCTCGGTGCTTGCTCAAAAACCTGCATGAAGAACCCATTTATACTTTTCATCTACACTGTAAAATAGAGGTGCTCCGATTGATCGTCTACTGATCGCTATCGGCTGATAATGGCTTGGCGAAGTTTTATCGGTGGCCTCATAGGCGCCGATCTAATAAACCGATCTCAAACTGACGACGCACCTGCAGTGAGAGGTTTGGCATGACATGTAGCGTTACCATCTCAATCCATGTCCGGAACGGGTAAAATAATTATTTGCGTCTGCACAATAAGCGAGCTGCACAGTTCACACAGGAATTTTCGCTGTCACAATCGAGGGAGTGTTGCGTTGTCACTAAAGTTAATAATTTTGATTTATTTTTAATTCTTGCCAGTGTTTAAACCATTCAGCACTTGCATGCTCTCCTAGAGAAGGTGCTGCTCATGCACACTCGTAGCGCACACATAACACCAGGTTCACACATTTGCTTATATTTATTGCATTTAAACACATCTGTACTGTGTAAAAACAGAATCACAATTCTCAAAAAGCATTTTCAGTAACAACATTTGGATTTGAAATCAAAATGGATTGATGTTGTGTTTGTGGCAAACAGTCGTCGCGGACCAGTAATGGACCTCTGTGTGAAAGCACAATGAGTCCGTGCTGTTTCTGCACAACTTATGTAATGCACATAGACACAATGCAAAGTTTGGCTCCAACCCTAAACAAAGTCACCTGCCTATGATTTTCTAATGATCCCAAAACCATTGATTAGCATGCTCAGGTGTGTTTGACTTGGGTTAGAGCCAAACTGTGCACTGCATTGGCCCTCCAGGGCAAGATTTGAATAGCCCTGTCATACAGTGATGCAGCCGGTCAGAATGCTCTTTTTAGTGCAGCGGTAGAAGTTTGACATGATGTCAGAGGAGATGTCAAACATCTTCTGCCTCCACAGGAAGTAGAGACGCTGACAGCCTGTTCTCAATATGATCTTTCAAGTGTGGGCTCCAAGAAAGATCCTCAAAGATGTGAATGCCACAGAACGTGTAGCTCTTGACTGTCTCTACTTCCTGTGCATTGATGTGAATGGGAATGTGACAATCTCTCTGAGACTTCCTGTAATTCACGATCATCTTTTTGATCTTGCTGACTTCCTGTAATCCATGATCTTCTCCTTGGTCTTGCTGGCCTTTAGAGAGTGATTGTTTTAGCACACCATGCTGTGTGTGCATTTACTTCATCTCTGTAGGATGTCTTATCACCATCAGTGATGAGTCCTGAGATAGTTGTATCATAAGCAAATTTGAAGATGATGTTGGAGCTGGACTTGGCAGATCAGTAAGTAAACAGTGAGTACAAGAGAGGGCTAAGTACACATCCCTGTGGGGCACCAGTGTAGAGTGTGAGTGCGGAGGATGTGTGGTTGCCAATTCTGACCACCTGGGTTCTGACTAAGATCCTTCAGTTTGGCTAGAAGTTTGGTAGGGATGATGGTGTTAAATGCAGAGCTGTAATCAATAAACATAGGTGCCTTTGCCCCCCAGGTGTTTCAGGGCAGATTGAATGATCATTGCAATGGCATCGTCAGTGGATCTGTTAGTCCAGTAAGCAAATTGGAATGGGTCCAGGGTGTCAGGTAGTGAGGGGCAGATGTGTGATTTTAACTAAATGTTCAAAGCACTTTATGATGACTGATGTCAGTGCTATGGGGTGGTAGTCATTCAGGCAGGAGAATGTAGGTTTTTTTTGGGCACTGGGATGATGGTTGTCTGCTTGAAGCATGTGGGGATCACTGTCAGTCTCAAAGAGAAACTTTGTGTTTGGTTAGAAACAGAGGGCAGGTGTCATGATCAGCGGGTATTTTCACAGCAGGGGATGTGTTGCCTGTCTCGAAGCAGGGCATAAAATGAATTGAGTTTGTCCAGTAAGGAAACAAAATAAAGGTTCTAAAAGGCAGTTTTCATAGCGATGCAATAGAAGAATCATTTTGTGCAATGGAAAGGTTTCATGGATGTTAATTCTTCATGGAACCAGTGATGCCAATAAAGAATAAACAGTGTAGAAGTAGTTATAAAGATTTACTCCAGTCAGAATGTGTGGGAACTTCACATATCAAAGGGCTGATTGGATTACGTTAATATGAATAGATCGGATCCATGAGACATCTGTTTCTCATTATTAACCATTTGGTTATTCTCATTCAAACAGGTGTTTAGACAATATGGTGAGTTATAACTTTTGATATAGACAAAACTAACCATGTTAAACAGAGCACTTCTTTGTTCCTTTCTTTTGATTACTGTCCCAACCAGTTGGGTTGTTTTGTATTACATTACAATTCGCTGTGCTGACAAACAGTGTACTTGGCAACTCTGACCTTTTGTTTGGTGACTGCATTAAAATCTACTACAGAGAGACCATAGGTAACATATTGAACTTTGTAGAAAACACTGTTAACACTTTACCAACAGCATTCTTTACTTTTTATTTTTTGAAGGAACAAAATACTGTTGTGAACTATTGTACTATTGTAACTATTGTAATACTGTAGAGACCCATTGTTTCAAAACAAGAAATATACATCATTCTTGATGTAAGTTACACACAGCAGTAAGTAGCATTTTGAATTTGTCTAAAATTAGACTGTTTCACCAATTTATAGCTAAAGTTTGGGGTTTAAGCTCCGTTTTGTGTAGATAAATTGTTCTGGTTGGATTCCCTTTAAGTTGGAAACCCTATCCTGTTTTTTTTTTTTTATCTTTGACAGTTTTTGAAAATTGTGTGGGGTGTTTATTTATTTTTTTATTTTTTTATCATTCTTGTGTTTTTGATAAATGTGTCACACAAATCAAATAAAAAATAATAATTATGTAGCACACTTATAAAACTTTCCTTAAGTTCCTGGTTGTTATTAAAGAAAATACTCTGTATTTAAAAACTGGTTTTGGTATCAGCTTGGAATGTTACGACATCTTGGTGGATCTGCATTTCAATTATTCCTGCTATTTGCTATGACATGAACGTTGTTTGATCGTATCTTAGATCTTTTGATTCTTTCGTGTGCATGTATCTGCCTGCCTTCAGAGACTGTTGAGCCACTTGGAGCTCAGCCAGAGGTTGGTCTGGATGTAAAAATGTGTTGCCACATCCTTGTTCATTTGTCTGTGTTGCTCTGTGTGAAATTTGTTGAAATGTCAGACTGACTCACCCATGCAGCCCTGTATTTGGCAACTTCCATTGTTAACTTCCATTGTTAACCCCTTTGTAATGTAAAATCTTCTGGAAAAGGGCTATTTAACTGACTTGTCCACCCAAAAGGAAAGCTGGTTATACGGATAGACATAGAGTTTTGAAACTGAGTAAATAATGACAGAACTCTAATTTTGTGTTGACCTATTCCTTTCAGACAAATAGTGTTATTTTGTCCACATGATGTAACTCATCACCACCTGCAGTCATAATTTAAAGTTATTTAATAACAACAGGGCTGTTTAATGATTTGTAGCTTTCAAAGTGTATCATTAATCTCAGGTTCTTTCAGTAGTTTCACTTTGAGTCCATATTTGTTGGCGCTGTGCACTCCTAGCACTTTGGCCCTGTTTAAATCTGTTCGGTATATTTGTGGTTTTGGCCTCTGGTTGGTCTTGTGAAACCGAAAAATATGTTAGCTCGAAGAGAGCGTCCCACATCTTCAATGAATCCATTGTGGGAAGAAATCAGAGGAGTCAAGGTTCTCATCCAGAGGCATTGAATAGCCCTGTTAGTACGTCTCTGTGAGTGAGAGAAAAAGAATGTTATAGGCTTCATTTTTGTTCCTATCTGAAAGAGCACAGGATGTATTTGTGGTTCAGGAAGTCTGGACCTTTGGTTATCTACACGTCCTGTTTTATTTCAAAGAACTTGAGCCAATCATGCAATAAAATGGGTCGTGTGTCACCTTGGTTTGTTAAAGCTAAATTAATATCTGACTGAAATCTGGTTTATATTGTGTCAGACTACAATTTAGTTTAAATATCAAAGGAGGTTTTTTTTATTACTTATTTGAAATCTCTCAGAAAATAATTTAGGTTACATTTACACAAGTGCGTTTTCGTTTTAAAATCAAGCATAACTTTTGATATGGTTACACCTGTCGTTTACACAACTTCGGTGTTTTCAACCTGAACTTTCAAAAACGCAGAAGACACCGTTTTAGAAGACCAAAACAAAGACTTTTGAAAACAATGGCATGGCTGCACACATTCGCTCTGAGTATCCTTGTCGACCGTGTAAACAATAATAATATGCATGAATGGTCATGTGAAATGCTTTTTAGGTTGCGTAGTGGGGACGGAGATAATTTCGAAAATGCCAGTGTAGACAAGAATCGTTTTCATTTTAAAATGCCGCTTTAAAACGAAAACGCTCTAGTGTAAACGTAGCCTTAGACTTCTCTCTCAGTTTGTAAAAATGTAAATCATAACAACATTACAGTGTACCTGAAGTCAAAGTCCATCCATAGGGAAAGGTGTTGCACCAAAATAAACTTTAAAATAAAAGATTTAAGTTTTATGTTCATATAAGACTAGTGTGATAAATTCAGTCAGGATTTGATAATTCAGTTTGTTTATTTGGAGAAATTTTGACAATTTTTTTATGTGGAATAATATTGTGTAAGCATCTATTAGCTTCTTTTAAACCTCCTGCAATGTTTGTTTTACTTTAATATAGTTAATCTAGAAAATCTGAACTTGTTATCTGTGGTACTCAACAAAATGCTGTCGATGCTGTCAATAGGGTTTCAATTGCATTGAAGATGCAACATTCTTTTAAAGTATCTATTTACTTCCAAAATAAAAATGTCCTGCCAATTTACTCACCCCATGTCTTCATGAAGAGACATGTTTTTCTGTCTCCGGTCACAAAGAAATTAAGGTTTTTGAGGAAAACATTCCAGGATTTTTCTCCATAATGGGCTTCAATGGTGGCCAACAGGTTTCAGTGCAGCTTCAAAGGGCTCTTCACGATCCCAGCTGAGGAATAAGCATCTTATCTGCACTCATTTTCAAAAAAAAAAAAACATATATATCATTTTTAACCACACATGAATGCCTTGCACTAGCTCCGCGACGCACATCTGAAAATCCACTCATTATATAATCACATTAGAAAGGTCACGCAAGGTTAGCTCTTCGTCTATGTATACTACAGTTCAGAAAGGTAGGGTAGGGCAAAAAACTCCTCCAACTTCAAAATCATCTTACATCATTGTTTTATCTCTTTTGTAAAGGGTGTTTGACTTTCTTTGCACAATTGTTTTGTAATGACAGGGTCAGCGCTTCGGTGACCTTTCGAATGTGATAACATAATGCAGGAAGTTGAGCTAGTGCAAGATGAGCATTTGTGGTTGAAAAGTATAGACATTTTTATTTTATTTATTTATTTTAGAAAATGACCAGTCGTTTCACTAGATAAGACCATTATTTCTTGGCTGGGATCGTGTAGAGCCTTTTGAATCTTTTGGATCTTCAGCCCGTTGGCCACCTTTGGAGTCCATTATATGAAGAAAAATGTTTTCCTCAAATACCTTAATGTCTTTAACACTTAAAGAAAGACCTGAACATTTTAGATGACTATGGGGTGAGTAAATTATCAGGAAACTTTTGTCCCGGAAGTGAACTAATCCTTCAAGGCACATGATGACAGCTTTGAATAAACCATTTACATTTTCAAGACAGTAGTCCAAGGCCCAGTCATGGTTCACTACTACTGAAGCTCAGTTCTGTGTAATTCAGACAATAAAGGGTGTTCATTGAAGAGAAAGAGCTTCAGGCTTGAAATCTTGCGGCAGAAATACATTAGTCAATAATTCCAGGTGATCAAGGCAAAATGAAATGGGTTTGTTTGTGGGAGAAGAGAGTCAGGAATACTAAATACTGTATTGTATTTTACACAATGATATTTTATTTTATACACCTATTTTACAATGTTTTTAATGTTTCTGCTTTTATGAGGAATCATGTGTAGTTAGTTGAGGAACTTTAAATGTTGCATATAAATGTTTCCATGTGTGTTTGTTCTTGTGTGGCCTATTGTAACTAGGAGAATAGACCTATATCCCTGTTTAAATATAACAAACACATCCCATCTATTGTGCAGAAGCCTAGAATTCGCTGAAGCCTAAAGGGCAGAACATTTCAGTATGTGGCCGTTGCACCAAAGACTCCTAATTACACTCATGCAGATTCTATTACGTTCCAAGATTTAAAACATCAAGAAGCTTAAAGAAGCATCAAGAAGAAAATTAATTAGTTTTTTTGCATCTCATTTGCTATAGTGCAAATATATTATGTTTTATTGTTTAAATTGTGAAGTATTTAAGTAATTATACAAAAGAAAAGTAAATAGTGTTCTGCCTTTATTTTTATGCTGATTTGATTTTAAAAAGTGCATCTTTGTTTCCCCTTTTTTTAGTTTGACATGTTCTGTCATCTTTCAATGTGATTTTTATTTTTCATTGTTGTTGTCTAGATGATGTGTCTGCAGAAAGCAGCACAGAGTTTCCTGACAGGCTGTCTTTAATGGAGGTGCGCCTCCAAGCACAAGAAGATGAAATAACGCTACTGAAGTCCTCCTTGGCCGATGCCTTGCGTACACTCCGCCTCCATGACCAACAGATACCCCTGCTTAAACAGCAGCTGATTGCTGGTAAGAGGTTTGTTAAAGGAATAGTTCATCCAAAAATGAACATTTTCAGAAATGATTTTCACCCTTAGGCCATCCCAGGTGTAGATGTGTTTGTTTCTTCAACAGATTTGGAGAAATGTAGCATTACACCACTTGCTCACCAATGGATCCTCTGCAGTGAATGGGTGCCGTCATAATGAAAGTTTAAACAGCTGATAAAAACATTGCAATAATTCACACCACTCCAGTCCATCAGTTAACATCTAGTGAAGTAATGCTACATTTCTCTCAATTTTTTCTGATAAAAAAAAACAAGTAGATCTTGGATGGCCAGATTTCAACAGATTTTTATTTTTGGATTAATGATTTCATTGTGTTACTATAAAGGCACTGCAACAGGTTTATTGGTATTTTGAATGTATTGCAACAGATTTTATTGCATTGTTTTACCTTAATTAAAGTAACTGCCATGAAGAAACTTCACTCATGTAAATGTGTGTGTACAGTGAACCCTGCTGCAGCCCGAGTGTTAAATCATTCCTGTTATGTGGATGGATTCTCTAAATCTTGCAGACTGTCTACAAGCTCACTTGACGGATTTCACCACACACCAAACAGGTATACAGAAGATTCTGGAAAGTATAATTTACTTTAATAATTTACGCAATTAAATGGATACTCCACCTCAAAATGATTAATGACAAAATGTTCATTTTGGGGTGGAGTATCCCTTTAAGCAGTTTCCTGTCTCGGTACATTAAATGTGCACTTGTATTACAAGGTTTTAAAGACAACAGAAAGTCAGCTCACAGTCACACAGTCATTTATCAAAATATCAGTCATCCACAAATGAAATTCAGTTACGGCTTGAAGTTTCAGATATGCTTGATGATACTGAGAAGAAAAGCTTTGTGAAAATCAGTTTGGCCGCCCACACGTTTAATACAAAGAAGCAGAGCAACATTCCTTGGCAAGCTGCATATTTGGGACATTCTGAAAAGCATTCAGGGAAAAGGAGAGAACAGTGAAAACTGTGTTATTTGTGTTCATTATAATATCAATGTTACTTTAATGAGATTTTCTAATTTATATGGTGGAAAATGTAAATGACAGTTCTTCTTCCTTCTGCTGAACGCAAAGAAAAATATTCAGAAGAACATCTAAAAGTGCCATTTTGACATAAACTAAGGCCATTGAGCTCTAAACACCAATAACAAATAGCACCATAAACCAGTGGTTCTCAACCAGTGATCCAGAGGAGCCATAGAATAACATACAGTTCTTGAAACTTCTAGAATCATGGTTCTTTGAATATATCAGTAGTTTTTATTAATAGTTTGAAACCAAGCAGCTTTGTTGTAATTACAGCAGAAATGCTAAAAAATAAAAATAAAAATCTCAGAATACAGTAAATGGAAATATCTTTAAATATCGTGTTGGACAGCTGGGTCAGCAAGTTTTTTTTCCAGAAAATTTCTCATGAAGTGCTATCATATGGCTTCAGAAAACTTGCATGGACTACTTTGCAAGTTGCATGGACTACTTTCATGATGCTTTTACATTTTTTTAAAGGTATTCTCCACTCCGAAATGAACATTTTGTCATTAATCACTTACCCCCATGTTGTTCCAAACCCGTAAAAGCTTAGTTTGTCTTCCGAACACTATTTTAGATATTTTGGATGAAAACGGGGAGGCTTATGACTGTCATCAGTGGTTCAACCGTAACCTTATGAAGCAATGACAATACTTTTTTTGTTAAGGATTTGACATTTGAGAAAACTAAAATAATGATTCCAACAATTTGTCTCCTCTGTGTCTCCCCACATCACGGTAGCACCATTTTAGAGATTATCCGTTGAACGCAAACTGCCTACGCTCTTCTATGTCAGCCGCGCCACAAGGATAAACCACCCGGTTTTCATCCAAAATATCTTAAATTGTGTTCTGAAGCATTACGGGTTTGGAACAACATGGGTGTAAGTGATTAATGTCAAAATTAACATTTTCTGGTTGAGTAAACCTCTTAAGCTTTATAGCCTCGAAAAAGCATTTTGGATATTATGCAATATCTGTGTTTGTGTTCCATGGAAAGACAGTCATAGATGTTTGGAATAACTTGAGGATAGGTAAGTGATTGCCGAATTTTCATTTTTAGGTTGTTGCGTTCACTTTAACCGACAAGCATCATGTTGAGAAATCCCTCATCTTAAAAACTCTGTTCTTTTTGTGTATCTAGCCATATCTCAAACACAGCTGAAAACGGGGAGGGCGGGGCTAAAACCATTTCCAGCTACAAACCGAGCACTAGTGACAGGTGCACTCAGACTGAGCCATGGATCCCCAATCACGAGACTGTCCCGCTGGCCCTGACACGGGCCATCCAGAGTCTCTCCCTGGAGGATGCATTACCTGAAAGCATCCAGTTCACCGATGAAACCCCGATCAAACTCCGTGGAGAGGAGGAAGATGCCTTTGAAGAAGAGATGGGGAAGGACCAAACCTGGAGCTCCTCAGTAGAAGAAACCATCCAGCCCACCACAAACAGAACCCTTCAGCAACAGCAGAGCAAATGCAGCGAGGACAGCCAGGGTTCAGGCCCTCAGACGCCAACGTCCTCCTCGCCCGCACCCCCAAAAGAGCTGGCATCCAGCCCACACGGAGGCCCACTCTCCTCCATTCGGGAGGAAGAGAAAATGCTGTGCGTTGACCCCCAAAAGTGGAGTCAAGCATTGGCTGGCTGCTTGAATTCACTGCTTCTGGTTTTGGTGTTAATCCTAACATTAATGCTTACGTTGCTGCACAAACCAAAGTTACAGCTTGTTGGGACAGCTTTGGCTCCCAGATTGAGCTATATTTACAAAAAATGCATTAGTGGATAGTCAAGGTATCAGGGGGAGTGTGTAATTTAGCTCAGCCATGATTTTTTAATGAGGTTGTCGATGTTTGTACCTCAGTTTTAGAATGAAACCTTTTATTTGTTACATTGCTAGTGGATGAACAAGTTTAAATAGCTTCAAAATAGATGCGAAAGCTCATTTAAACTTTCAAGAGCTATTTTTCAAATGCATAACTTTTTAATTGACGTTAATTGTTTTTTTTAATGCATTTTGCAGACGCCTTTATCCAAAGCGACTTGAATTGCATTTAAGATGGATTTCCTTGGAATCATTTCTTGCACCATTGAGCTGTTACAGTAATATACAGTATCAGTCCTTTATTTATACCAGAGACAGACGTTTGTATTCCTAAGTGTGCTTTAGGCCATGACTATATTGATGACCTTTTTTGCATTCATTCAGCTCTTTTAATGAGAACAGTTCTGTATAAACAGTGTTCTACATTTATTTTTGGATCAAGTTAATGCTTTGACTTCTTTGGAAAGGCTAGGTATGCATGTCCGTTAACATGTTGCAAGAACAGTGCAGCATTCCATGATAAGCGCAGCAATAAAAACCGTCATCTAGACCCGTCGACTCTCCTTCAGGTGAATAAGGAACATATAAGATCGCTGCAAAAGCCAAAAAGCTGTCATTGTGACAGGAATGCCTGAGTAGATTTGTCAAAACAGCTCCATGGAATCTTGTCTGTAACATGGTTTTGCAGAAAAACAAAAGCTCATGACTGGCGCATTAAAATCAAACTAACCCATCATATAATCTCACTTAATCTTATAAACAGAGCAAACCTCTTGATTCATTGACTGATTTATCTGCATGCTTGCTTTGGGTGGTCTTTCGCCTAAATGTCTTCTTGGTTCCCACAAATGTAATGTTCCATGTAAACAGTGCTTTACAGATAATTATGTCTCATCCCTTCCTGGTATCCTTGCATGGACATCAAGCAAAAGAGGTATTGGGTTTACAAAGTTATGTGGTGCTAGAATGCTGCGGTAGATTGTTTTGCAACCGAGCACCAGGCAAAACTAAACAATGCTTGCATCGTTAAACATTCATGCCTTGTTTAGTTTCAGCGCAAGAGGGAAGTAACCAAAATGTGACCAAAGAATGTATGTAAATATGTGGTTTACAAATGCACAGCGTGAAATCCCAAAACCTAGCTGCCCATAATTAATTACTAATTCATGGTAATGTATGAATGTGAGACACTTAACAAGATACTGGAAGATTATGTTGACAGAGAGTTAAAAATGACTATTAGTGGCCCCCTAAGCTGCCGTTGATGGTGTCAGATGGTGGTCTGTGACTTGTCACTCTTCTGCTGGATTAGCACTGAAAGGTGCTGTAGGGAACTTTTGTAAAAAAATATTTTTTACATATTTATTAAACCTGTCATTATGTCCTGACAGTAGAATATGAGACAGATAATCTGTGAAAAAATCAAGCTCCTCTGGTTCCTCCCAGTGGTCCTTTTGCCATTTGCAGAAACTCCATCTCTCCCGGTAAAAAACAACCAATCAGAGCTGCAGTCCGTAACTTTGTTTGTGTTCAAAATGTAGAAAAATGTATATAATAAGCGAGTACACCATGAATCCATTTTCCAAACCGTGTTTATAGCTTGTCCTGAATCACTAGGGTGCACCTATAATAAGTGTTTATATTCTGACTATTTTAGATTGCTTCGGGGGTACCGCGGCGGAGTAACCCAGTGCCTTTGTGATTCTTCATAGACATAAACAGAGAGAAGTAGATCCGGCTACGATGTTCTTCCGCAAGACGCAAGCAGTTCTGTTTATTAACCGCTAGAGCGTCAAAAGTTCCCTACCGCAGCTTTAAATGAAAACAAATGTGCAGTTTTAAAGACATTCCATGCAGACAAACTCTGAAACTATCAGCGTACCATGGAAAACACTGGCATAATTTGAATGTAAATTGCAGATCACAGATTAAATGGACATTGACCATTTGTTACATTCAAAACCAAGTTAGCAAACACATAGTTTACCTTTAGCATAGTATAGTCTTTTTTCTGCCAATACATTGTCTCTTTAATTTGACTTTTATTAGTTTTTGTTTTGTTTTGTTTTTCTGACATAAGTAAATAAATTATTTAGCAAAAGTGACAGTAAACGTTTATAATTTTACAAAAGATTTCTATTTCACATAAATGCTGTTCTTTTAAACTTTTAACTCATCAACACATCTTGGAGAAAAATAAACAAAATTTACCTTTCCACAAAATATTAAGCAGCACAACTGCTGAAAAATCAGTCTTGTAAACACAGGAATAAATTACATTTCAAAGTATTTTCTAATAGAAAACAATAGTAATAATTCACAGTATCACTGTTTTTATTTTATTTATTTATTTATTTATTTTTTAGAAAGTTTAATTTACAAGATTAACAACACAAATAAAACATTAACAGAAGGGAAAAAAATTATACATATAGCATAAACATAATAATGTATGTGTTCTACAGTGTACAGAACAACCAAGCCAAACAGGTGCTGTTACCTATTTCTAATGCAAATTACTCTTTACTTAGATGCGGATGTCTTTATATTCTTTTTATATATCAACTAATTTTCCCAGTCCATTTCAAGTTTTTGTCAACATTAGATTATATTTAAATAGCTCAATAACCAGGATTTCTTCAATTATCTCAAACCATTGTGTATAATATCACTGTTTTTACTTTATTTTTGATCAAATAAATACAGCCTTAGTTTTGCATTATAAACTTTCAAAAACATAAAAAAATCTTATTTTTGAACTTCAAACTGCATTCGACAAAGTACATTAGAGAAGAATAATTAAATGAACACTTATTTTATTAAACATTTGTACATTATCAACTTATAAGTCTTTCTCAAATATTATATAACAGTCTAGGTAGTGTGTTGGTCTGATGCTCATTTCGACGACTACTGTGTAAAATGTGCCATAAAAAGTGTGACAGCATTCAGCTTAATTTAAGAGTGGACAGCCCCCTTTATCAGATGACTTTCACTTCTCTATCTGTCACCGCAAGTATCATCATTGGTCACATGACCACAGATATTTCCTGTTTCATGTAGCTTTTATTGGATGTCTCTTAGGGTATTTAGAAGAACAGGAAATAGGGTGTGCTAAAGGAAACAATCCCTCAGTGAGCACAGACTCACACTCCTGCACACATAAGTTTGAATCCATTGTGACGTAAACATTGCATTCAATCACTGATATCTGATTTATTTGCATGATTGTGGGTAGTGGGTTTGATTTTGCATGCTGCACGTCCAAACTTGATGGGTCTCATAAATGGAAACATGCTGAGCACATTCTGTCAGTTCTGTTACTACATGTTACCATGCTCATATCTGCATTGACGTCTCCTTGCATGCGCTCTGTTAATCTGATTTCACGGCACATGCAGAGAGTAACTAATGTCTCTTTTTGAGATCAGGGTGAGAAGGAACAGCGAGAAAAGCAGAGACTCCCAAGACAAGACCAAACAGCGGCTTTCTAAGAAAGCGGCCTCCTCTACAAACTTACTCACACGGTCTCCGAGTCTGGAGAGGTGAGAGACGTTGTTTTTTTCTGTTCAAGCATGCACTTTCACATAGCGGAAAGTTTCACAGTAATTGAATAATTTAAATTCTATCAGCACAATCTACGAGATGTTGTCGGTTTCTACAGAAAATCTGTATGACTCATCCCTCAGTTTACAGAAACAACATGTATGCACAATTGATGTCCAAGGGATTCAAAGAATATTTTAATGAAAGTGTTTACAATGTTTCTTTCCTGAAATATGTGTTTTTGAGTTGTAAAGTTGTCTAAATCATCCTTTCCTGTGGGTGGAGTTTCCTCCATGTAAACAACACTTTGTAGAAAGTAGTTATGTCCATCCTCGTTTGGATTTCATGTAAAATGTTAACAGGTTTATAAAGTTTTGTCAGTTGGCCCATTGCATAAAAGTGTGCAAGTCATCAGACAAAATGTAAGGCACCTAGTATTCACATTGTGCTTAATTTTTGTAATTTAGAGTGCCATCGATGGTTTTAATAGAGATTAAAGGAATAGTAAACCCATAAATGAAAATTTCCTGAAAATGTCCCCACCCTCAGGCCATCCAAGATATGATGAGTTTGTTTCTTCATCAGAACAGATTTGGAGAGATTTTCCATTACATCACTTGCTCACCACCAGATCCTCTGTCTGTTTGGACTCTCATTATGACGGCACCCATTCACTGCAGAGGATCCATTGGTGGGCAAGTGATGTAATGGAAAATCTCTCCAAATCTGGTCCAAATGTTCTTTTTTTGGGTGAACTAAATCTTTGTTCAAATTAAATGTTTCTGTGCACTTCATGGAAACCTTGTAATCGTGGAATTTTCTGCAAAATGTGTCTTCAATGAATCTTTTTCTCTTTCAAAATCAATTCAATTCAATAACTCAGGTATTGTTTCCAACATGAAAACAGTCAAAGAAGCTGGCGTGACATCAAAAAAAACATGACATTTGTGAAAGTTGAACTGAAGGGTTGATGCGACTGCCGTGTTAATATATATGTTCTATGTTCACTGTGTTAAATGATTAATTCACTAATTAGCTGATGTGTTTGTCTCCATAGCCGGTCAAAAGACCTTATCTCCAGTGCAGGTAACAAGACATCTCTCTCATTCTCTCACCTTCTTTTTCTTCATTCATCTTTTATGAACATTTCTAAACCGCATTGATCTTAGCAGCCTAGCTTTGTCATAATTCAGGATTGCATTAATCATTTTCTACTTCAGTTTCCGAATAACTTGTGCCTCTTGTATAGAGATAGTCAGCCCTTTACAATACTCCGTTCTATTCTATTTCCTTGTGTGCTAGATTACTGGAAAAGCTGTCATGTGTTATGAATATAAGACACTTTTAACCTTTCACTCAACATGTAGTCATTGTCTTTTCAGTTTCCCACAATCAGGATTGTCAGGTTTTCATTTCTTGAATAATTAGTTTTTTAATCAGTAACACACAGTCTTTTAATCTCTTCACATATTAACCTATGGATTCAGAATAATGGAACATTGCTCGTAGCACACAGTAATTATCTTGATATGTATTGATGAAGGCAGTGTATTTAAACACAAGTGCTGATTTGATTGCTGCTGCAGCAGTGGTACTTTCAATGATATCAGTTAGAAAGCAAAACTTCTCAGACAGTTTTTCTATGCTGACTGTTGGCACACTAAAGCAGAGCACACTATCAGCAATCTAAATCCCTCTCTGAGGAATGGCATCTCGTAAAATATTTGAATCTCTCCTTTTATTTTTTCATTGCAAAAACACAGTTGCACCAGAAATGATTGAACTAGTTACCCTAATCCCAGCCCATCTAATATCACTTTTGATCAGTTTAATGCATCCTTGCTGAATATAAGTAGTAATTTCTTAAAAAAAACAATTACAAAAAATCTTACTGACCCCAGACAGTGTATCAGTTCATACACCCCTTTCAGTAGCTTTATGGACCCCAGGTTGAAAAGCCAATTGATAACTGAATAAATATATATTAGAGAGCAGATTTTGTCTAAATGCATTGCAGTGCAATGTTCTCACAACAGCAAGCGTGACTCAGCATAGCCAAATGTAAATTATTTTAACAAGCCATTAGTGGCTTCATCTCTATTTGTTTGTTTATTCATTGTGCATGTATAGATGCCGGTTTCCCTTTTGCAGTGAGACACAGGAGTGGTTGTGCTCTCGCTGGAAAGTTACTTTCTTTGGTTATGCAACCGCACTACTCTAGTTTTCTGTGCAGGATGATGGGTGTCTATTTCCCTTTCCCTGCGTGCCAGATATTCACACCACCGTTTCACAACACTGCCTTAGCCATTTTATTTGTGTGCGTGTGCCGTTTTAATAATTTAGTCACCTGCGTTATTTAATGGCTGGGGAAAGTCATATCTCCGCTCTACATCAAACATATGTTGTTATTCCTTCGGGGATGAAACTGACACATTTGTGGAATGTTGTTTCGCATCACCTGTGCGACATCTATCTGATAACATTGATAAAAGGGTCCTTCTGGAGTCGTATGTGGGTTAAACTCAAAACCATACGGGATATTCCCACTTTCTCTTGTATCAAAACAACCCATATTATATAAAAGATCTTCGAAGGTCAGTGATGTTTTGATGCAGACTTTGATTATTAGTTTGTGGCTGTTGCATTTAATGTCATTCCTTTGCAGTAGACACACAGATTACTTGCTTGCTTCATTGCTTTTAAAAAGCCCTTTTAAAAACAAAGTCTACCTCTCAGTGCAGTCCAAAACCAGGACCTGACACCGATGAGTCAGAGAGGTGTTCTCATTGGAGCTCCCTGTAGAGTCAGTTGGGCCGCAGGAATTCCTAATGTGTTTTGCAGCTGCAAAGATAATGTTTGTTTGCGTTTTTATCTTTGACCAGGATCTCAGGGGTCCAGGAGAGGAACGCAGGGTAGGTTTCAATTATTGTTTTCATTGGAACTAATTGTTGACTTAAAATATTCTGTATAAAATATTGTAATAGAAACCATTATATTATTATTATTATTAAGTTCTATAAATTGTATTCTTGAAGTTAACTAATCCAAATGATAGTACTCATTGCAACTGGCAACTGTAGACATCAGAATCATTTAGATTTTTTGTATTTTCATATTGTGCATTTTCCACTTTATTTTGCTCACAGGTCAGTCAATCAAGATGTTCATCCGTGGACGACCAATCACAATGTACATTCCGTCAAACATTCCGAACTACGAGGAGCTGAAAATGGAACTCCCCTCACAGAAACTGGATCTGGATTGGGTGTATCCTAGAGCAATTGTTTTTTTGTTTTTTGTTTATAATTAATTACATTTTAATTACTTAAAATGAATTAAGTTGTAAATATGGATTTGCTTTTGTATAAATTAAAAGTTATTATAAAATTAAAATAATTGTAAATGTAAAAAAAGTATTAAAAAAATAATAATAATTCCCATTAAATCAAATTGCATTGAAAAAAAAAATCTTGATGCATTTTTTTTATGCATCAGTTTTATGCCTAATCACCTGTATGTTAAAACTGATAAATATGCAGATAGTTCCCCTAAAATGTTTACTTTGATTGACAGCACATATTCTTCCAATACATAGAAAATTTATCATTTAATTTGGCTTATGTTTTGTCAGTTTCATATTTTTTTAGGGAGTATATACTTATTTTACCTCATGTTGCTAAGCACAGTGACTTAGCTTTCCTTTATGTAATGCATAAATATTAGCAAATGTTCCTTGACCTTTTTATTCTCAGCTATGGTTACCGGGGACGGGACTGTCGAGCTAATCTTTACCTGTTGCCGTCTGGAGAAGCAGTTTATTTTATTGCGTGCGTGGTGGTTCTGTATCATATCAACAACCAAACGCAAAGACATTATCAGAAGCACACAGACTGTGTCAGATGGTGAGTTTGAAGAGTTATTTAGATGTGCACCTAATTTCGTCCGGATTGTTATGTTCTTACTTTTTTTGTTGTCATGTAGTCTTGCCATCCACCCAGACAAGGTGCGTGTAGCATCCGGACAGACAGCAGGAGTAGACAAAGATGGCAAGGTGAGATAAACACATAAATAAATCACATTTTACTGATTAACAAGATTAACATTTACAGTGCAAATAATAAATATGTTATGTGACAAACTATTGGGAAGTCAGAATTGTGGTGTGATGTGTTATGCAACATATAAAAACTATTTTATATGGCATTTTACTAATTATATTATTATTTGCATGCATGTAGATTTTATGACGTCATATTACATTGAAATATTTGTAAAAAATTAAGTTGATGACTGTTGATTTAAACTGGTGAATTGCTCTTGTTCCTCTTTTGTAAGTCACTTTGGATAAAAGCATCTGCTAAATGCATTAATGTAAATTAACTAGTGAAGGCAAAATGGTGATTTAAATTGTTAAGAATGAAAAGAAATGGTAAAACAGTCTGTTACATACAATCATACAAACTGTCTATATGCAATCATAAAAACACGTTCATGTTCTTGAGCCAACTTTCTGTGTGTGCATGTGTGTTCGTCAGCCTCTTCAGCCCTATGTGCACATCTGGGACTCCAAAACGCTAGTGACACTGCAACAGATCGGCCTCGGCACATTTGAACGAGGTGTCGGAGCCCTGGCATTTTCCAGTTCAGTGAGTATTGCCCTCCATTTCGCATTCTTTCCAGTTCAAACACAGCAGACAGAGAGAATAGACCGCTGTCCATGTGGATTAAACCGATAGAATATCAATCATGTAAAATAATACTATAATGCAGGATCCAAATCACTTCACAAACATTTCTAGACTATAAACTTTGGCATGTGGCAGTCTTTTGGAATAGTACATTTTCAATTATAAATAACTAAATACACAAACATAATATTGCGAAATATGTTACAGGATGCTGGTACATTACTCTGTGTGATCGACGATTCCAATGAGCACATGTTTTCTGTGTGGGACTGGAATAAAAACATAAAGCAAACTGAAGTCAAGGTGTGTATACACACACACACACACACACACTTTCTACCATTACAATATCTTCATGAAGCTACATGGGTATAGCTTACATTCTCATGATTAAAGCTGCAGTAGGTAACTTTTGTAAAAATATATTTTACATATTTGTTAAACCTGTCATTATGTCCTGACAGTAGAATATGAGACAGATTATCTGTGTAAAAATCAAGCTCCTCCCAGTGGTCCTATTGCCATTTGCAGAAACTCCATCGATCCCGGTAAGAAACAACCAATCAGAGCTGCGGTCCGTAACTTTGTTTGTGTTCAAAATGTAGAAAAATTTATATAATAAGCGAGTATACCATGAATCCATAAAGCCAACTGCCTGCGTGCTGTAAAGCCGTCAGCTTTACTGTGGATGTTTTTTTTTTCTCTGTTGGATCCTTTGTCCTAAATATTTCCTTATTCTTCAGCATGAGCGGTTTGAGTGGGGTTGCTATAGGAGCGGCTAAATATTTTACAGTAGATTTTGAGAGTGATAGCGAGTGTTTTTAGGACTGGCCTTTTGTATGAAGTTGTTCCTCGTCGGCTGTGCTGATAGTAATGGGTTTAGGAAGTAGTTGGACTTTAAATAGCATGTTGTTTTGCTGAGTTAATCTAGATTTTCATTTCAATATGAATTGTTGTTGTTGTTCAGAAATCTCACAAGCACAAGTCAAATGTATGTTTGGAGCATTTATGTGGCGGAATTCGGGAAACAATAGTACTTGAAGATGAATACACAGAACATGGTTGCAGTAGAAAATTAAAGAGCCTGAACAATTTAGAAATCATAAGCAATGACAATATCCTCTGCGAAGCTTTGAAGATGTATTTACAGTTTCTGGATTACATCTTTTAATGCTACAGGAAAATTACAGTCATTTTCTGTCATTAAACTGACATGAGCTGCTATTGCAGCTGCAGATTGACTGGAAGTTAGAAGTTGAATTGTAGCTTTTCTCCTATAATAACAGAGCCATTGGCACATAGTCATAAATACTGCGGAAAACCATATGTCTTCATAGTGTGTGTCTATGTATGTTTGTTTCAGAGCACTAATGAGGCAATTTTGGCGGTGGACTTCAGCCCAACAGACACCAACAACATCATCTCCTGTGGCAAGTCCCACGTCTACTTCTGGACCATGAGCGCTGGCACACTGACCAAAAAACAGGGCATCTTTGGAGTGAGTCCATATTGACTGTCCTCCACTGTAAATATGGTATCATTTGCTTTTCCGTGTCCAAAAATGGGAAGAAATTATTATATTAACAGCAACTCACTTACAAAAATGTACAATGGTATTAACATATTTATGAAACATGGTACTATAGTAGTATCATGTTATTTTTTGAAGTACACTACCTTTCAAAAATGGTCAGGATGTTTTTTTTGTTTTGTTTTTTAATACTTTTATTCAGCAAGGATGCATTAAACTGATCAAAAGTTACAGTGAATGTATTTATAATGTTACAAAAGAAATTAATTTCCAATAAATGCAGTTAAAAAATATATAATAAATAATAATTAAAATGCACCACAATTTCCATAGTAAAATTAAGAAACGCAACTGTTTTGAAGATTCATAATAATAAGAAATGTTTCTTAATCGGCCAAATAAGCATATTAGAATTGATCTTGTGAATTCACGTTGTTTGGTATTTGTCATTTTTTGTGATTTTGTTCATTGTTTTGTTAACAGAAATACAAGAAGCCTAAGTTCGTCCTGTGCTTCGTGTTCAGTCTTACGGGTGATGTGCTGACGGGAGACTCTGAGGGGAACATTCTCACATGGGGGAAATCCGCTGCTGATATCAAAACATTAGGGAAAGGAGCAAAGGGTATGCAAAATGATTTTTTCATTTTTGCCTGATAGACCTCTATTTGACATTTTACTAGAGATGCACAATATTATTCAGTACTGTATCAGTTTTCATCTAACATTAGAGATTAGATGACCTTGTAATTTTACATCAGAATGTCAATCTCTGGTGACGTATGCTGGACTTCTCCAGTCATTTCACCCAGTCATCTTCCTCAATCTAATCAAACCAGCCCCCTACAATTTTTCTATTAAATAATCATTTCACTTGGTTGTATTTTAAAATACGAAATAAATTATGTGACGTTAGTGTTTATTTATGTATGTATGTGACTTTTGAAAATTGTGTTAATATAGCCTGTATTACTTTTTGGATACACAGTGGATATCTTTTCAAATTCACCTTGCCAGTTTTTTTTTCTCTCCGTGCCTGCAGAGACATTTCAGATCATGAAGCAGACGCGCGCTCACGAGGGCAGTGTTTTCACTATGTGCGTCCTGCAGGGTGGAGCTATACTCAGCGGCGGCGGAAAGGACCGCAAGGTCATCCGCTGGAGCGCAGATCTGGCACCCGAAAGAGAGTGTGAGGTGAAACGGGAATCTCTATTGTTTTTGAAACTGTGTGTTTGCAGCAGTTTATGCAGAGGTTAAATGTAAGCAACTTCTTGAATGGCCTTCTAGATTCCTGAGAAGTTTGGTGCGGTCCGCACCATTGCAGATGTAGATGGAGAGGAACTGCTCGTTGGCACAACACGAAACGCAATCCTAAGAGGAACATTTTCGGATGGGTTTGTGGCTATTGTACAGGTAGATATATTGGATTTATATGTAAATATACATCGTTTATTAATTTCTGAATAGGGGTATTGATGTAAATTAATAATCGACTTACAATAAAATGAACTTTCATTTATAAAAAAAAAAAAACAAGTGTGGATCTTGTAGTGAATCTGAAAAGGTGTATTGAATTGACAGGGTCATGTGGATGAAATGTGGGGTCTGGCCACACATCCCACTCAGAGCATATTTCTTACCTGTGGAAATGATCGTCAAGTGTGTGTGTGGAATGCAGAGGACCACAAACTGGAATGGTGCGCAACACTAGAGGTCAGAGAGGTCACAGGAAACAAACTGTTTTAAAGGTGCACTAGGCTTTTTTTGTGTGTGCCACTGGCTGTATACTACACTTTGTACTGACAATGGATTCTGCATCACGCAGTATGCTTGGAATAGAGTAGAAGTAAACAATTGTAAGTATTTGATGATATGAGCGTTACTGAGATGATAAATTATTTTAGTCTCAACAATCTAACACTAAAGTGGAGAATTTTGGGGTTGGGGCATTTATTTATTAATTTAAAATAATGAAAAAGATGTCTCTTATGCTCACCAAGGTTGCACTAGTTTTATTAAAACATACAGTGAGAACAGTAATATTGTAAAATATTGTTACAATTTATAAAAATGTTATATTTTTATATATTAATAACTAAAAAATATATATAGATCATGATAAAAAATAATAATTGTATATTTTCTATATTTTAAATGTAATTTATTGCTGTGATGCAAAGCTGAATTTTCAGCATCATTACTCCAATCTATAGTCTCACATGATCCTCCAGAAATCATTCTAATATACTGACTAAATTCTCAAGAAGCATTTCTTGTTATTATCAATGTTGAAAACAGTTGTGCTGCTTAATATTTTTGTGAAAACTGTGATGCATTTTCAGGATTCTTTGATGAATAGTAAGAAAGAACAGCATTTACATACATTTAAATTTCTTAGAGAGAAAGAAAGAGACAGAGACCCCAAAACTTTTGAATGTCAATGTATGTAGTATACAGTTTTTGTTTACAACACTGATGTCACTGAAATCATTTGATTGTGCATATTTGTCAGTATTAATATTCATTTATTTAAATGTGAAACTTTTTGGTGCACCTTTAAATATTTAGTCCAGTATTATCATAAAAACACAAGAATGAAACATACATTTTTATCATTTTTAGGAATCTGGTCTGTGTGCTGATTTCAGCCCAAATGGAGCTGTTGTCTCTGTTGGACTGAGTACTGGAAGGTAAAACATTTACAACACAGTTGATAATAGTTCCACTCCCGTTTATTAGTTTTTAACTAAGCTTTATAAAGTGAAATATTCCCTTTTAATGGCTTTATGGTGTTTTTTTAAACCCTTATTCATATAGATGGGTTGTACTGGATCTGAAAACCAAAGAAGTAGTGTCAGACCTGACTGATGGCAATGAGCAGCTGTCCGTAATGAGATACTCCCCAGGTCAGAGGTCAACCAAATCACAATAATAAAGGGCACAGTATAAAACAGAACTTTTTCCTAAAGTGAACCATATTAAATTTAGTAAATGTAAAAGAGATTTGTGTTTGTGGCACATAGGCACATAGGTCATGTTTCAATGTGGCAGGTTTAACTGCATGTAAATTGTTCTGTAGCTTTTATAAGCCCGTTTATAGTCAAAAGCTTATGTTTTACTGCTTACCAAAACACAGATGGCAGCTTTTTGGCAGTTGGATCCCATGACAACTTAATCTACATTTACAACGTCACTGAGGGTGGCCGGCGCTATACACGATTCGGAAAGTGCACAGTAAGCCAAGCTTTTGGTTCAAGTGTTCTAAATGATGCCAGACTGTTTAATGCTGGTTTGCCGTGGAGGTTTGTTGTTTGTAATGGCTTATAGCAGCCTGTTTGTGTGCTAAACTCTTCGCTGTGTGTTCAGGGGCACTCCAGTTTCATTACTCACCTTGACTGGTCCAAAGATGGAAAATACATCATGTCCAACTCTGGCGATTATGAAATTCTCTACTGTAAGCCTACATGCTTGAGTTCATGATTCTTAATAATATTGACAGAAGACAGTGAGTAATGTGAATGATAATGCATTTTGACATTTATGTATGTGGAAAAAGGGGACGTTGCAAGTGGTTGCAAGCTGTTGAGGAACCGGTTTGAGAGTAAAGATCGAGAGTGGGCGTCCTATACCTGTGTGCTTGGATTCCATGTTGTGGGTGAGAGAAAATCTTCTTCTTTTTTTTTTAATTAATAAATGTTTGTGCCAGTGTCAAACACCTTTTTAGGAGGAGTGGGACAAAACATTACTATATGCTGGCTGGTTTTCTTTTGATTTGCTGATTTCCACATACACAAACATAAACTCTATCTTGCTTTAATAACAAGTATTGTTTAACATTTAATTTTTTTTTTATTACATTTTTTTGTTACAAATGTAAAAAATGTTTTGTTAATTCATTATTCATTTAACTCAAGTTTCATCATGGGTACTCAAGTGTGTATGCATCTGGAGCATGTGCATAAAGTATGTTCCCCTGATGTTGTGAGTCCATAAAGGCCTGTGCAGTGAAAGCACGTATATGGGAATGCTGACTGTCTAAACTGTATTGCTGTCTAGGTGTGTGGCTCGAGGGATCAGATGGGACAGATATCAACGCCTTGTGTCGATCACACAGTGAGAAATTGGTGGCGGTAGCTGATGACTTCTGTAAGGTTCATTTGTTCCAGTATCCATGTCCCAAACCAAAGGTCAGTCACTGCCAGAAATATTTGAGAGTCGAAACAATTATCCCTTTGGAACAAAAATAAAATGAAACAATAAATCTAACTAGAATCAGTATTCTTAACAATGCATTAAACTTTGATACAACAGGCCAGATGTAGTATGCATTGTATGCAGATTAATAATTCACATATTTACTCTATCAGGTAATGTGTCAGGAAAAGTGTTTGTTTATACTGCAAGAAATGAATAATGAATTCCCTGATTTCTCTGTCAGGCTCCAAGTTATAAGTATGAGGGCCATGGCAGTCATGTGACCAACGTTCGTTTCACACATAATGACAGTCACCTTCTGTCGATGGGCGGGAAAGACACCTGCATCCTCCAGTGGAGAGTTAAAAGGGCGGGGACTGGAGACCATAAGGAACATCTAGCTTCTTCCTCTTCTGTCTGCTCTTCCTCTAGCTCTCCAGAGAATGGACGATAGAGGGACCAGGAATCAAGAGAGGAACAGGCATGAAGATATACTAGGAAATGAAACCAGGAGGAAATCTCATTGCACAGTATGCTGTGACATAAAGCATTTGGAAGGTTATGCTAGTTTTTACGAAATATGTCACAGTGTTGTTTTACCATTGAGACATCATAAATAATGCATTGCTATTCACTACCTATAGTTCTTCATGAACTGACATGGCCGAAAATATATTTTGTCTGAATTTTTTTTCTTTTTTTTTCTTTTTTAGAAAATAAATGTTTTATTGTATTCCAAAATCAAAAGGAAAAATTTATAAATTATGAAAAGCCTCAAAAATTTTGGTGGTCCTAAAAATGTATATTTTCTTAATGCAAAAACTTACAGTATTTTGTTTTATTTTGTGGCCTTGACATTTTTTGTGAAATTCACACATTTAGCAAATTTTTTTTTTTTTTTTTAGAATTTTCGAAATAGTGAAATTTTTGCCATTTCATTACATTAAGAGAGAAGGATGTATTAAACAAAATTAAATCATCTCTAGTTTTTACATGTATCATGCTTTACTCAGTGTACTTTGAGTTTACAAGTGCTTGTTTACTTCATAGTGCTTTTCATATGCTTATTTTAATCACCTGCTGTTTTTTTTTTCAGTCATGAAATACTACATAATTGTGTAACATTACATAATTAACCATAAATCATGTCTCTGTGAAGAGTTTTGTTTTGGGCAATAGGATAATCAATGCTTTATTTGCTATCAGGAATATGTCCTATGTCCAGAAACTTCCAAAAGGCTTGTTATTTATGGATCAAGTCAGCTTTTCACAGCCTTTTAAACAATGTGAAATTTTATTTTTAATCAAATAAAAACATTTTAAGTAAGAATGTTTTGTCTTTGTGTACTTGTGGAGTAAAGTCTTCTATGTCTTGTAAAATAATGCTACAATCGGTCACTGTCTGATGAGTGCGCAGATCATTCTGTAATATGTCATTCCCAGTACTTTTCCACAGTTGTTTATTAGTTTTCCTAATGCTTGCTTTCCTTGTATAAAACCACTTGCTAGTCTGTTTTTCAAGAGATAATGTCTGTTATCTATTACAGAGGCATATACATTTTAGGACTTGTGTTGGTGCATTATCTTATCCTGTGGCATCTCCCATCTTCGGCACTTCCTTCTGTATTCTCTGTTCATAAGAGCAGTCACGTAGACCATGAGGCCTACATAGGCAAGTTTGGCTTTGAGGTCTTCACATGCACCTAGCTCACATGTGAGGCAAACTGGCTTTCAAAAGCATGCAAAGTAACTTCTTCAGTTGTTTTCTATTGGGTAATAAAATATTACATCAACTTTTCATCAAAGTCTCATAACCTAGTGTGATTCACTGATGCAGTTTTAGTATTACGAAACGCCACCTAGAGGACAATAGGAGCAATAATTTTTGAGAGACTGTAGTGCTGTCTTTAAGTCTATAGAGGGAAGTATTGCACCATTTTTCATTGTCCTAACCTGATTCTGGGTTATGTTCGCGAGTCAACGTTTCTGATAGTTTGGACAGTTGTTATTTGGGTGTCTTATACCTGAAATGTAATTTTTTTGTTTAAATGTAGTTTAATTAACCTTTGATAGATCTCAAGGTGTATGTAAAAAAAAAAAAAAAAAACATAACAATTGTACAATTGATTACCATAGTAAAACATGATAGTCTCATGGTGCCGCTTTTTACTTTAAAATTAAATGGAAATAAATATTTATTTTTTAAGTTCCTTTTTTACTAATAATGTTTTCAGAATTGCACCATGTAAAAAATATAAACCTGTGAATTACAAATAAATCATTAAAAATAAAAGAAAAAGGACATACAATGATAAATTATTTTAATATCTTTATTATTCAGCATTTACATACTCATTTATGTACATACTTGGTTATAATGATAACAATTATCAATGACGTTCAATTTTAGAGTTTGTCGAATTCTAAGTGACGTTTTGAGCTTCCGAAGATGACGTTGGAGAAGGGGTGCGTGCACGCGCACCCGTCTGTGTGTGTGCGAAACAGAGCGGAGGTGAAGAAGAGGAAGATGAAGCAGGGAGCGGAGGATGGGAGGAAGAGTGGAGTGAGAGAGAGAGAAAGAGAAAGAGAGAGACGGGCTGGCTATCAAGGGCTCGTGTGAAGTGTGAATGTCTGAGAAGGGCTTCGATGGGAGTTTTATCGCAGCAGCCGAAAAAAAGACGCGATTTTGTTTTACCATCCGGAGAAACATTGTAGTGGAAACTTTAAACTTTTACCCGCCAGAGCGGCAGCGCCGTGCCGGGTCCCGGCTTTGTCTCGCGACGGGGGGGTGAAGTACGCTAGCACACACGAGGATATCAAGAACCAGCAGCACTTTTGGATACACATTTTTATCCACACAACAAAAGAATCCGCGAACATAGAGTTTGTTTAGGAGAGCGAGAGAATGGCGGCCAACATGTACCGAGTTGGAGGTGAGTGTTATTGTCAAGGCTAACACTAGCAGCAGGCTCGCGGGGGTTAGCATTAGCATTAGCGCGAGCGGCTGTTTCCGCCTTAGTTACAATGAGCGGAATCCCGTTGCTAAGCGAGCTAGGCTAGTTTCGTTACGGTTAAATTAGGTTTAACGCGATATTAATTAATTATGCACGTATTTAACTTTCAAATTCACATGGGTGTAAAAACTTGCGTTATGTCGCAAACTCTTTCTGATGTTTTTAGTTTAGGTTCTTAAAGTAATTAACCGCCGCAAGTAAATCAGCTAATCAGAAGGGAACCCCTCCGTTGGTTTATTCACTTATGTTGCTTTTTACTCAATTGGTCGACTTTCATTCAAGTTTTCACTGCACGTTGTCTGAACTGAGCTGTTCTGTCAAAGTTTTGACAGCTGAGTTATATGGAGTGTATGAGCCTCAGAGTAAGTTACGGGATGCAAAGACTTTCGGTTTTGTCTCCTGTTTGAAATAGAACGAAGTCAAATTATTGTTTTTACGGGTTTATGGAAATGTACATATTTTGACCTTGGTGAAACTAGATTTAGAGTTCAGTGAATGGTTCAGAACAGAAAAACGACTAAAGTTCGTAAGTGGCAGGGTAAGTTTATTTATTTATTATTTAATCACAAGCAAATATAAAGCAATATTGGACAGTTCAGAATATGCGAAAAAATAAATAAGATCAACAAAAATGCAAAGGCAACACATGAGTAAAAAAGAATAAAATACGTAAAATAAAAATGTACAATTTGGTTAGTTACATAAATGTAAATAACTTTCATTTTTATTATTATTATTATTTATAAATGTATTTTTTGTGTTCTCCTCTTTGAAAGGTATTCCAAGTCTATTGTGAGTAGGTTTTATAAAAAAAAAGAAAAAAAAAGTAATAATTCATTCATTTGTTTTTTTCTTGTCTTAATATAAATCTTTGCCAAAAATAATTTTAAAATAACGTCATAAATTTGTTTTTCAGACAATATGGGTTTTGTAAAAATGTATTTTGAGTTTAATGAATTGAGTTTTATTATATTTTTGTCATGGCCATTTTAAAGTAAAAAAAAAAAAGTTTAAACTGTAAGTTAATGTATTCTGTGCATGCAGATGTAATATGATAACATAGTTGCATCTTATCCAACTTCAGTTTTTTAGTGTATAGAAATAGATTTGCCCATTAGACTTTTTCCTCTTTAATGTACACTGTCACGTTTGAGCATCTGTTGTCAGCAAAATGCTCCTCGTTGTGCATTGTGATGAAATTGTATGTGTGTTACCATCATTGACTGCATCGTGACATGGTGACCATGCACATTATAGTGCTCTTATTTTCTTAAATCCGGGAATCAGCCATAAATAGGTCACAGCAATCAGGCTGTGTTGCCTTAGCAGATGCAGCTGATTGCATTATCACAGTTGCAGATTGAACAGGCAGGGTTTGATGGGAAGTTCTGGAGGAAAAACTCACTTATTACACGCTTGTCAAAATATATTAGAGTTTATGACTCAAGACTAGGTTCAGAGGAAGGCAAAGTCTGCCTCTGCTCACAGCAGTTGTTTTAAATGTTTTAAACAATTAAGAAGCTGGTTAATATGCTGTGTAGGATTGTAATGTAATGATGGTCTTTCATAGTTTTCATAGACACTGTCATGTATTTTAATGTGTGGCTTGCTAATGTTTTGGGAGGTGCAGGTACAGGTTTAGGTCATTGAACTTGACCTCCTATTCTGGCCCCAAGCTCTTGCATCCCTACATTTAACTCCGTGGTCTGAAGCTTTGTGACTAAGTGCTGTCGCTTTTCTCTGTTTTCGGTTTACCCATTTGATCAGAGTGTGTTTTTGTTATTGAGCTTCCTAGAATGAATTAGTGAGGGATAGACTGACATATCACTTTCAGCCAATATCTGCTGAGTAGTGCTAGACTGATACATTGTCCAGGCTGGATTATCCGTCAATATTTGGCCATTTTGAGAAACCTGGTATCTGCCAATAATCTGTATCTGCTTGAAAAATATTTTTACTAAATGCATATTGTTTTTTTTTTTTTTTTTTATCTGAGCATGTTTAAATAAATAAATTAAAATATATATATTTTTAATTTAATTAAATGTTTTATTAAAATATCATAACCTGACCTTCTGACCACCCTTCTCCAAAGTCCATTTAAACCCCTCCCCTTTCTTATAAAAGACTGCTACCTCGCATTCAGATCTGTCTCTATCCAATCAGCAAGCATCATTTTTTACATCCATTTTACTATGGTCTACGACAAAATATGGAATAAAAGTCTTTACCAACAGCCTTGTCAATGGAAAATAAGTAGTTTCTGTTTTCATTCTTTTGTAGCATATTGCTGGGATCATATCATATGCACACAATGTCGAATAGGGCATCCCAGAATCACACACAAGTTCTTAATATGAAGTGAAGATCATCTGATATGCTCTTCTTGCCAGAGTCCTGTATCTCTAAAACATATTTTAAGTTGTGTTGTGTGCTTTTGTTCTCTTGTAAAGTTATATTACTGTGAGGACACTTTAGAAGAAATTTTAACAAGTCAACCCTGAATCCATTTTAAAATGTTTTAGGTTTTTAAATTGCTCTTTTATACTATTATGCACTATGAAAGCAGCCGAGGGAGCTGGCATGGCATAAAAACACCAACCAACCAACAATCTTGTAGTGCATTTTAAATGTGTAAAATCATTTTGGTAACACTTTATTATACGGTGTTCTTGTGTACATGTATTTACGGTAGTAATAATAAATTATGCATAATTACATGCAACTAACCCTAAACCAAACCCTCATCTTAACCATTTAGTTAAATACATGTTAATTAATTTTACTCTGTACTAAAGGTGTAATTACACAGTGACAAGGCAATCATAAAATAAAATGTAACCAATTTTTTCTGTCTTGTATACAGTCATCAAACTGTTATTGTTATTATATACCTGTCAACTCTCAGGCTCTGTCTAGATGTGTTTGTTGGAGATGATGCATTGGTTGACCACTAGAATACATGTTGTCTAGGTCACTTGTGCTCACTGAACTCTTGGTTTGAGTCTCTCTCCTGCTATGCAAACATGACACCGTGTTCAATAGTTTACCGTAGCAAAAATGTTACTGTAACAATCCAGATGCTAAGTGCAAGGAGAGCTGTATCATTATGCAACATGAAATGTGCCTTGTCAGTGAATTCTCACAAAGGTTTCTACCAGTAAATGAGGCATTGTGTAACGTCAGATTGTTCTTGCATTGTAACATAGAGAGTTTTGGAGCAAAGTGGGTATTGGTAATGAAGATTCAAAATGTAGCACCTCTCTTTTGTGGTGCATTAAGTTAAAACAAGGCAAGATTTGAGCTGCAGTGTTTGTCAGCAAGAGAGAATTGGAGTGTGTTTCAAACCAGCAATTGAGATGGTTTTGGTTCAGTGAAGCTTACATTGTTCATCACAGGGTGTTAATTGAGACCTTTAATAAAGATGCTTAGAGGGTACTTATCTAGTGGTGATGCACAAAGAAAGTTCTGCTCTGCTTGCATACATGTAGGCAAATGTATATATCAGGTGACATTGCTTTTGTTAAATGAGCTTCCTGCTATGTCTATATACTGCCAGATGTAGTGAACACACACACACAAATAATCGAGATTACAATATTGACCAAGATAATCATGATTATTCTTGCCATAATAGAGCAGCCCTACTGTGAACACACACCCAGAGCAGTTTAGTATTTTTGCTGTGGTGCCAGGGGAGCAGTTGGGGTTTCATGCCTTGCTCAAGGGTCTTACCTCAGTCGTGGTATTGAGGGTGGAAGAGAGCGCTGGTTATTCACTCCCCCCACCTACATTTCCTGCCAGTACCGAGACTCCAACCCGTGACCTTTGAGTTACAAGTCCAACTCTCTAACCCAAGGGGTGGCCAGTGTCGGTCCTGGAGAGCCACAGTCCTGCAGAGTTCAGCTTCAACCTGGTCAAACACACCTGAACATGCTGATCAAGATTTTGAGTCTACTAGAAATCTACAGGCAGGTGAGTTTTAATCAAGGTTGAAGAAAAACTCCAGCTCTCCAGGACCGATGTTGGCCACCCCTGCTCTAACCATTAGGCCACGACTGCACATTTGTTTTGCAATATTATGGAGCATTATATACAGACAAAAATAAATTGCTGCCATGAATAAATTTATTTTTCCCTCATTTAATTAAATTGTTGCTCTTCCCTCTTTCTTAGTAAATCAAATAGAGGAGAAGAATTGTTGCAAATTGGATACTGTTTGCTAAAATGAGGGGGAAAAATTGCGTGGGAATGAATTCTACATTTGTGTGTATATATATATTTCACACGTCGTGCTGAGATCCATAGAATATTGACTCAGAATTCAGTGAAATGTTTTTTAACAGGCATATGCACTGTCTATTCACCACATGAACATCTTAAAATGTTCAAATGAATATCATGATTAACCTGAAAAGGAGTTTTTTTTTTTTTTTTTTTTTTTTTTTTTAAACCCAGCCTTAGCAACAATTAAGCCGTCTGTAGGTATTTTTCCCTCAAAGTATGAACTCTTATAAACCTTTCCGGTTTATTTGAGCATCCCGAGAAGCCAAATACAGCAATGTTGGCTGAATTGATATTATGAGTTTGAGATGGGACTGGCTCTGTTTATCTGGAGGATTGTTCAGGAAACTTCCCGAAATCCCGAAGCCTCCGTGGATTTATAGGTGTCTCTGAACACCAGATGCCATGAGCTAACAATACAGCACATCCCTGCTTGAAGAGCAGATGGCTAAACCCTGTTTCTCCTTCAGGGAAATTATTGATCTATTTGGCCCTGCCTCTCTTCACAGTGTGCCTCTGATTGATGAAGCTCATGAACTTGGGAGAGAGACCTCCATTTTGATTTGTCCCTTGTGGCACACTTTAAGAACATGGCTGAGCAGAGGCGAGAACAGTAAGCATTAGTCTGATCAAAGATCAACGCCTAGCAGAATGTCCAGAGCTGACCAGACCAGAAGAGAGAGTGATTGTGTTGTGTACACACTGTTGACCGTGCCTCATCATATGTTCTCTCAGTATTGTCCATACCCTTGCTCATGCCATTTTCAGTATGGTGTGTGCATTATATTGGTACTGTAGAATTTATTGACTGATATTACAGATTTATTTCTCTATTGTCTATTTAATTTTGCATGCTTATTCCTCAATTTTCCCCCCATTTAATTTTTTTTAATTACTACAATAAAATTAAAGTTAATCTTTTAATACACCAATTTATAAATGCAAATAAATGCAATCTCTCTTTAGCAACTGTAAAAAATTTATATCCATTCAGGGAACTACACTAACCTTGCGGTACTAACCTTTTTCAGTTACTGGCACAAAACATGATTTGGTTTGTCATTTTGTGTATATATTTTATATAAATAAATGATGAAGCTCAGCGATATTACATATGATTGTCACTTACAGTTGATTTCTTCTGTCTACTACAGATTATGTGTATTTTGAAAACTCCTCCAGTAACCCGTATCTGATTCGCCGAATAGAAGAACTTAACAAGGTGAGGTTGGAACCTGTTATGTTATATTCTTTCATAATTTTTTATCAAAAATATTGTGCTTGCTTTCTTTTTGATTCATGCATTTACTTATTTTTGAGCAGTATGACAGCATACATGTCAACGTTCTTACAGCCTAGAGTCTGACTGTGATTGGTTGGGGCGTTTGATGTCCACCAGTCATTTATCATACATCATCAATTGCATGTGCACTTTTAAACATTCCACTGAACATGGATGATTGACATGTATGCCAGCTCTCTACTAATGCATTGTCACTCATGATAGTGGAACAGACTGTCTCTGTCACCTGCTCCCCTCTCTTGTGTATTGGTAATGCTCATCCATCATGCTGTTGTCTATCGATGCATGCTGGGCTGTGTTTGAGTTGAAGATCCAGCCGTAAGACACTTACATAATGCTGAGAATGACACAGGCCTGTTTCCTGGAGCAGGGATTAAAACACTTTTATGTAACCTCATTTTGAAGGGCTATGAAGCTCAGCAGGATGGTTAAACTTATGGAAGTGGTGTCTGTGTTCAATATAGTCAGAATTCAGTGTTGTCTTGAAAATACGCAACTCTAATCCAGAGAGTGTTGCATTAATGAGCAAGATGTGATTTTCATTTCTATATAGAGTGGTTCATTTTCAGTGCTGGAAAATGAGTTGGACTGTAGATATTAATAGGGCTCACAACTTTTTACTTGGCAGCTTAAATGTTGGTGCTAAACCATAGACAGTATCATTCAGTCCCACTTTTGGTGAAAGTTTACTTTAAAAGTTATGCTTAAACTATAGGTTTTTATCAAGTCCATGACATGAAGACAGTAAAAGCACTTAAAGTGCTTACTTCACACATTGTATAGAGAAAATGACTATAAGTGTGATCTTTTTGTGAATGGTCTTTCTCACACTTTTTATCTTTGCATGTCTCCCTAAGACTGCCAATGGAAATGTAGAAGCCAAGGTGGTCTGTCTCTTCAGACGGAGAGATATTTCTGCCAACCTGAACACACTGGCCGATAGCAATGCAAGTGAGTACCCAACTGTTTTAGTCTCCAGCAGTTCACACTTCTACATCACATTTAAGATAAAGATATATTGGCACAATGTAGATGTACTATTTGCAGTGAAACACCAACTAGGATTTAAAGCTTTGAAAGCCAATGGGAGCAGCAATTAAGGCACCAAATGGATCAAACCATGTGTACTTAAGGCATACTACTTGCATGACCTTGCATTTTATGTATTTGAAGTCTTCAGTCTGGATGTAGAAGCAGGTCTCTGCAAGAATTTTTGTTAATATATAACCTTACTCCTCTATGAATTTGACCAATTAGTAGGCCCAGAATTTATATTCTACACTGAATTTGAGGGGAAATCGGTGGAATCATGCCAAACAGATTTGAAGTTGTCATGAAATCAAAAGTGGCTTTTTTTTTTCTTTTACTTTGTTTTTATTCATGTGACCTCATAATCTTTAATTAAAAATATCAGCTATTTCTCAGCGGAGTAGTTCTAGTCACTTGTGTTGATGGTTGAAAGTATAATCTAATTATCCAAAATATTTACTAAATAAACAGGAAAAGGGCAGTGCGTGTTTTGAATTGTGTAAATTTTCATTCTTCAGAAATCTGCGGAGCTTTCTATGCAGGTACAAAACAGAAGGTCTTAGCAGGACACCAATCTACACAACGAGCAACAAATCTAGATCACATCCATTATAATTAGGGATGGTCGGCTAGTGATGCAATGCAACAGCAGATTTAGATTTTTATTCTCTTTTTTTCAGCTATGCATTTAAGTTTTCTGAGAAGTTGCATCATTAAATTGGAAGTACTAGAATTATTTTTTTATTTTTTACTTTTTACTGCCAGACTTAATATCACATAGTTTAAGTAGTGTTTTGGGTATTATGTTTAATCCTTTTTTTCGTCTTTAGAAGATTGTTTTATGGAATAAAAGGCTACAGGTATTTAGCCCTATATATTTGTTGAGTATCTGTCAGTTGCCTTATTGAAAGAACTTGCATGCTTTGATTCCGATCACACAGTTGTTGGTCCCTGCACACATACAGATAATTGTCCATTGCGTCACACAAACTCAACATCTGGAAATGTCTTAAATAAAACTGAAGCCCGCTGTTATCCCATGTGAGTGCCCACTGAGAAATTAACCTGATAGGGTTACTCCGAGACCGACCCCCTGATTAGTCATTCAGACAAGCCACTGACTAATTGATTTTGAAAATATATAGTTTTGAACATCCCACATGTCTGATAAAGATTTTTTTATCTTACCTACATCTGAGGTAGTGGTTCATTTATATGTAAATTTTGTACACATGAACCACCATAAACCTGTTGTAATCGTCAGTGCAGTGCATATACCTAACAATTCCAGAGTAGGGTCAGGTTTGGGTTGAGGAGGTTGTATTGCATTGACATGGGCAGGAGTTAGCTTTTAAATCCTGTGCAGTCATGAGAGGTCAAGGTCTACTTGGCCGCCAGTTTAATTCTGAACCTATCCTCCTCTTTGTCGTGGCACTCTACAGCTCCTACACTGTCCTGTTACACAAGATCAGGGTTCCCATTTACATCACGTCCTCCCTTCTCTACCTTCTGCCCATCTTCCTCCTTCCCCCTCCCTGAATGGGCTCCTCTGTGCTTATCCTCAGCTGCCATCCGCCCTGTGCTCTCAGAACAAAAGAGCCTTCATGGGAGCCACCGGGCAATGGTGCTCAAAGGGTTAACTTTAGGTTAACACTGTCTGGCTGCTGTCTTTGTGAAGGAGTTAAAATGTTATTGAATGCCTTTGTGTGTGTATGTGTGTGTGTGTTTGGCTCTGAGAGTGTGCAAGTATGATGGATTTGTCGTACGTGTGTCTTGAGTGCTCGTCTGCTTGTGCATGTGTGAAAGAGAGCATGTGCCTTTTTTTTTTAATGCGTACTTGTGCATGATGGGGGGGATGTTGTTGCTCAATGGGGGGATGGGCGCCTCAGGTTTATTGCACAGGGTTTCTGAGTAAAGCTGGCAGGGACTCATTGGCCAAGGGGAGAGAAAGGAGGGGCAGGGCCACCAGGGTGACAGGAGGGGTTAATGGAAAGGGGTGTGGTTTGATTTCCCGCCCTCTTATTGACAGGGTTTCCTTCGCCTCTGTGCAGGGGTGGAGTCCGGTCAGATCGGCTGATAAAGTCCTGCCAAGTCACATGAGCATCTATTTAAGAAATTTCTCCAAGAGCGTTGCTAATTGGGTGTTTTAGTCATGCTTTCGAAATCATCCAGTTCGAGTTATTTTGAGTTGGACCTGCATAATAATGGTTCCCTTCTCTTATGAGTCAGCAGATCTCATGAAGGACGTTCAATTTACTTGTATATGATTGATTTTGAAACCGATCACAACCATTACTAATAACTTAGTGATGTGTAAGCTGTTAAGATTTTGTCTGTGTCTGTTCTGAGAGGAAGCTCGTTCAGATCAGAATTAATTGAGGCCATTTGAATCACACTCATATGTTTGTGTGTGCATTTTAGGAGACTTTGAAGAGGAGTCCAAGCAGCCTTCAATGTTAGAACCACAGAAACACCAGCTCAAGCACAGAGAACTGTTCCTGTCTCGACAGTTTGAGTCTCTCCCGGCCACACATATACGGTAAATACACTCACAGACACAAACATATCTGGACTGAATCGTACAATTCCACCAGAGCCCAGACTAAGGGTGCTTTCACATCTCTAATTCGGTTCATTTGGGCCGAACCAAGGGCAAACAATTATACATTGTAGCATTTTTCAACTTTTTTGGTTCCTTTTCATACCACAGTGATTGCTTTGGTCCGAACCAGTTGAAACAAACCAAAATGCAGTCAAATAACAATGTCCACATCACTCATTGGCCATGACGTATTTCCTAAACTGCTTTTCTATTGGTCAGAATTTACGTGCGGAAAAATTTCAACATAAGAGGGAAAGGCAGCAAACAACACTGAGACAACACAGCTATGGAGAGACGACTGCGCAGGCTGGTTTTGTCCCTGGCCATAATTTATTACATTGTTTGTATACACCACAATGTGCAAACAATACATTTCTATAATGAAGCGCGGATGCAGCTTGAAAATAATGTTCTAATGCACTGTAAACGGCCCGCTCGTAACTTTAAGTGGAGGCGTGCTTTAATTATTAACTCATGCTCCTTGTCATCAGAACAAATTTCTATGAGGCTCTGCACCTCCTCACTACTCCAAGTTTGTCCACGAGCTGCCATGCTAAAGTGCAAACTGTCATCAAACGCTTCCTCATCCCGTAATGCACAGCGCAGCTGATTACAGCAGCTGGTTTAGTCCAAAAATGATCAGTACTTTTTGCAATTGGGTCTGTTCGATGTCGGATCACGTTCTCAACACGAAAGGACCGCTCCAGAGTTCGTTTGAAAGCGTACCGAGACCACCTCTTCAAGCAGGTCTCGGTACGCTTGTTTGGTCCGCCTTTGGTGCGCAAATGAAAACACCCTAAGATATATATATATATATATATATATATATATATATATGGCATTTGGTTTGTCGTGATAAAGTCCTATTTATACTATGCATGTTTTCATTTTTTCTACAGAGGAAAATGCAATGTCACACTCTTGAATGAGACTGATGTTTTAACTGGCTACCTAGAGAGAGAGGTAAGAGTCAACCTGCAGTACAAGAACACTCGCTCAACTACCACCATCATTAAAGCCATGATTGAAAGACAGGCCATAATATGACAACGCTGTATGAGTGAGACTCATGAAATTTGTTAGAAATTTTGTCACCATATACCACTTACATTATAATTTTTTTTTAATATTTTTTTGAAGACTCAAGATAATTTCTCCTCCAATTTACATGATTCTAATGCAAAAAGATACAATTGATTTGTCAAGGTTGATTTTGATTTGTTGCAATGGATTTAAAAATGTAAAAATATTTTTGAAAGAAGTCTCTTATGCGAACCAAAGTAATTTGATCAAAAATACAGTAAAAAAAAAACTATTATTATAATTTAAAGTAACTTGTCTATTTTAGCACATTTTAAGATGTAATTTATTCCTGTGATGGCAAATCATAATTTTTACGCACTTATTACTCGAGTCTTCAGTTTCACATGATCTCTAGAAACATTTCCTATTATAATCAATGTTGAAAACAGTTGTGCTAATTTATATTTTTGTGAAAACCATGATTTGTTTTTTTTTCCAGAATTTTTATGAATTTAAGCAATTTATTTAAATTTGAAATATTTTGTAACATTATAAGCACTGAATGAAAGTTTAAAACAAAACAAAAAGCTGACTGACCCTAAACTTTGAACGGTAGTAGTACTTTTTTTTTTTTTCGATTCAAAGGCAAACAAAATTGTTAGATTTAGTGAACGCTTTTTACTAAATGGCCAACTGTGTGAAGTGTTTGTGTTTTATAATGTGTGTTTGTTCTGTAGGACTGTTTCTTCTACTCCCTGGTGTTTGACCCGGTGCAGAAGACCCTGCTGGCTGACCAGGGCGAGATCAGGGTGGGATCCAAATACCAGGCAGATATCCCTGACAAACTGGATGAAGGTCAGAAGGTTTAAATGTCTCTACACCTTGGTGTTACTAAAACATGGTCGTTTTGTTGTTGAAAACTCCATCGATTTCCATGAAGCTGTAGTAGTGGCATTATCAGACATCTGATGCTGAAGCAGCTGCAGTGTTTACATTTTGTCCTACTCGCACATGATTCTCATCACAATATTGCGGCAGTACTTCAGGTCTGGTGTTGATATTTTCACAACACATTTTAGGGAGAGGTGTTGAAGGCTAATTGAAAACCAGTCGTGAGTAAATGCAATGTTTTCCACCTTATTAGTTGATTCAGACAGTCGAGTGCAGGAGACAAAGGTTTGGGATCCTAACAACCAGCTGAAGGATCCCCAAATAGACCAGTTCCTGGTGGTGGCACGGTTAGTATTTCACTGTTAGTTAAAATTCTATTTTTACATTTTTATTGCGCAGTAGCACGATATCAATTCAAATATTGTGTATTTTAGGGCTGTTGGTACATTTGCACGTGCACTAGACTGCAGCAGTTCAATCCGCCAACCCAGTCTCCACATGAGCGCAGCGGCAGCATCTAGAGACATTACACTGGTGAGAGAACTGAAGCATCCAATCACTCTCTCTTCCTCAGCTACTCACAAGAGCATTTCATTCACTTCCCTCAGTTTGCATGCACATCTGATACTCACACTGTCCCCTCTGTCTATAGTTCCACGCCATGGACACCCTGCAGAAGAACGGCTATGATCTCGCCCAGGCCATGTCGACGCTGGTGCCTCAGGGTGGCCCGGTGCTGTGCAGGGATGAGATGGAAGAGTGGAGCGCCTCAGAGGCCATGCTGTTCGAGGAGGCTCTGGAGAAATACGGCAAAGACTTCAATGACATTCGCCAAGACTTTGTGAGTTTAAGACACTATACTTGAGCATTTGCTCTCATACGCACTGCAATATTTGGAAAAGCTCAAGATTTAAATGAACATTTATTTGTTGTGCCACAGTTGCCCTGGAAGTCATTGGCTAGTGTGGTCCAGTTCTACTACATGTGGAAGACTACTGATCGTTACATCCAGCAGGTATAAGCTTTTTTTGTTTGTTTTTTTAACAAAATAAATCTGATTTTAACATTTATGCATGCATTCGTTGTGTTAAATGTTATTTAAACCATGTTTTTGTCATCAGAAAAGACTAAAGGCAGCAGAGGCTGACAGCAAGCTGAAGCAGGTGTACATCCCCACCTAGTGAGTATTTAAGGTCACTGCACTTTTTTGTGTGTGTGTAAATTTAGTGTCATTTTCCAAATTTATGCCAAAGTTGGTGCCCCTTTAGTGTTTAGTTTCCTAATATAAATAACAATATTTTAATAAAAATAAAGGCTTAAAGTTAATTTTTAAATGGATTACTGTTTTAAAAAGTTTGGGTTTCAAAAGATTTAATGTTTTTGAAAGAAGTGTCTTGTGCTCACCACGGCTTATTTGATCATTAATAAATTAAATTATAAATATAAAAAATTTTATGTAATGAACATATTTTTTAAATACTTATGTAGTGAAATATCATCACAATTTAAAATCTTTTTTAAATATATATTTCAAAATGTATTTTTTTCCTTTGATGGAATTCAGCTCCAGTGTATTCAGTATCACATAATCCTTCAGAAATCGCTATAATATGCTGATTTGACGTGGAAGAAACATATCTTCTCAATCATCTTGAAAACAGCTGCTTAATATTTTTGTCGAGCCTATGATGATTTTGTTTTCAGGAATCAGGATTCAAGGGTTTTGTTATATGTGCAGGAAACACTATATTACACTATACATGAAATTCTTACTCTGAGATTCTTCTGGCAGCCTGGACATAAATTTGAGGACAAAAACACAAGTACTTAATACAAAAGTTACACAATTACAAAAGTATTAATGTAGTGTGTGCATATATACGTGTGAATGTGCGGTGTAGACCTATAAACAGTATAAAACATGTAAGCATACAATATTTGTACATTTATATATGTCTTAAGTCACTGGGGTGATTTTTGCCAATAGTCAAAAAAAAACATTGTATGGGTCAAAATTAAACATTTTTCTTTTAAGCCAAAAATCATTAGGATATTAAGTAAAGATCATGTTCCATGAAGATATTTTGTACATTTTGTAAATTTATTACCGTAAATATCAATTCATTTTAGCAGACGCTTTTATCTAAAGCGACTTACAGCGCATTCAGGCTATACAATTTTTTTTTTTAATCCGTATGTGTGTTCCCTGAGAATAGAACCCACAACCTTTTGAGCACCTAACACAATGCTCTACCACTGAGCCACAGGTATACCACAGGAATATCAACATGTAATTATGCATTGCTAAGAATTCCTCTGGAGAACTTCAAAAGCGTTTGTATTTTATTTTTTGCACCTTCATATTCCAGATTTTTAAATAGTTGTATCTCGGCCAAATATTGTCAGATCCTAATAAAGCATACATCAATGGAAAGCTTATTTATTCAGCTGTTTAGCTTAATTTTTCAATAGTAGTGTCAAACTATTAATGAGCTCAAAATTAGCACAGAATAAAAAGTAGCCATTTGCTTAAATATTCTGTTGTATGTATTCATTTTATTTTAGGTGAAGATTATTATTTATTTATTTATTTTCTGCTGTTGGAGAATCTAAATTTAATTCTCTCCCTCAGCACCAAACCCAACCCAAACCAGATCAGTGCACCTGGAAGTAAACCTGGCATGAATGGTGCCACTGGCTACCAGAAAGGTCTCAGTTGTGAAAGCTGCCACAGTGAGTGAATTCAAGTGTTTAGATTTAAGCTCAATTATTCCTTTGCGTTCCAACGAATGTATTGATGAGTCTGACTTGCTACTCTTCCAGCTGCTCAGTCCCAGCAGTGGTACGCATGGGGTCCTCCCAACATGCAGTGCCGCCTGTGTGCATCCTGTTGGATTTACTGGAAAAAGTATGGTGGTCTTAAGACCCCTACTCAACTAGAGGGCGCCACAAGAACTGGCTCAGTATGTTAACCGTGTCTTTTTTGATGTTTTAAAATATTAAGGTTAAATGCATACAAAAATCAACGGTGAGAAATCTAGTTGGTTTCTTTAATCATCTTGGTGGCTAAATTATTCAGGTCAGTCATTTTAAACGGACATGTTTTTAAGCTAGATGGAGATAGAAAATTGGCAAATTGATTAATGAACATATATCTTTCCAATAGGATGCAGCTCCACGTGGTCACATGACCCGCCAGGAGGTACAGGGCATGTCTCCGTTTACCAGCAACGCAGGAAGAGCTAAACTTCTGGCTAAAAATCGTCAGACCTTCATCCTGCAGACCACTAAACTCACTCGAATTGCCCGTCGGGTGTGTCAGGACATCCTGCAGTCCCACCGAGCAGCCCGCCGCCCCTACGCTTCCATTAACGCCAATGCTGTAAAAGCAGAGTGTGAGTAGTCGGTTACAACCATAAAAACTTGTTGTTGTTTTTTTTCTTTCTTTTTCCCTCAGTTTTCTATGCAGTAGCATAAACCTGTTTGAATTTTATCTCGATAGTCTTTTTTGACTGCTTTTTTTTCCCTTCTGTTTTAGGTATGATAAGACTTCCTAAAGCAGCAAAGGGTGCTATGAAGAACCGCCTTATTCCTCGTCCGTCCCTCATCAATATAGTTAAAGAATTGGGTATGGCTTCAGTATTCAATCAAATCCAAAATTCATTATTTTAACATCTGAAATATAACACGAATCACTTTTAAGGGTGGGGAAAATGAGATATAAAAGTGAATTCAATTGTTTGGCACAATACTTCCTCAAAATACACAGGAGAAATATTTGAAAAAACTGATCATTTGACTTTTTAGATTTGAATATTTCGAGTAATTGTGCTTGTTTTATTCTTCAGCTCTTCAAGCTCCTTTGAAACTCAAAGCCCCTCGGGGTGCTCCAACCCCTATCAACCGTAACCAGGTTAACCAGCCTCGGAGCACATCTGCTCTACTGGGCAAAAGGCCATTCGAAAATGTGAGTATTACATACAAAGATGAGGTAGATAAAATAACGTACATAGATCTAAGCTCTCTCATTGGCTGCAGGCTGGAAGTCATTCCTTGTCCACCAATGGAAGACCGTTCGCATTGGGAATGAGAGCAGCCACCCAGTCAGTCATTAAGAGACAGAAGGTCAGTCAAGGAGATGCTCCGAATCCAGTCGTGTTTGTGGCTACGAAAGACACCAGGTTTGTTTCTAAAACATCTTGATTGACATGTTTTTGCTCTTTCCCTGAGACTAATTCTATGTGTATGTGGTTAACAGAGCCCTAAGGAAACACCTCACTCAGTCAGAGATGAGGCGGGCGGCCAGAAAACCACACCTCTCGGTCAGAATCAAACTTCCTGTGCCGCCCCGGCCGCTTCCTGTACCCATCATACCCTCCAGCACCAGCGAGCCAATCGTGTTGGAGGACTGAGCAATATTCCAGTAGACCACATCCATTGCCAGAGCATGTTAAGCCTGCCATCGTCAGCTGTTCTTCTTTATTCCTCTTCTTCTTCTGTTGTCCTCCCCAGATCCCATACGCACACCATGCTCACGTGCTCGGGAATATGATAAAGCGCATACTCGTACACCAGCATACAGCACACTTCATAGTGTTTTACTCCCAGTGTTATGGTTTAAGGGTTCTGGTGCCCTGCTGGCCCAATGCTTTTTTTAAATGCAAATCCTTTTAACTGTGTAATTTAAAAGCAAATTATGTTCATTCTAAGATTGTGGAGAAGCACATTTTATTTTTCTCCAGTTCTGTCGATATTTGTATAAATATTAACAGCATTTTTCAAGAGTTTGATTCTTGTGTGGATGGAAATTGGGATTTAAATGTGTGAGGGGAGTACATGGTCTTTTTACCATCATTTTCTTAATTTCTTAGGTCGCATATGTTAAAAACATATGCCACCCTTTTAAATGCTTTATAGACAAATGATTGCGCTGTTCCTTTTATTTCAGGCAGTACTCATGGTTCTAGTCTTTCAGGTCTAGCTGAATTGTGGAAAGATGGAATCATGGAATGCGTTGCAGCAAAAGTATTGTTCATAATACAGCGGATCTGCAGTTGAGTTGGTTTACTGATAGCAAGTTTCTCAGACTCAATATTGATTTTTTTTTTTTGTGATCATGGATCCTGCAGTGTAGCTACTCCAGTCAGTGATATTTTAAGGTCTTAGTATGAAAACATATTTTTTGACTATTTAGGAAGGCTTCTGGTTGTAGTAAAGTGATTGAAGGTGTTCATGAATGTAAGGCAAATCTTGGTTTGAGGTGGTTGGATGTCGCAATCAGTTGGCCTGTTTTGTACCTCGATAATCAAGCCTTTCCATATATATCATGAACAAAGCCATAAAAGTTTGTTTTTATGTTTTTAAACAAGTCGATGCCCTTGCATTCGTGTTCTAAAGGTCCTGTGGGCTACTGGGAAGCTGTTAGCAATTGTAGATAATGAGAGAGGGAAAATGTTTGAGTTTTTCTAGTAAAGACTCTACTATAGGCTGATATTGATCCATATTTCCCAATCAAGTGTTTTTTTTTTTTTTTTTTTTTTTTTTAACTGGATCCAGTGAGATGAAAAATGTTTTGGAGTTTTCCTAGACATGGCTCAACTATAGGCTGATATTGATACATATTTTCACCTTATGATTAAGCTTTTTTTCTTTTTTTGAGCTGAACGGTTGGTCTTTTTTTGACAGATTTCTTGGCTTGTTGAGATTAGTCGACACAAAATTTCATTGTACATTGTTCCCGATTAGGGGTTTTGTAATGTTTCTTAAAAGGAGCGTGCACTGCACATTAAAGACACAAATATATGTTAACATTTCCCCTTTTAAATGTCACCCGTTTTTTTAGGAAGGGGTTTTGTGACCCCAAAATGTTTGGGGAAAATAAAAAAATAATAATCTTAACATTGATCTCCATTATTGCATAGAGTTTGGGGTAGGGAAGACTGGATGATTTTAGGGTTTGATTCAAGGATGTGCAGGATTTCAGTTTTGTATATCAATGAGAAATTTCTTTCAACTCAAAACTCAAATTTAGTTTTTAATATTCCAGTGTCTCTGTATCCTTTAATGTATCTTGTGATAAGAAAATAAAGATTTTTTGTTTGTGGTCCTAAATAGGCAATGTTTCATGTGTTTTTAGAGCTGTTACATTGGTACTGATTTATTTGCACTTGCAGTGGACCTTATTCATGGTAAACACCTTTTTTTCGTGAATGAAAACGAGGCTGTAAAGTGTGAACGTCCAGTTGGTTTGTACAGTTGTGTAACTTTAGATGATTTAACTGATGTAATATTGAAAATGCTTATTTCCAAAAACATGTCTGTGACAAGAATGTGCAGTGAATTAAACGTGATATAAAACCTTTAAACAATTATTTCTATTGCCTCGTTTTCATTTGTGAAAAATGTAATTGTAAAGACCCAAACTTGTCAAAAAGACTGAGTTTCGCCAAGGAAAGCCAATTAAAGAAATATTCACCCAAAAAATGAAATAAGCCTGTATGAGTTTTCTCTTTCTTTGGTTGAACACGAAATAAGATGTTTTGAAGAATGTGGGTAACCAAACAGTTTCTGGTCCCCATTCATTTCCCTAGTATTTTCTCTCCATACTATGTTCTGTCTTTTATGACCAGCTGAACACATAGAAAACTCAAGTTTAGAACAACTTAAGGCTAAGGAAACGATGAGATTGGGGTTTTTTTTCTCTTTGGGGTGAACTATCCTATCAACGTTGCTTTGCTAATTTAATAAACTTAGATCTTTCTTCAAAAGTTGTTTATTATTGATTTATATATGATTTAAGGCCACAGACTCGTCCAATCAGTTGAAACGGTCACATTCCAAAAATTATATTAATTTTTAATATAGCTAGTAAACTAGTTTGACATATCTGCTGTCAAGGTTTGGTTGTTTCTTTTCAAAGTTATTTCAGTGGCAAAAAGTAAGATTGTAATAGTCCATATTGTTTGCTGGAAAAGAATAACCTCATCTCATCTCAGGCCTCACAATAACCATAAAATAAAGACTCGATCTGCACTTCACAGACAAGCGCTCAATTATCAGCTCGAGGTGTGACGCGGTAATTGATACAGGATGGGCCTGTGTGTATATTCGGAGTTCGCTCTTTGAAGTCGGTTAACAAGATACTTTTCAAATGTTTATTGCAGTAGATTCTGCAAGGCAGCGGCAATATCCCAATTTGATCAAATTCAAAACACCCACAGCAGACGAACGCATCATCACTTCAGACTACTTCCAAATTGAATTGCCGGTCAACGACGGCAGACCCGATTGGCTGATTCGAACGTTCACGCTTCACAGCTGATTCATATTTTAAAGGGAACGCGGAAAAGGAATCCGGGTCTGCTTTAAAACAACAGGGCGAACAGTAGTCGGTACGGTGGACTTGCCAGGCACAGGGTGTAGTCTGCGTCTTTCATCTGGGATAGTGCAACGGAGCCAAGTGTTTGGGTGTTTTTGTTGCTTTAAAGTCGTTTTTTAAACTCCAAGATACCCCGTTTTGTTGGGTGCCGTTGAGTTTTGTAAAGCAACTTAAAACCACAGTGATGTTTGAGGTAAGCTGTTATTGTCTTCGCGTTTTTATTGACACCATCTGTCTCGACATTCCATATCGAATTCTTAGTTAAAGCGTCTCGAAAGCACGGAGTAACTCTTACTTGGATCACTGGAATGTCAACTACTACTAGAAAACTACAAAAAAAATCTTCTATGCTTTCTAGTAAACCTATGTTGGACTATGTTTCCTATGGTTGGCTGGTTATGATATTTCCTATTTAATAATTTTAGGCTATGGTAACCTGCATTAATTATCTATGCAATGGGCAAGTGTTGTGGTGGGGTTTTTTTTGTGTGTATGTCCTAAAAAGCTATTTTTACCCTTATTTTCCAGACCAGTCAGGATGACCTGTTTCTGTTCCCCACTCAAAGCCAGAATGAGGCCTTCTTCCCGGAGGAGGGTTTAGGCGGTGGGAGCTTGTCTCTTGCCGAGGCCTTGCTTCCCCTAGTTGAGTCGCCATCGCCCCCAATGACGCCCTGGCTCTGCTCCACCCGCTATAAGACCGAACTGTGCAGCCGCTATGCTGAGACTGGTACCTGCAAGTATGCTGAACGCTGCCAGTTTGCCCACGGCCTCCATGATCTCCATGTACCCTCCCGTCATCCCAAGTACAAAACCGAGCTGTGTCGTACCTACCACACCGCTGGCTACTGCATTTATGGCACTCGTTGTCTCTTTGTGCACAGCCTTAAAGAGCAGAGGCCCACCCGTCCCCGTCGCAAGAATGTGCCTTGCCGTACCTATCGTGCATTTGGGGTTTGCCCCTTTGGTACCAGATGCCACTTCCTGCATGTTGAGGGTGGCTCCGAATCAGATGGTGGAGAGGAGGAGCGAACCTGGCAGCCTCCATCACAATCCCATGAGTGGAAGCCTCGAGGTGCCCTCTGTCGCACCTTCAGCTCATTTGGTTTCTGTCTGTATGGCACCCGTTGTCGATTCCAACATGGGCTTCCGAACGCTATCAAAGGTCTTCACTCCAACCACACATCCTGGCCTCATCAGATGACCAATGGGGGATCTCTTTCACCTGCCTCCGACATGTGCTCTTCACCATCTCCTCCATCCTCATCCCCTCCATCTGCGTTGGCTTCGCCGGTGTACCCTGATGGCTCTGGTCCAGTCACTCCACCATCGGTGGAAGTGGCCAACAATGCTTTCACCTTCAGCAGTCAACATCTGAATGATCTGCTGCTCCCTCTCGCCCTTCGGCTCCAGCAGTTGGAGTATGCTGCCAATGCTGGTCCTCAAGACACTCTGGACAAGCCACGGTTGCCATGAAGTCTGTGGCATGATCCTAAATGATAAAGCTTTATCTGTGACTGAATTCATATTTAACCTTGTTTTTATTTTGTTTTTTAGTTGTGTACAGTGTCCCTTTGCTACTCGTTTTTAAACCGCCTTTTGAGACCGATTCTTAAACGTTTGCTTTTTATTTCTTCAAGTCTGTCATGTACTTCTGAGGCCACTTATTTTTGACGGACTGAATGAAGCCCCTGGAAGTGTAAAATTTAGACTTTATTTTACTGTTGTGTGTGTGTGAGACTTATTTCACTATGCTTGTTTCTAATTTAAGGATTTTTAAACTCCATGACCTTTAAATTATTTTGGAAACATCAGCATCCATGGATCTCAATAAAACCTCCTAAAAGGATTTGCTGTGTGGTTTGTCTTTCATGACACACTAGTGGTGACTGAGCATTTTTGAAGACTTCGTCTAAACTGCAGTTTTTGACGTGAGTTTCTATGAAGTCCAAGGTGTGCTACTGGGGGGTGGGGGGGAGGTCCAATTCTCTCTTGGATGTAGTCTTGTTTTCAGTCAGGAGTGAGGGAGCTTTTTTTCTTTATAAATTGATTCACTCCGGTTATTTTGAACAAGATCCTTTTATACAGTGGAAATGCTGTAAATATATTACAGTCACCTTTAAAATATTGTAAAAAATATTGGCAGGCATATCAAACAGCCAGGAAAATATGTTGATGCAAGTTAGAAAACTACAGGCCCGAGTTTGGAGACCCCTGTGGTCGAGTTAAATAATTCTGATATCGGATCAACTTTTTATTTCCTTAAATGTCTTTTTTTTTTTTTTTTTTTTTTTTACTGAAAGTAAACTAAAAAATTTACTTGGTGAACCGATTCGAATCGCTAAAACGAATCCATATACCTGTCGCCAGCACGTATATTATTGGATACATGCGCGGAGCTCATAGCCAATCATGCGCTTCCCACAAGTTCCCCAGTGTGTTGTATAAACAGTCTGAAGAGCTTAGCTGCTTGTACTAATATAAGTACATAGCGAGGAGAATTGAAAAAAGTCTGATGACGCGCAGCCTAGCCGCTGTAGTTCTACATCTTTAATGTAATTTACAGCATCTTTATTTAGTGGTCTCACTAAAGATGACAGAGCGGGAGGGACGGCGCTTCGCCTAGGTGCCGCGGGAATCCATCAAACTAATGTCCGAGAGCACCGGAGGGGAGCTCAGCGAGGAGGTGTCAGCTCTGCTGGCCGAGGATGTGTGCTACCACCTCAGAGAAGCAACACATAGAAGCAATACGACTTACATTTACATGCATCACATGCTGCTGTACTTGTCTGTGTCTTAAAGGTGCTGTAGGGAACTTTTGTAAAAAAATATTTTTTACATATTTATTAAACCTGTCATTATGTCCTGACAGTAGAATATGAGACAGATAATCTGTGAAAAAAATCAAGCTCCTCTGGCTCCTCCCAGTGGTCATATTGCCATTTGCAGAAACTCCATCGCTCCCGGTAAAAAAATAACCAATCAGAGCTGCCGTAACTTTGTTTGTGTTCAAAATGTAGAAAAATGTATATAATAAGCGAGTACACCATGAATCCATTTTCCAAACCGTGTTTTTGTCTTGGCCTGAATTACTAGGGTGCACCTATAATAAGTATTTATATTCGGACTATTTTAGATTGCTTCGGGGGTACCGCGGCGGAGTAACCCAGTACCTTTATGATTCTTCATAGACATAAACAGAGAGAAGTAGTTCCGGCTACGATGTTCTTCCGCAAAACGCAAGCAGTTCTGTTTATTAACCGCTAGAGCGTCAAAAGTTCCCTACAGCAGCTTTAATGTTTCCTGTAAGCTGTTCTGATGGGATCTGTTGTCTCAGCCTGGCCATTTAAGTAATTTAAATGTTCACGACTGTCAATTTAGTGGCTTTTAATTTGTTGTGCAATACATTGCATTCGTGCCTTATTATTTCTTTAAAGCGATGGTGATGTGTGCTATTATTTCAGATTATGACTGTTAGCTGACAAACATAACATGCTCTTGCTGTGTTGATTTGTGCTACTGTCTCTAAATGTTTCCAGCTCAAGCTTTTGTAGATGTTGTTATGTGTGCATGTGTTTTTAATCCTCTAAAGCATTTGTAAGGAAAGACTTTGTAAACTGTCAACCAGTCTGTACATTTCATCTCTTTGTACACTACAGAACAGCTCACAGTTCATGAGACATGCAAAGAGAAAGAAGCTGAGCGTGGAAGACTTCAATAGAGCACTAAGGTGAAGCAATACTGAGGTATCGGTTCATCTTTATGTGTGAATGCGTTTTTTATTTTTATTTTTATGTGAATTCGCATTGTGGTGTTGTTTGTTACACTTCATCACCTGCAGAACAGCATTACACCTGCTGGATATTTTTTAGATTGTTTGCGGCTATGGTGCACAAGATGCCTTACCATTCCATGCATTAAAGGAAGGAGAGCTTTTCTTTGTAGAAGATCAGGAGATAAATCTGGTGGAGTTGGCGCTTGCTACTAATATTCCCAAAGGCTGTGCAGAGACGATGGTTCGAGGTAAGGCGGGAACGGGATGCTTTAGTGAAATGTATTCATGATTAATTTTTTTTTTTAATGTATATTGTCTGTTTTGTCTCCTCGGCAGTGCATGTGTCATATCTTGATGGAAAAGGCAATCTGGAATTTCAAGGGACAAGTAAACCTCATATTTGAATTGATTTGTCAGGTGCATCTGTATGTTCCTATTTTATTTAATATACGTTTTATTTATATGACCCATATGAACAAGAACATTGTAAAACACAAAATACAGTCATGAACCTCAATCTATGAAGGCACAAAAAAAAAAAAAAATTGGGAATCATTGAACAATGTTGGTTGGTTATTTATTTATTTATATCGCCAACAAAAGAATATACTGTAAATATTCCATAGTTCACCTTGCTCTATTCGGTTTATTTTCTTGTATTCTCTTGGTAGTGCCCTCTGCTGTTCAGTCTCAATCAGAGGATCTGCTGAAGTATTACCAGCAAATAACGCGAGGCATTTTAGGAGAGGACCCACATCTGATGAAGGTACTTGTGCTATCTTGTAAAAGTTTGGGGTCAGTAAGATTTTTTTATAATGATTTGATGAAATAAATGATCATATTGAGCAAGGATGCATTAAATTGATCAGTAGTGACAAAGACTTTTACATTGTTACAAAACATTTAAGTTTCGAACAAATGCTGGTCTTTTGAACCTGAAAAAATGAATTAAGGCATTGAAAATATGCACCAGAGCACAGACGAGGTGGAGCCCCGTTTTCTCTAGCTAGTATAATAATGTTTTTCTGCTTCAATCAGGTGGCTTTGCTAGACCTCCAGTCCAAAGATCGCTGCCTTCCTGCCTTACTTCGTTTACGTCATGAGTGGGGTAAGATTGCTCTGTCCATGAAGTACAAAATGCCCTCATTAAGTAAAACCTTATATTATAATGGCTTTTTTGTAATTACTGTGAAACTTGTTACATGACCTTGGGCTGTTTGATGCATTCTGTAATCTGTGGATCTCTTTCCTCTTTTTAGGTGAAGTCAGTCAGTCATGATCTGGACCAGTTAAACAGACTCCTACACATGGTGAAGAGTTTGGTGCAGAGCCCGTATTTGTCCCTGGGCTCATATGTGCGCAGTCTGGTGTCCAGTGTCATGTACTGCATCCTGGAGCCTCTGGCTGCGTCCATCAACCCCCTCAATGACCACTGGACCCTGAGAGACTATGCAGCCCTTCTGCTCAGCCACATCTTCTGGTATTTCTTTAGAATCCTACAGTAAAGTTATTCTTCTTAAATTCACTTTTATAGTGAATGCTCTTAGGTATGGAAGCATATGGGTAGCATTATTCAATTTGGGATGTAATATGCAAAATGACAATGCAATATGTAAAATGGCAATGCATTTCTGTATTTACATTTACATTTTCCAATACATTTGTGCAACGTTTGGTGCAAAATGAAAATGAAAATTAAATTACATAATTTTCATTTGCCATTTACTACACCAGTTTTAAAATGTAAAATGAATATTAATTTTAACGCTTTATAAGTTGCAAAATTAAAATGAAAATGTATTACAGAAATGATTAGATATGTCTAACATGTTAAAGCAAAAACTGTGGCAAAATGATCATTTAAATGCTATTTTTCTTAATTGCATTAACACTCACAGTCAAGACACTTACGATTGCATTTTCATTCGGTGTCCCGCAATGAATGTAGCAAAATTCAATGTGCACATTGAAAATGCATTCCGAGCAGATCACGTGTCCCCGCCCTCGCGCCACGTCAATCATTGTGTGAACAAGGCGGGGCTTACAGAAGGTCAGAGACTCAAGTCTCAAGAAGAGGATTCAATCAAGTGAGACAACATGGACAAGACAGTTGGTCCGTGTATGTTTTGATCATTTCGGTTTATGGCTTCAATATTTCATTCGGATTTGTGGGCGGAGCTTAAACGCTGCTTTCATCTGATTGGTCGAATCGGATCGGTTTTCATCTGACAGCCTTCAGCTCGGTCTTCTCATTCTTTCAGGCAGAATAAGAGTCAGTGCGAGTGAAGCACTGAAATGTCTGAAACTACGCTCACTGTTAATTAGCATAATATTTGAATCAGATGTAGCTGGGCAAATTCGTGCTGCTGAGACCTGCAAATTATTTCTAGGTTGTAGTATTGTATGAATATTGTCCCACTGATAAATACAGTGCAAATAGTTCTGTCCCTTTGGATAACAGTGAAGTGGAAATTAAAATCAATAATAGACTGAACAGTTCCATGTCTGTAAAATTTACCACTCTCATCTTTTAAGTCATAAGGCACTAGGTATGTGTGTGTGTGACATTAATAAATAATTGTAAAAATGAATATAGTTACATTTCTAAATAAAAATAGTAAAATTAGCTCCATGCTGCTCAGTGCTCCTGTAGCCTACCCCAGAGCGCCCTCTCGCGGCTGTAGACGGTAATGTTTTCTCTGTCTTGAATAAATGTGACATATAGTCCAGTGCAACTTATATGTGTTTTTTTTCCTCGTCATGACGTATTTTTGGACTGATGCAACTTATACCGAAAAATACAGTTAACATTATTATTATTATTTATAATGAGAGTAATTGACACAGACTAGAACTTTAATGTTTCACCCAATTCAGCTCATATCTTTAGACTCGTCCGACTCGTGTTGCTTGTATAACTGGCCAGACTTTCCTTCCCAAAAAATCCTATTTAATTTTATTTAATAAATGTAACTATATTTATTTCCACTTTACTGTTATCCAAAGAGACAGAACTATTTGCACTGTTTTTTTATCAGTGGGACAATATTCATACAATACTACAACCTAGAAATAATTTGCAGGTCTCAGCAGCACGAATTATGTGCCCAGCTACATCTGATTCAAATATTATGCTAATTAACAGTGAGTGTAGTTTCAGACATTTCAGCTGAAGGCTGTCAGATGAAAACCGATCCGATTCGACCAATCAGATGAAAGCAGCGTTTCAGCTCCGCCCACAAGTCCGAATGAAATATTGAAGCCATAAACCGAAATGATCAAAACATACACGGACCAACTGTCTTGTCCATGTTGTCTCACTTGATTGAATCCTCTTCTTGAGATTTGAGTCTCTGACCTTCTGTAAGCCCCGCCTTGTTCACACAATGATTGACGTGGCGCGAGGGCGGGGACACGTGATCGGCTTGGAATGCATTTTCAATGTGCACATTGAGTTCCCTTATCGAGTCGGTCTCTCGACATTACGTATGGGGAAATCCATTTCCTCGAAATTATGAAGTCTGATTGAATAACTCTTTTGCTTGCAAATAGCCAATGGCGCCCTCGCCCTCACCTGATTGGCTGACAGCCATCAATATAGGTGACGGTGGGCGCCAAAACCCTCAGAATCTTTTTTCTTCACTTGAGTCTGGTTTCGCCGTGGATTCACGCATACAGAGCGGAAAATTGTGGAAAATTATCCCCTCTCGCGTTCCGGTGATTTTACTTTTAAAATGTCTCTTTGCCGCATGTGTGGTGGGCCCATTGATTTCCCGGACGCACACGAGCAGTGTGTGCTGTGCCTGGGTCGGGCTCACGCAGAGGCGGCATTCGAAGGATCCGGATGTCTTGCCTGTGAGGAGCTTCCCATCAAGATCCTTCGTGCAAGGCTGGCCGTTACCCGTAACGGTGGCCCTGTATCTCCTGCCTCTCCCCCGTCCGCCGCCGTCGAGCCGCGAACCGGGAGACTGCAGAGAGCTCCGTCGACGGATTCTGTCGAGGTACTGGCGTCGGCCCAACGCCCACGCCACCCTCACGTGGAAGATCCCCTCTCATACTCTGAGGCCAGTTCCCGCCCTCCACTAGAAGCGCGGGAAATGGTCTCGTTTGGATATGACGAGGACGACGCCATGTCTACTAATGCCTCAGACCCGGGAGCGTGGTCCGAGGCCCCGTCTGAAGCCGCCCCCGCCTCACTGGATGCCGAGCTTATGGCGATCCTCACGGAGGCGGTGGCAGATATGGAATTGGAGTGGACAGCCCCCAAGGAGCTGCCGTCTAAGAGATGGATGGACGGTTCTTTCCTCGGCGCGGGCCGCCAGGCTGAAGCCCCGCAGAGACCCGCGCCTTTTTTCTCTGAGGTCCACGAGGAACTCACCCGGTCATGGCGCTCCCCTTACTCAGCCCGAGCCCATGCACAGGGGACCCAGCTGCTGACGACGGTGGAAGGGGCGGAGAAATTGGGATACGCGCGACCGCCTCCCGTCGAGGATGCTATCGCGGCCCATCTCGCGTCTTCTCCCGGCTGGAAAACCGCCTCTTTGCCTTCTAAGCCATGTCGAGCTACTGCTCACATCGCTGAGAAGGCGTACATATCTGCTGGACATGCAGCATCTGCCCTCCACACGATGGCAATCCTGCAGGTCTTCCAAACTCGGCTCCTTGGGTCCCTGGATGAGGGAAGCCCGGACCCAGAGTCGCTCAGGAAGCTGCGCACGGCGGCGGATCTCGCTCTCGCGGCGTCAAAAAAGATAGCGCAGGGAATCGGCCGCAATATGAGCAGCCTTGTGGTCCTGCATCGCCATCTGTGGCTGACGCTGTCCGGCATGCGCGATGCCGAAAAGAGGCAGTTCCTGGATGCACCGGTGAGCCCCACCGGTCTTTTCGGTGTCGCGGTGGAATCTCTGTCGGAGAAATACGCCGAGACCGTCAAGCAGTCTAAGATGATGCCTCATCTTTTGCCGAAACGGTCTCAAGCCCCCCCTGCAGCGAGGTCCAGATCTTCTTCGGCACAGCGACAAGCGGGAAATACCAGGCGCGCGTTCCCGAGCGCAGCAGAGCGTCGTGAGCCAGAGCCACCATTCCGCCAGAGGCAGCCCAGGAAGCCCCGTTTTGGTCCGAAACCGGCCTCTAGCAGCCAAGGGCGCCCGGCTGGCAAGAAGGAGCAGCGTTCCTGATGCTCGTGCCAGGGGGAAGAGAGCGCGGGACGTGTTCGTCGGACCCGCGGCGAAAAGGGCGCGTTCCCGCCCAGAGTTCGTCAAAGATGTGAATGTTGTGAGAATGAAACCGCTATGTTCTGTTTCAATAAACATGCATTACATGCCTCAGCAAAAGAGCTTTCTTCCTCCCTCTACTATTACCCGCTACATAAGCGAAGCCTCTCCTCCGAGAGACGCTTCGCAAAGCGGAAGCTCGGGGAAACCCGAGGAGGTGACTATGTATGTTCCCGTGCAAGAAGCCGCGAACGAGTCACCTGCCACTCATATAGCGGTCAACGCTTCCCCAGTGGCTGGCGCGCACGCCCCGCCGCAGCATGCATTAATACCCTCCGTATTGAGTCATCTCAGCGCGTGGGCGACGCTCCCCGCGGCATCTTATTGGGTGATCAACACGATAAAACGCGGCTATACGCTCCAGTTCGCTCGCAGACCACCCCGCTTCGGCGGTGTGATTATGACAGAAGTGTCAGAACAGAGCGCCCCGCTGCTACGAGCAGAAATATCCTCTCTCCTGGCCAAACAAGCAGTAGAGATAGTGCCCGTGGAACGGAGAAATTCCGGTTTCTACAGCCGTTATTTTCTAGTTCCGAAAAAGGACGGAGGTATGCGCCCCATCTTAGACCTGAGATTACTGAACAAAGCGCTCGCGAAACGCACGTTCAAGATGATAACTGTGAAGCAGATCCTCGCGCACATTCAGCCCGACGATTACTTCATTGCAGTGGATCTAAAGGATGCTTACTTCCACATCCAGATAGCCCCACATCACAGGCGCTTCCTGCGTTTTGCATTCGAGGGTGTGGCGTACCAGTTCAAAGTGTTGCCGTTTGGGCTCGCTTTGGCTCCCCGTGTATTCACAATATGCATGAATACAGCGCTCGCTCCCCTGAAGCTCAGTGGAATGCGCATACTGAATTATCTCGACGACTGGTTAGTCATCGCACGGTCGAGAAGCGCTCTCGAGGAACACAAACACAGACTCCTCGCCCATCTGACAGGTTTGGGGCTGTCTGTGAACATTCAGAAGAGCACACTGCAGCCGCGCCAATATATCACATTCCTGGGTATGATACTGGACTCGCGCTCTATGACCGCGAAGCTGTCAGAGCCGAGAATCCAGTCGATTCAAAATACACTAGCCCTCTTCGTTCAAGGCAGAGCTATCCCCTTAAGAACGTTTCAGAGGTTGCTCGGTCTGATGGCGGCCGCAGCCTCCGTCTGCAGACTGGGCTTGTTACACATGAGACCGCTTCAACACTGGTTACAGAGCCGAGTGAAGCCGCGGGCGTGGAGAGCGGGAACGGAACGCCTTATCATAACGCGTTCATGTCTCGAGACTCTGGCGTCTTGGTTCGGCACGACCATATTCGAGCAGGGTGCTGCTATGGGCAGAGTGGTCAGACGTGTAGTGGTCACTACGGATGCTTCACTATCAGGCTGGGGAGCCCTATGCGATGGCAGACCAGCATTCGGTACGTGGACAGGGGACCAGACGCGCTGGCATATAAACTGCTTGGAGATGGAAGCGGTTCATCTAGCGCTGCAGAGTTTCCTTCCGTTTGTGAAACACCGTCATGTTCTCATCAGAACGGACAACACGGCGGTGGTGGCGTACATCAATCGCCAGGGAGGTTTGCGTTCGCGATCCCTGCAGGGATTAGCGAGACAGCTGCTGTTATGGACGGACAGGGTACTTCTGTCGATTCGAGCAGTGCACGTACCGGGCAGCTTGAATTGCGGCGCGGACATGCTGTCCAGGGACGGCATTGTACACGGAGAATGGAGGCTCCATCCGCAAACGATAAATATGATCTGGAATCTGTTTGGCAAAGCGGAGATCGACCTCTTTGCGTCGCAAGAGAACGCCCACTGCCCTCTGTACTTCTCGCTGACAGCATCCCCCCTGGGGGGAGACGCGCTGTCGAGCCGCTGGCCAAAGGGACGGAAGTATGGTTTTCCCCCAGTCAAGTTAATGCCGCTGGTGCTGCAGAAGATCAGGGAGGAGAGATGTGCGTTGATCCTGGTAGCACCCAAATGGCCCAACCAGCCGTGGTTCCCGGAACTGGTGAACATGTCGCGGCTTCCCCCGTGGCGGATCCCGCCGAGAAGGGACCTCTTATCCCAGGCGAGGGGCACCATATGGCACCCCAACCCAGAGCTTTGGGATCTGCATGTGTGGCAGATCAGCGTGGAGTATATCAGCGAGTGCTGCAGACAATAGCAGAGGCTAGAGCCCCTTCGACGAGGCGTTTATACACTCTGAAGTGGAAAGTATTTGCTAACTGGTGTGTTGACAAAAATGAGGACCCCAGGAGTTGCGATATCTCCATTATTCTGACCTTCCTACAGGAACGTCTGGATGCTGGCAGTACCCCATCTACAGTGAAAGTCTACGTGGCCGCTATCGCCGTTTTTCGTGACTTGCTAGACGGCCATTCAGTGGGGAGGCACCCCCTGATAACGAGCTTTCTTCGGGGAGCTAGGCGGCTTAATCCACCCCGCCTTCGTCAGATGCCGGTCTGGGACCTGTCATTAGTGCTTAGTGCGCTGTCCAACCCACCTTTTGAACCAGCCGAGTTAAGCGACCTTAAAGTGCTCTCATTTAAGACGGCGCTACTGCTCGCGCTAGCTTGCGGGAAACGAGTGGGAGACTTGCATGCCCTGTCAGTGAACAGCGCGTGTATGCAGTTTGGACCGGACGATTGTATGGTCAGACTTTTACCCAAACGCGGTTATTCGCCTAAAGTGCTCTCAACGCCGTTCAGAGCTCAGATAATTACAATTCAAGCATTTTGCCCCGAGGAGGACAGTAATTCAGTGTCTCAGAAGTGCGCTTTGTGCCCCGTGCGTGCCCTGCGTGCATATGTGAACAGAACTAGCCAGTTTCGAGCTTCAGAGCAGCTTTTCGTCTGCTACGCGGGTGCCAAGAAGGGCAGCGCGCTGTCGAAGCAGAGGCTATCACACTGGATAGTGGAGGCTGTGCGACTAGCTTATGCTTCCCGGGGAACCGCCTGCCCAATCGGGGTGCACGCCCACTCCACAAGGAGTTTGGCGTCGTCATGGGGTTGGGCGAAAGGTATGTCTATTCAGGACATTTGTTTCGCAGCGGGCTGGTCGTCTCGCAACACGTTTGCGAGATTCTATAATCTGGACATTCCCTCGTTCGCATCACATGTGCTGTCAGTGCAGGAGGAGGGAGTTGAGCAGTCTTTGGACTAAGCTATGGGCACGCCCTACCTAGCGCGTGCACTAGCCGTGGTTCTTTCTACCAGGTCAGCGTCAGTTATTGTTGTAATAGCTGCGGTTGAGGTATTCATTCACTATCTAATGTGGTCCCTTTATTATGCCCGCATTATAAGCCGGCAGTGTATTCCCAAGCACCAACATATTGCTGCATTTTCCCCATATCACACCAGTGTTGCTTATCTGGGTGCACTGGATTACGATGGTGTAAGAGCTGATTTGGCTCTGTGCCAAGAGGTGTTTCAACCAGGTCCGGTACCCGACCTAGAGCTAACGCGCTGTAAGAGCTAGTGCTTATGCTCTTCTGTGGCTCGATGCGAGCTGGGCCGGACAGTATTTCCCACACGGCGGGGGTTTTATTGTTCCCCATACGTAATGTCGAGAGACCGACTCGATAAGGGAACGTCCCCGGTTACTCACGTAACCTTAGTTCCCTGAGAGGAGGGAACGAGACATTACGTAACCTGCCGTGTGGAAAAACCTTCCAGCCTCATTACTCTCGTTCAGTGGAAGATTCTGAGGGTTTTGGCGCCCACCGTCACCTATATTGATGGCTGTCAGCCAATCAGGTGAGGGCGAGGGCGCCATTGGCTATTTGCAAGCAAAAGAGTTATTCAATCAGACTTCATAATTTCGAGGAAATGGATTTCCCCATACGTAATGTCTCGTTCCCTCCTCTCAGGGAACTAAGGTTACGTGAGTAACCGGGGACGTTTTGCTACATTCATTGCGGGACAACGAATGAAAATGCAATCGTAAGTGTCTTGACTGTGAGACGTGTGAGTGTTAATGCAATTAAGAAAAATAGCATTTAAATGATCATTTTGCCAAAGTTTTTGCTTTAACATGTTAGACATATTTAATCATTTCTGTAATACATTTTAATTTTAATTTTGCAACTTATAAAGCGTTAAAATTAATATTCATTTTACATATTAAAACTGGTGTAGTAAATGGCAAATGAAAATTATGTAATTTAATTTTCATTTTCATTTTGCACCAAACGTTGCACAGATGTATTGGAAAATGTAAATGTAAATACAGAAATGCATTGCCATTTTACATATTGCATTGTCATTTTGCATATTACATCCCAAATTGAATAATGCTACCCATATGCTTCCATACTTAGGACACATGGTGATCTTGTGAGTTGGCTGTACCATCAGATTCTTCTGTCTCTGCAGAAGGTTCTTTCAGATCCGGTTAGACCTCTCTGTTCCCACTATGGAGCTGTAGTGGATCTGCATGCTCTCAGCTGGAAGGTAAACACGCACAGCACAACACCAACAAACACAAATACGCTTTTTACTACTAAATGTCACACTGTTTGTGTTTTTCTTTTAACACATGCTGTTGAACGTGTGCTGTATCCTCACCTCCCTGCGTATTGGGCGAATCTACAAGCTGTGCTAAATGATTACTCCGTGTCCAACGCTCAGGTGAAAGCAGACAGCCACAAAGTCTATGGAGCCATTCTGGTAGGTACAGTACTTTAGACAATGACTGTTGTGCATACGTTTCTTTTCAGGATTCTGATATAAATGTATTGGTTTATTCAAGTTTATTTGTTTGTACACAGCTTTTATTTAGCCAGACACCACAGATTGTTTGCTCATTTTGTGTTCCCATTTGCACATTACAGTAGACCCAAACTCACGGCCCTTGCAGCATTTCCTGCAAACCGATCTGCTGAAAACACCAGATTCATGAGCTGCTCACGTCTCAGTGCCGCTCTTTATTTTGAAATATGATGTGCATATATTTATTTAATTAAATTGCAGGCTTCATAAGCTATATTGAGATTTGTTTTCATTTCGTTTAATCACACTACCTTCCGTTCAACAGTTGATTAGCCCAACACAATGTCTCTGAAGTGACCACTTTATTATCTTCCCTGAAGGTGGCGGTAGAGCGTTTGCTGAAGATGAAGGCACTCAGTCTGACCTCGGCAGCAGGAGGCGGCGGTGCTGGTCTACCAGACACTGCCACAGGGGCTGTCAGCTTCAGAGAAAACTCTCCTGGCCTCAGCCCACCCCCCGAACCTCTTTCCGAACCCCCTCTTGGCATTGCAAGCCATCTCCAAGCAGGTGGAGCTGGCTGTCCATGGGAGGAGTGGACTACTGTATCTCTTCCTGTCATGTATTGTGAACTCTACTCGTTTTTTGGAGATATTCTGGCTGTACGCTTCAGCACTGACCCGCCACTCGGTAGTGCCCCATCTTCATGTTCCTGCCAGACATTAGAGGGCAGGAAAGAGCCAGTTAGTGGTGCCCCCAATCTTGAGAATACACAAAAAAATGCCCCAGCTAACTGCCAGTATGAATATTAGCCCAAGACAAGATGGAAGCCCTCGTATGGAAGCACAACCACCAAGTCTGGCTGTTACCTAATTTTTATGTTTACCTAGAATTTTCTCCATGGGGGAATTGAATGTTATGGAAACCATTTTGTTTCAAATCAAAGTTTGCAATATTGTGATTCACCTGGTTGGTTTGGTTCTTGACTTCAGCGAAAATGTCCATGTCTTGTCATTAAAAACTCACCGAAATATTTAGCGAAAGAGCAAATGGTCTTTAGATGTTGATTAAACATTTTGTTTTAATGTGGAGTGCATTTCTCACTGGTGGTCTCCTTTTTGTCCCGTGTCTGCAGATCTCTTGCCCGCTCTTCATCTTCATCCTCACGTTCCAGGTCATCTTCGTCACGTCCTGGACGTTCTACCAGCCAATCCCAAGACATTTTCCCTAAAGCCCGCTACACGCTGCTTCAGGCTGGACCTCCTGCTTTCTCTTTCATCATCGGCGGGCGACAGATAGGTAGAAGGCACTTCCAGACGAGCTTTACTCCAACTCCAGCTCTTACTACCCTCCCTCCTCGTGCTTACGCCCACAAGCTGCCCGTCATAGGGAGAGTCCGCAAACCTGTGTGCCGCTGGACGTGTTCCCATTACTCTCTTCACCTGCCTCTTTAAAATACGTGAATGATGTACGTGACGTTTAGAGACACGTGACCACAGTGACATCTCATCAAATGGCTGCATCTTAGTTATTACAGATGAACAGATCTATATGCTCTATGCAAACAAGGCAAGTATTATTGTGAGAAAATAATTGTGAATGAACGCCTGAGATTTTTATGCTATAGCTCTGCTGATTCTGATCAGTAGCATTAACTTTAAGTTCTTATATAGTTATTTCTAAAGTTTATATTTACTGTACTTGCAGCAGGATAAAGCTGAACAGATGCTGTTATACAATTGCCTTGTTTATTAGAGGATTTATGTATGAATGAATGTCCTTTTTTAAGTTTAACTTGTTTTGTAAAGTTGTAGGCCTGTAAAAATAAATAGATTTATTTCATGTACTCACAATATATTTTATTATATATGTCTGTTCATGATGCCAATGAGTTTATTTTTATAGGCCTGGTAATAAGCTGCATGTCAAATCGAAACCCCTTAGATTAATTTAGCAAAAACTGTATATAATGCATTACTCTAAAGGAATTTGTTAAAAAAAAAAAAAAAATATATATATATATATATATATATATATATATATAGGGAACATTTTCAGTGATTAACTTCAATTTCAGTCTGTTCACCACAAAGCTATCATATGGCTCCAGAAGGCAGAAGAACATAACGCATGACTAATTCTGTAGTAATTCTATTATGCTTCCTGTTCTTTTCAGAGCTTGGTCACTGTGTATCTTTCCATACATTCTACAAAATGTGTTGGAGCAGGATTTTAAACCGTACCGTTAAGAAACTAAATTCTTCTCCAATGACAACTGGAAGTCCGATAGTGAGCTTGTTGAGGCAGCCTTATAATTTGAAAAGTTTGGTTTAGGTGTAGCAGACAGGTGGAGGCTCTGACCCATTGCATTAAACTTTCAGCATGGTGTTAACTCTCCATGTCAGAGCCCAGGTTTGGTTACACATGCAGCACCTTAATGTTCTACCATACTGAGGCAATACAAACACACACAAAAATAGTTTAATGATGGCTATTTTTGCTGACAAAGCTCTGACTTTTCTACGAGTTCACGCGTTCACGTGTATGATGATAGCGTACGGCCTCTTCATCGTTCTCGGGGCCGTTGTTTTGATGAAACTGGAGCAACCTGAGGTGAATTTGCTTGTTAGAGAGGTCCGTGAACTGAAAGCTCGTTTTCTGGCAGATAACCCTTGTGTTGAGGAGAGCAGTTTGGATCGTTTGTTAATGAACGTGCTTTCCGCGGGTAAACGTGGCGTGGCCGCGCTGGAGTCCGCCAGCGATAAGTGCAACTTCGACTTTACGTCGTCGCTGTTTTTCGTTATTACCTTCCTCACGACTACAGGTGAGCAGCAGTCACACATTCATTACAGTGCTGGCTGAATGTTTCCCGTTGAAAACTACCTCTGTGCTTTTATCCAACACAAACATGTATTTAATTATCTCATATTTTAATTATTATTTTACTTGTGGAGCATTTAGAGTCTAATATCTGCTGAGAGGCTATGTTGGTGAACAGCTCAGACAATTGAAAATGTTGTAGGTCCTATACAGCCAAGAAGCAAATGTAAAGTTTATTCCACCAGTTTGTCTGTCTGTTGGTTTAGAAATATTAACTCTTGTCATTCGAGTTCAATCAAACAATGCATGAGCTATATATAATTTCGATCAAAATACATTATACAACTTAAATATTAAGTCTTCACACTCAAACTTGAATTAATCATATCTTATTTCTTAAACTCAACAAACCAAATGCATCAATATTTAATTTTCCACACTCAAGATTGATTGATTTCTTTTTAATGTAAAAATTTCAAGTCCTGCAGTGTAATTTGGCTCACATTTAATAATACTTATCAAAAGGCAGTGATCTCTTCAAAGCAGTTTTATTTTAGTATCAGCGATACACTATTATAGTTGCGATGATGAGAAATGTTGCTTCAGCAACTAGCTGAAATATTCAAAATTATTTTATTTCAGTTTATATATTACGTTTATTGTATTTCAAGTAACAAATGTTGTTATGTTTTTCTATGATTTTGATTTTAGTTAACTAAAGTAATCCTGCTTTAAAATCTGTGATATCTTTAAACTCATCTATATTTGCAGGTTATGGCACCACTGTGCCTCTCTCGGATGAGGGCCGTGTTTTCTGTGTTGTTTACTGTCTTGTGGGCATCCCCTTCACCATGCTGCTGCTGTCCAGCCTTACTCATGCCATCCTGCCATGGGTAACACACACCCCTATTCACAACCTTCAAGTCTTCTGGGGACTGTCTCGCAACCATGCTGCGTTGCTGCACTGCAGCGTGCTCGCCTTTTGCACAGCGACATTGTTCTTTCTTCTGCCTGCTGGTGCCCTCTGCCTGCTGGAGAATGACTGGAGTTACCTGGAGTCACTCTACTTTTGTTTTATCTCACTTAGCACGACAGGACTTGTTGACTTCCTGCCTGGGAGGACGCAAAGCCGGGCAGCACGTCAGGGGCTGGAGTTTGCAACCTCCTGTAAGTCCCAGCACTTATTTTTTGAATTTTTTTTTATGTATATGGATTGTTTTGATTCACTGTTTTCTGTGGGTCATAAAAAGGTCTTTAAAAAAATAATTAAATATTGTATGCATTGCTAAAAAAATTGTATGTTCCTCAGTATTTTTGTCTTGTTTTCCAATGCAAATATTAGATTAGATTAGATAAGATTCAACTTTATTGTCATTGCACATGTACGATACAGGGCAACGAAATGCAGTGCAGGGCAATGAAATGCAACAAAATGCAAATATCTAAGCATCCTTTAATCAAGTTACAGTGAGATGCAAAATGAGTTGAAGTAGTCTTATTTTCTGAAAAAAAAAAAAAATGACTCTTGCATTATCAATCTGCCGAAGTGTGATGAAAACTTGCTTTTGAATTAAGTTGATTCTGAGTTCATTTGCAGATATTTGGTCTTATTTTAACAATGAACACACTTCATTTTCACTTCTCAAATAAGTGTACAATGATTTAAGAATCTTTAGACATTTGCAGAGGAAACCAAAACAAAAATGCTGAGGAAGAGCGTCACCTTTTTTGCCATGTGATCAGAAACTACGGTAAATGATATTTCCATATTGTATGGGTTGGGAGTATATCCAAACCTTATTTAGTTAGTTTGTGGGTTAGTTGGTTTATTAGTTAGTAAGTAAAATTAATTAAAAAGTGATAGAGATTATTAAAAAGTTGAATTTTCAAACTTGTAAGTGTTGCAAATACAACTCATTGTCTGCTCTTTATTTAGATACAACATTGACTTAAATTTTTCTTTACTTGCTCTTAAAAGGGTCTTACCTTTATAAAACCTACAGAAACCCTAATCTAGACTTGTCTTTTTCAGGTTACCTGATGCTTGGACTGATTGTCTTGCTTGTCGTTGTGGAAAGCTTATGGGAACTGGAGCAGGTTCAAGCCATTCTGCGTTTTTTCACTGGACCGCGGCAGGGTGAGCTGAAGGGGGTGGGTTTGGATGAGCTTGTGCTCAGTGGAGACATGGCAGGTGCAGAGGAGGAGCCTCATTACACCCTGCCTATATCCACCATCTCCCCTGCTTTCTCAGACTCACCTGCTACTCCAACAACAGAGCTGCCACCGATCTTTGGCCTGCCACCCAAGGAAAATGTTCCCCCTTCACTAAGACCAAACCCCACTCCAGATCTGTGCCAATCCACTTCCACTACATAACTGATACAATGGAAATGGACATTGTAAGAAGAATAAATGATATCCAAGAATGAAGCTGGCAAACACTAGGTGGTATAGTTGATTTGATTTATTTAGAATTAATTTGGTCTACCAGCATGGCATGCAGTGAGTGGGATTTGGCCACATAAGTGTATAATACGATTTATGAATCATTTACATTTATAATACAGATTATAAGAATATATATGAATATATTATTTCTTAATAAAGAAACAATATTGTCAAATACACAAGTAATCATTGTTTGGATATATATATATGGGCGCGCACACACACAGATAGATTTTTTTTATGTGGTAAAGGTATAATACAAATAAATATAATTTACAATACTTTACAATTTAGGTTTTGTAAAGAAATTCAATACAGACACAGTTTAACTTCAAAATCATCTAATGAGTCAAAATTAATTAATGTCAGGATTTTTTTAATCTTTCAAGAATGCCCAAACATTCAGACTCGTGTATGAAATGCAACAATTAATTATTGTTTATTTTTCGATATGCTGCCTGTTATGATAAAAATATTCAATTTGAGATGCAGATGTTTTACATGTTGTTCTTCATAGTTGCAGCAGGGAGGGAGCAGGTGTGTGTGTCTGTGTGAGTGTATGTGTGTGTGGGACAGTGACTCTGTGCCCAGCGCTGATGTCTCTGCCTGTCTGACATAAACACACTTCACAGGCTCCGCCTCTTTCCTTGTGAGGTCATATTCTTCAATTATGGTCTTCGGTCATTTACTGTTCAATTCTGCAGTAGACGGCTTGTGCTAGAGAGTACAGTTAAGAGCTTAGTGCTTCTTTTGCATAGGCTTTTGACAAAATGTTACTTTAATTAAAATACCATGATAAGAAAATCAGCATGATTATTATATACATGTGTTTTGTTTGTCTTAAACTTTCTCAATTTCTACTAAAGAAAAAGTGGGTTTTAAACAAGGCAAAGACCCAGGGACTTTTGTCCTAAAGTATAAAAAGAGTATATTACATAGTATTTATTTTTCATCACTTCAGAAACTAATTGTGTGTGTGTGTGTGTGTGTTTGTGTGTTGAAATGGTTGCTTCTGAGATCTGTTGATGTGGTTACAGGAGCTGTATGTAGGTCAGGACTGAAGTAAAGTTAGACCCCAAAAGCTGGTGCAGTGCTGGGGAATGGAACATCATCACAGTTTTAGTCATTTCAATTAAACGGCAGTTTAATAAGCTGCCAACAACAACAACAAATCAGGATTAAATATAGCAAACGCATAGGATAAAAATAGGGAATAAGTAAGATTTTTTAAATAAACATTTAAATATATTAAAGCCGTTTTTGACATGATGCATGTGGTATATTTATATAATTTTGTTCCTAATGCTTTTACACTGTATTCTTCTCTTTTATTCAGGTTGACAGTTAGCAGGTGTTACATGCTTATCTATGTTTGTCACTGTTATCTTTGATTCTGAAAAGATGGGGTAACAGTTACACAATGTAACTTTCCAAGAGATGTGTGTTGAAAGATTATCAAATGTTATCTTACTGTGAAATTAAGTTAATGTTATTTAATGTTCAAATTGTGCTCTTATAGAATGTATATAGAATGAAACAAGACTCTTATGGTCATCAAGGCTGCAATTATTTGGTCAAAAGTACAGTAAAAACTGTAATATTGTTAAATATTATTACCATTCAGAAGAACTGCTTTCTATTTGAATATATTTTAAAATGTAATTTATTTCTGTGATGCAAAGCTGAATTTCCAGCATCATTACTCCAGTCTTCAATGTCACATGATCATTCAGAAATCATTCTAATATGCTGATTTGCTTCTAAAGAAGTGTTGAAAATAATTGCGCTGCATTTTATGAGCAGTGATCTTCATAGCTGAAATGATTTAATGATGAAACTGTGGTGTATTTTAAGAAATATATCAATGCCATTCAGATTTGTTCAGGCTTTTCTTCGTTTAGAACATTTCCTGCCGTTGGTACTTGGGCATGAGGAGGTCAATGCCACAGGAAAACAGGAAGTACTGAGACCACGACAAGCTCAACTAACAGGATGTGTACAGCTTTGATCAGGAACCTTATTCAAGATCTGTAAGTTTATATTACATCTCTCTCTCTCTTCGCTTTCCTGATCCCTCTATATGTTCTTTTATTTTTGGCTTGATGAACAAATTCAAATGACTTAGTTAAATTAACTCTGCAGTTTGAAAAACCAGTTAACTTCATCGAAACGTGACTTTTTAGCCAGCTTGAATCATATTTTGATTGGTCGTTTTGGGTAGAGGATATTGGTGGGTTTATTTTGGATCTGGTCGTCCTTTTTAAAGACTTTGACAAAGCAGAGCTTTAGAGATTTTTATATTGCTTCCTTTTGGTTTTGGACTTGCCACACCTGCTAAAGCTTAACTCTGATCAGCAGGGGCAAGTTTCAGCCTGCCTCACTCATACTGATCTTGATTCAGCTCTAGGTGCCTAGATCATAATCAAAATGATGCTATGATGTCTACAAAACTGGTCTCAGGTCATAATAACATACCATCGGGCTACCTGCTATATTAGCCAGACCTAAACCTAGTTCAAACAGACCGTACTGAGCAAGAACTAACAGTCAACTATATCAGTTATAGAAGTAATGAAAAGTAAGATCCTACTTTTGTTGACACTAGCCATTGGTTTCATTCTATTTTTTAAAGCACAGTGAAAAAACTGCTTGCAAATGAGGTAATGGTGACCTTTAACCTTCCACAGAGTGCTTTGAATAGCCCTGTCAACCTCCATTCACTTCAACAAGACAAACTGCAAGGTAAGAAAGCACAATGAAATATTTCTTCACCTTACCCAGCAGGGGTGATCTGTGCTATGTATCACATTTTCTTTGCTCCTGTCAATATTTTTTATAGTTAGTTTTACATGCTGACAATGGCAGGGCATGTTGTCACATTGTAGTTTGTAAAAACACAGCCTTTGTCTTTTTAGATTATTAAACAAGCACAAAACTATTAATGAACAGCAAAAATATTAAACAATTTATTAGACAAATATTGAAATTAATTAATTATTAAATGTATTCGACATATAAATAGACACTTAAAAAAGGTGTAGAAACAATTTCACTTAGAAATTGCTAGTAAATGTCACAATTATAAAGAAACAGCAAGTAGCAAGTAATATGTACACAATTTATCTTTATTTACAACTTAGAAAAATAAGTTTACAGTGTGTGTGTACACACACACACACACACACACATATATATATATATATATATATATATATATATATATATATAAAATAAGATAAGGATAAGTAAGACTTGTAATATTTTTAAAGAAGTCTCTTATGCTCATCAAGACTGCATTTAAAAAAAAATTAAAAATACAGAGAAAAAAAAGAGTAATCTTGCAAAATGTTATGCAATAAAAAATAATGGTTTCTATTTTAAATATAATTTATTTCTCTGATGCAAAGCTGAATTCAGCCATTACTCCAGTATAAAGTGTCACATGATGCTTCAGAAATAATTTCATTATGCTGATTTATTATTAGAATGATCAATGTTGGCAACAGTTTTGCTGCCAAATATTTTGTGGAAACTGTAATTTTTCAGGATTCATTGATTAATAAAATATTAAAAAGAAAAGCATTTATTCAAAATATAAATCTTTATTATTAATAATAAATTATTTTATTTGGTTATCTAATGTTTTGTTTTCAGAATTGTGGGAGGACACATTTCTATTCTAAAAATAAATTAGGCCAAATTCAGAGCTTCGGAGACAAATTTGCTTAATGGCTGTCTGGTGCAGTCTTAACAACCTGGAGCTTTACACTCTCAGATCTGTGGAGATGATTGTGGACTTCAGGAGGAACCCCCCCATCATGAACAGCACTGTGACTGCAGTGGAGTCATTCGGGTTCCTAGGCACCACTATCTCTTAGGACCTGAAGTGGTACAATCACATTGACTCTGTTGTGAAAAAGACCAAGCAGAGGCTGTATTTCCTCTGCCAGCTGAGGAAGTCCAACCTGCCACAGGAGCTGCTGATACAGTTCTACTCTGCCATCATCGAGTCTGTCTTGTGTTCATCTATAACTGTCTGGTTTGGTTCAGCTACCAAAACAGACATCAGAAGACTACAACAGACAGTCAGGACTTCTGAGAGGATTATCGGTGCCCCTCTACCCAACCTCCAAGATACCCCCCCCCCCCCCCCCAGGCCATATCCCACCTGAACAACACATAACACACCTCAGTACTGCACATCTGTAAATAACTCATACCTTCATCTGTAAATAGCACATGTGCACATTCTGTCTATGGACATTTTTATTTTCTGTATATTTTTATGACTATTGTTATTCATAATTTATTGTCTATTCTCTTTATTATAAGTGTTTTTCTTGCCTTAATTATATGTTTGTACTTTCTGTACTGGAAGCTCCTAACACCAAGACAGATTCCTTGTGTGTGTAAACACACTTGACAATAAAGTATTTTCTGATTCTATCCAGAGATAGCTTAAAAAAATATTAAAATGTTCAGACCAGGAACTAAAATGTGCAATCTTACATACTTTATCTAGTACATCAACAAGGATTTGATACAACAATAATAATGCTGTTTCTCATCCAGTGCCCACCCCTTTAGGTCCTTTACGCGATCCATATCCATTCAATATTAAACTAAAGGGACAAATAAGGATATACTTCCCAATATGACACTTCATTGGATTAATGCATTGACTGTATAGACTGGTGACCCAGCATTTCTGTTCCCGGTCATTCTAAGGGCTGTGTCGGTTCGCTTCAGCTCAAGTGATTGGTTGTATGCTTCCTCCAATCTGTCTGCGCTTGTCTTCTGAAGACTTCACTTTGACATTTGGAGCATGTGTGAACGAGGCGGCGGCGCGGAGCGGAGCGGCCATCCCTGAAACACCGGGGGTAGGCGAAGTGACGCAGCAATTCCCCCGATGTATTTTTAATCCATCAGTCTCTTCTGTGAGGAATTGTCTCATGTGAGTGCAGTCATCATGACATCGGTTTGGAAGAGACTTCAGCGCGCTGGCAAAAGAGCGTCGAAGTTCCAGTTCGCCGCGTCCTTTCAAGAACTCACCGTTGAGTGCACTAAGAAGTGGTAAGAAATACGATTTCTCGTTTCGGTGTCACGTAGGCTATTGTTGTTATACACTATCATATAGGTTTATCGTACGTTACGTTTGACGTAGCCTCAGTGACACCAGTGGAGCGAGCGACGCGACGCTATGAAATGAGAACGCGACGCTCCCATTCGTGTGGTTTCAGTGTAGTTTACTGCTCGTTGTGGTTCTTTATAGTTCAAGAACGGACAGTTTATGAGGGCTCGTTTACACATTTCTGTTTGTATTAGTGAGTTTTGTCATTGCTAGCTTCGTTTATACTTCCGTTTTACTTTCAGTTCTTCCGAACAATGAGATCTTAATGGTTCCACTTGATGCGCATCTTAATGGACACTTGCATTAGCCACTACAGACCAGCTTCATTAGGCACTTTTTTATGTGATAGGCTTCCCTTTAACGCTGATGGGAGCTTACAGCTGTTGATAAACAAAGCTACTAAGCATAGCCATTTATTTTCATGCAGCCATGCACATAGTCTTTTATTATATGCATTTCACTATTTAAAAAAATATCTGAGTTCGGTCAAATTTGCTAGCGTTAATCTAGATTGCAGCTCTACACTCATTTTTTCTAAAGTGCACGAGGTGCACTCTGGGATGCTTTTATTGAAGGAGTGCTAGTTGAGCCACTTGTTGGTTGTTTTCCCCTTTATTTCACTGCCCAACTCATTCATTCATTAAACACAGCTTATTTTTGTATACAAAACTAAATTCAAACGTGGAAGCATTTCGATAAGATGAATTTTAAGATCACAAGAGATTTCATAAATCTTCAGTCAGATGTGTCAGACTTTGTATTGGTAGTGTGTGCAAGTCTAGACAGACCTGCCATTAGATACACATATGTAAGGAGAGTTCCTTATTTTTTCTTCCTTCCTTGCTGTCCTTTATTTGCTTAGTTATTAGTTGAGTTCAGTCATCTAAATCTGAATCAAAATAATTTCGATGCAGTTATCTCAGTAATCCCTTTTAACAAATAAATGCTCCTGCATTGTAGGCAAACTTGAAAGTGTATTATCGTCCTGACAGTCATAATGTGCATAAACATCAGTGGACTTTGTGGTAATCAACATTCCATCAAAACAGTGTTAGTAGAAGGATCATACTCTTTATCATAGAGTCAGTGTAAAGAGAAAGAATTTGAAGTATGTGGAATGGCTGGAATGATAAAGTTTTTATTTAATTTTATTTTTTTACATTTTTATTTATGTATTCATCATAAAAAAAAAAAAAATTAAACTTAAGCATTGAGCCTAAAAAGCAGACAGAGCTATGGTGTAGACATGCCTTTTATTATTTGCTGAAACATGTTCACTTTGAGACTTTTATACTTATATTGTTAGCCTTTTATACACTATTGTTTAAAAGTTAAGATTTGGTTTTGAACTCTCTTGCTCACCAAGGCTGCATTTATTTATTCAGAAATACAATAAAAACAGTAATGTTGTGAAATAGTATTATGATTTAAAATATTTGTTTTCTATTTTAATATATTTTAATGTGTAATTTATTTCTGTGATGCAAAGCTGAATTTTCAGCCAGTCTTCAGTGTCACATGATCTTTCAGAAATCATTCTGATACTGCTTAGTCAGAAACATTTATTATTAGCAGTGGTTAAAACAGTTGTGCTACTAACATTTTTTTGTGGAAGCCATGACATACTCTTTAGTTTTTTGATGAATAGAAAGTTAAAAAGAACAACATTTATCTGAAACAGAATTATAAAAAAAATGATTAATTTAATGCATCGACCCTGAATACAAATGTTAGTTTCTTTACAAAAAATATTACTGACCCCAAACCTTTGAACAGTAGTGTATTTCATGGAACATTCGGTAATATTAGCTGATGCTGCAGTGATATCATCTGACTTCTGTGGTCCATTAACTCTTTCCTCACCAGCGTTTTTGAAAATAGTTACCATCCACCGCCAGTGATTTTGATGATGTTCACTAAAATTTGATGGCCTACAGTATATTTTGCTGTATGAATATTTGAAAATGCAAAACATCAAAATAAAGATCAAAGCCTCTACTTTTAAACAAACAAATAAATATGTTATTCTAGCCTAAAGCATTTCATTTTTATCAACACTTGAATATAGGTAGGTTTCATAAAAATTTATAATTTTGAGCAAAAAAAAACCATTTGAATAATATTTAGTAGATTACCAAAGCATAAATCCAGTAAATCCCTTCCATCAACATCTCTAAAGCTTGCACAGCCATATACCGCTTCCTGGATCATCAGTTTCATTTATATGCTGTCTTTTGCTGAAGATCATCTTATTTATCATGTGCATCTGTTTACATATGAAATCCCTAGTTTTTCATACCTGTTCACATGTGTTGTTTTTTACTAAATTTAAACATTGCACCATCTAGTACCTCAAATCTTAAGAGTTTTTTTTTTGTGCTTAAAACTTGATTCTCTTCTTATGCAGTAAGATAGATGTAGCACTGTGCTTCAGCTGCTTTATATCAATGCGTGTGGATCCCATGACTCTGTCACCACATCGCTTGGCCTCTTGCATCCATTCACGCAGCTGCTCTGACACTGACCTGCAATACGAGACCCAGAGGCCCACGATTCTCTTTCTCCACCTTTCCTTTTCTTTATTATGACTTCAAATGCCACGTTAACATGCATAGACATAATCTACTGCCATCATTTGGTTTTTCATCAGTTTGAGGAAATTATTTTATAGAAGCACGTCATGTCCCATTTATTTGACTGATCAGCACTTTTCCAGATGTAATATTGAGTGATTGATGTTACAGGTGGGTTGCATGGGATGGCAAAGTCTTTTAATCCCAAGATTAAAAGAACGACCGGCATGATATGAAAGTAGCATTCGTCTGCAAATATAAATAGTGTATGGTTGGTCATAGCTTGCACTTTTGTGTTGTTTCACAGTGAATTGTGAAATTTATGGTAAGAAAAGGCAGCTGTGGTTGCCAGAATTGCCACAAATAAGGAAGTAACATTTTCGGTTTTACTGATTGAACTTAACTATGCAGTAAAACAATGTATACTTCAACTGATATGATGTTAAAATACCAGCCTATTGAATTACTAAAATCTGTTTTGTACATTTATATTACACTGACAACCATAAAAAAAAACACTCTAATGAGAAAGCCACATGTAGAATGTGTAGAATAAGGGAATTTACCATTAACCAATCAACAGGTTTTTCTGTAGCTTTTTACAGTCTTTTACCATTACAATTATGAACATTTTTATCAGTGGCAGTGCAGACATTTTCTCTTTTGTATGTGTTCAGAACAATCATGGAAGCATTGCTGCTGAGAATTAGCATAAAGGTAATTGGCAAAAAAAAAAAAAAAAAAAAGTTAAAAATGAGACATTAACCTTTTTTTAAAAAAAGGTAATATTTTTTTGTTTATGTAAGGTAATATATTTGCTGTTATTATTAATATTATTTTATGTTTTGTTTTTTTTGTTTTTACCTGAGCTCCATTTATTATAGTAAAAAAAGTTTTTTTTTTTTTCCCATCATAATTTATGCAAAATGTATGCATCAGATATGATGCAAAAACCATTTAATTGATATTAATTATACAGAATAGATTTTGTTGGCAATTAAATATGGGTGGTCAAGTATTCATCTGTCTGATGTCTGAAAGTTGTATAAGTGTGTAGAATGAATCCTTTTTGTAGCTTTGGATCAATAAAACAATGTCTTTTTGGACGAAAGTTACAGTATGTTTTCATAGTACAGTGAACTCCTTTATCTCAAATGATTCCTCATGATGTGACCCCTTTAGTCTAATTTATTTTTCAGCTATGCTGTGCTTCTCCAGAATGTTAGAATGGACATATTTTAAGATCTGTCATATGTGTTGGATATTGGCCTGACCTGTCATGATACGTTTCTATTACTTTTTAAAATAGCAGAAACATATTATTTTTTTTCCTCCAATTTCTCTCATTTTGCATAATGTTAGCCTGTAAGAACAGGAACAAATGATTGTAACTTGATCTTAAAGAAGCTCCAGCATTCCACGCAGTAAAGCCAGCTAATGTTTTCCTGTATGTGGGTCAGATCAGTGACCTAATAACCAAACTGAGTGCAAACATAGTCACCATAAAATAGTAGTCACCTTCTTCATGCTGATGGAGACTAGCCTCCTTAAAGCAATTACCTAGGGAATATTAGGTGTGTGTTTGAAAATCTTAGGCATATTTTCACTGTTTGAGTCATTTTAAATTTCAGTTCTTTGTGAAGGGCAATACAGCTGAGCTTATGCATCTTTACATGCTCACTAAACAAACTGATTTATAGTGTTTTATATGTGCTCTCAGTGTGGAACAGGAGCTATGATCTTCCTGCTTTGTTAAACGTTATTTTGTGTTATTTGTCATTCATAGGCAGCCAGACAAACTGCGAGTGGTTTGGACCAGACGAAACAGACGCATCTGCAGCAAGGTAGAAGGAGGATGTGGTCTTTTAGTGTTACTGTTACCACATTTATGGTTTTCAAGTACTGTATAAAGATATGGCTGTGGTTACTGCACCTTGACATTTATTCATCTAGAATTGCTAATGTTCTAGAAGCTACTGGAATAGTAAAGCTAGAGCACAAATGTAAGTGCAGAACATTACATTTATTTATTTATTTTGCTCATTGAAGAATATGATTGGATAGCATTTTGCTGTTAAAGTCTGGACATGTTCTCTAAATTGAATTTTTACCAATTTTACAGAGGAGGACAATACATCTCAGCATATTAGTGTCATAAGTAACCACACAGAAAATGTTACTAAAATGGAAAGAACAAGTACTCACTCCTAGCACAGAAATCAATTGGTGGAACTGATTGGTGATGCAATAATAATTTCAACACACAAATACAGTAGGATGATTGCATTAATATAGATGAATCCTTTTTTACCTTTTATTATTAGTGATTTGTTTTTCATGAAATCATCGTCCAGACAGTTTTCATGTTAAGACTTAGTTTTTTTTCATTGTGTAGACATCAGATATGTTTATCTGACAGGCTATCAGCAGCTGTTATAACAGCAGTATTGTCATTGTCTTGATCAGCTTCATGGCTGGCAGCCAGGTATCATGAACCCATACAGGGGGACTGTGGTTTGGCAGGTTCCTGAGAGCGTGGACATCACTGTCACTCTTTTCAAGGTGAATATAAGAGATAAAAACAATTCCATGAATGCAGCCATTAAAAAGTTTCAGTAAGATTAGTTATAATCAGCAGCGATTTAATTGATTAAATCTTTTATATTGTTAAAAAAATGCACATTATTAAAAAAAAAAATATATTTCAAATAAATAATGTACTTTTACATTTTCTATTGATAAGACAATCCTGAAAAAAAAAATCATATTTAAAAAAAAAAAAAATTAAGCAGCACAACTATTTCAATTTTAGGCACCAAATTAGAATTCTTTCTGAAGCATCACGTGATTTTGAAGACTGGGGTTATGATGCTGAAAATCCAGCTTTGCATCACAAGAATAAATTACATTTTAAAAATGTATTAATATGGAAAACAGTTATTTTAAATTGTTATAATATTTCATAATATTACTGTTTTTGCTGTGTCTTATGAAGATGTATTTCGAAAACATACAATTAAATCATCCCTTAATTGTATATATTTGACCGATAGGAAATTGAGATAATTTGTGCTGTGGTGCTTAAATACATTACCATACATGCATTCAGCAGTCGCTTTTATCCAAAGCGACTTGCAGTGCAATTTATAAATTAATATAAGTTGTAAACATGAATTTTGTCATATTATTGTAATGCCCTATAATCCATGTCCACATCAGCAATATTAAATTTCCCTTTAGGATCCAAATGCAGACGAATTTGAGGATAAAGACTGGACCTTCATCATAGAAAATGTGAGTCTTGTACTCTGTAATCTCAGTCTGTTTATTAAAGGTGCTGCTATAGCAATTTTAGCTGTTTGCTAACCTCAACCACAAAAGAATATCTGTTTTGGTTAAAAAAGTGTGGGCCACTCCCTGACTCTTTTTCTCTGTTTAATGAGTGCTGTGACAGAAACGGGTCAGGAACATTTTATGTGTATTGCTCTTTTGCAATATTTTGTTATCAGAAGACAGCATATTTGAATTATGTTGTGATGGCTTCATGGATTTGGCAGTACGCTACGGTTTGAAAGTACTGTGCTCTAACCCCATCTCATCCCAACAGGAAACAAAGGGCCACCGAAAAGTTTTAGCGTCAGTGGATGTGAACATGAAGAAGTACACGAGCGCGACCCTGGCTCAGTTTGACCTGACACTTACACTGAAGCCTCTGTCTGTCAAAGTGTTGGACGCCACGCTTAAACTCACCCTGTCCTGTGTCTTCCTGAAGGAGGGCAAAGCTACGTGAGTTCGGATGATTTCAACATGTGTTTCTCTAGATCTGTGCAGACGACACATACAGTGTCAACTATATTTGATTTACTTTACTGATCTATAGTTTTAGTAGGCCTTCAGTTGTCTTACTGTATCCTGTGATGTGTATTCAGTGATGAAGACATGCAAAGTCTGGCGAGTCTGATGAGTTTGAAGCCGTCTGACATTGGAAACCTGGAGGACTTCAATGACAGCGATGAAGAGGAGGACAAAAGAATGTTTGCAGCGGTGAAAATGGCCACAGCAGTAATAGGTAATACTGACATTCACTCACAGCCTTAAGTACACATACTAGAAACCTTGACGCTCAAACAAGTTTAGAAACAGGCCTTTCCTGTTCTGAAAAGGATATTTTTCGTTTTTTTTTTTTCTGGGGTCGTGTTGTTTCCTGGTTTTATGAAACTTGGTGGAGACGTTGATAACCTGGTGGTTGTTTGCTGTTTTTAGTGGTCTGGTTGTGTTGAGTTGAATTAATGTTTGCCCCAGTTAATGCTGTATTACAGATTTAAAGGTACAGTCGCTGGTCATGGCAAACACAGAATCTGAGAATCTGATATTATCTCTCTTTCATGTTGTATAATATTCATGTTCTATAATAGTTATTATTTTCTCAAACAGTCTCTTTCTTTTTCATTCCTTGTCTTTGCTCTGTTCTTTCTGTGTGTGGTCAGCTCCTCTTCCTCCAGCTAGGAGAATACATGACAAGGCCTGGAGACCTGCTGTAGACACAGGTTTCTCTGACACAGGTAGATTACTGACAGCGCTGGCTTATTTTTCCACTCTCTTTCTTCCCTTTACACTGGAATTAATATTAGATTTTTTTGGTATGATAATATTCAAATGAAGTACCATGGGGTGTTACAGTTTTACACTGCTCAATTTATATCATGAATGGTTTCAGGTTAGTAAATACTTGCATCACAACTGGAGAAGCACTGATTAAGAAAACTGAACCTTGATAGTGCTAACTGAAAAATGTGACACTGTGACTGGCTGATATTATTCATTTGCATTGTTTGTTTTTCAGTGAGCCCCTTTATTAAGTCTTATGATAAAGCAAAATTTACCAATGTATGAATAATGCACTTGGACAATTTAGTTCAGTTACATTTAATGTGTATGATTATATTAATTTAATAATTATTTAATATTCAACATTTTCATATATATGTATATGCATAAAGATTATTCTTTGCATGATTCTTCTTTATATACATTATTTAATTACATAGGATTTATATATACCGTAAACAAACAAGCACACACATAAATATATATATATATATATATATATATATATATATATATATATATATATATATATATATATATATATACACACACACACACACACAAACACATTTGTACAAACTGTTATAATATATATATATATAACAAACAATAAATATTTACATTTATACATGCACATACTAATATACATATTTGATATACATAAATATACATATTATTTTATATATTTATTATTGTGTATATGTTATATTCAGATTATTTTATACGTGAACCATGGGTGCCTTTGTACAGGTTTGGTGTTTGTACTGGCACCATTACACCTCTGTAAATATTATAATTATTGCTATTATACAATCAAGAGTAAATTACTTTAGTTGTGCAAATGTAACATAATTTTACTACTTAAACTTGTGGAAACATCTAAGTAAAAAATAAATAAAAATAACAGTAGAGATGATGAATATCACAAAAACAATTTCAAACTGAATTTATAATTGTTTGATGTTGTATCAGATACTAGAAATAAGGTTATCACAACTAATGCACTTTCTTACTCGTGTTGCTGATCTGTATTTGGATCGACTGGATTCTTTGGCCTGTTTTGAATCTGTAAGAAAGTGGGTGAAATTGCATAATGCGTTCTCATGACCTCAGCATACCAGTGGTCATAACAAGTTTGTGTGTGTGTGTGTGTGTGTGTGTGTGTGTGTGTGTGTGTGTGAGAGAGAGAGTTTATCTGAGATCTGCATCTCTTCCTGGTTTCACTCATTTTCTTCCCTTCTGAATTATTCCCTGCTCATTTGAGTTCCTCTTTGTCTCTCTGCGTTTTTTGTCTGCTACCTCCCAACTCTTTTGTAGACACACATCCACGTTAACTTCCTCTGTTTTTGTCTGTCCTTCTCCATAATCATCATCATTTCTCTCAGCTCATTCTATACCAGTACAGATGAGCTGTTCCTTCATTATTTCTAATGTTCCTCTCCAGTACCGCCCCCTGTCATCATGCAGCGCTCTTGACCCTTCTGCCCCGCCCCTCTCCACTTCCTGTATTAACATTTAACATTATCAATGCATTTACTTTTAATAAATAAAATATTTATATTATAATTATAATAATATGAAATATTTTATGAGGACCAAATCAGCATATTATAATGATTTCTGAAATATTTTTATAAATATTATGCCCCTGCTAAATAAAATTATGAATTTCTTAAAAAAAAAAAAAAAACAGTTTTTAACATTAGTGCATCTTGTAAACTGACTATATATATCTTGCAATTGCAACTACTTCACATGCTGAGTATTTTAAACCAAATTAGTTATTCTGATGCTGAATCTGCATGCTGAATGTACGCCTGAAATTCTGAGACCGCTATTTTTAAATGTAGTTTTAAATGAATAATTTTTTTCTTTTGAGCATACTTCACTTCTAGATTCATTAAAAGGAATCTTAATTGACGTTTGGACAACTGCTCATTAAAAACAACAGATACATTTTAAGGCTGATGTTTAAGGAAGCAACAGCCTGGTCCTCATAGTAGCTGCTGTTGCACCCTGTGAATTTCTTCTTCAAACTAGCTATATATCCTGCCCCTGACTTTGACCATTCTTGCCCTGTCACAACTTGATCTAATAAACCTTATTTACCTCAATCTAAGGAGTGTTTTTGCCTCCTTTTAAACACACACATCAACAAATTTACAAAAAGCTGTAGCTTTACTTTCTATGTAATTTTTCCTTCTCCCTTCGAGTTGATTTATCGGTCACTCAAAGGCCGTCTGGAGGTCTTGCTCAGTCTGAGTTATTGGAGAGCAGTCGCTCTGCTGAGGGCGGTGCAGTTCTTCACCAGACGCCTCTCTCTTTTCTTTCTGGGATTAGCACACCCTTCTCTCTTTCCTCTGCTCAGTCCTCCTCGTCCCGTTAGCAGACTCCTCTACATGATATAACCCAGAAAGGTAATGAGTATTGCCCATAAATCATTAAAAGATAGTTGCTATAACTCATAAATAATTGTATTGTAGCTTGCATTATCTGCGTAATGTATGTTTGCTTATTTGATATTTGCACATTTTCAATTTTTACCTTTACTGTTACTGCTTGACCTTGCTTCCATTCTGTCGTCTTCTCTATTCCTCTCCTTTCTGTCTCACTGTTTTCTCCCCTGACTTAGCCACCCATTCTGCTGCTCATAGCAGGACCTGGAGACCTCACAGTTTTCCCTCTTTACACTCCTCCTCTTGTCTTTTCGACCCCTCCTCCTTTGAGTTTGGCTTCTCCCCTCATGGTCCAATGCCTGTACCTGCACAACCATCAAAAATCTATTGCGCCTCATTGGCTGAGCCACGCTCCGCTCTTACAAAACCTACGAGCATGCCCTCTGCCGCTGAGACCAGTACATGGGGCTGATGTTGATGTTTTAACACTTGTTGTTATTATTCAATGTTAACAAACAAAGTGACATTCAGCCAAGAATGTCAGAATTTGTGCTCTGCATTTACACTTGTGCTCTGCATCTACACACACAGAGCAGTGAATACACACACACACACTGTGAACACACACCCGGAGCAGTGGGCAGCCATTTATGCTGCGGCGCCCGGGGAGCAGTTGGGGGGTTCGATGCCTTGCTCAAGGGCACCTAAGTCGTGGTATTGAAGGTGGAGAGAGAACTGTACATGCACTCCCCCCACACACAATTCCTGCTGGCCCAGGACTCCAACTCACAACCTTTCGATTGGGAGTCCAACTCTCTAACCATTACGCCACGACTTCCCTGTTCCAAACCATTTGGCTTTAAAAAGACCCTTTGGAGGTCAAATAAGGGTGAATTTCTTTCAATTCTAGTACAGCTACTTTACAGCTAAAATTGAATTAATTATATCATTTTATAAGACGGAAAGCATTATTTTCCTGTTAATTAAGGTGAAGCTGCTTTGAAATATGTATTGTATAAAACACTTAATGAATAAATGTAATTTCATAAAATTAAATACATTTTAAAAGAATAGTTTACCCCAAAAAATTGTTGAATATTTACTAACCCTAAGGCCATCCAAGTTGTAGATGGGTTTGTTTCTTCATTACGTCACTTGCTCACCAGTGGATCTTCTTCAGTGAATGTGTGCCTTCGGAAAGAGAGTCCAAATAGCTGATCATCAAAAAATGTTGTTTTTATCAGCGTTTTAGACTCTCGTTGTGTTGGCTCCCATTCACTGCTAGAATCCTTCGGTGAGCAAGTCATGTAATGCTAAATTTCATCACATTCTGATGAAGAAACAAACTCTACGTCTTGGATGCCCTGAGGGGTGAGTACATTTTCAGCTTTTTATTTTTATTTGTATTTTTTAAGGTGAACTATTCCTTTAAGCTATGAACATATTCTGAATCAATTTTATTATTAAAAATCTAGCATATTATCCAAAATATTATATATAAAAAAAGCCTCCCATAATTTTCGACAAACAATTTTATTTTACTTTACAAATTCACTTCCATATATGTGAATTCAGTGGCTACGTTGCACATATGGTAACTGTAGGAAACTGTTAGTCAGCTTCACCAGTAGGTTTTGTTTTAAAGACACACGTCATTATTTTATTTCCATATGAGCCTGAATAAAAGTAAAATAATTTTGGGGTGAACCTTAACCCTTCAGATTTTTTTCCTCTCTGCACTCATCTCCTCATCCCTTTTTCTTCTTTTGTAATCATTCTCTCCCTTTTCTGTCATCTTCCTTTCTTATCCTGGTCAGTGTCAACTTTCAGACATCCAGAATGAATGAATGGAGACATCAGGATGTGCCCACAGTGATTCGACCCTAATGTGCACAGGCCAATAGCCCTTCTTCCTGTAGATGCCCCTACCTCTCTCTTCCTCTCCTTTTATTCTTCATTCACCCTCTTCCATGATCCCTGACCCCCACATTTATACCCAAACTTCCACTGCATCCCCTGCCATTGCCTCCATTTCAGTCCCTTCCACTGACGCACTCACAGGTACATGTGCTGGTCTGAACCTTCAACTGTGCTTCATTCTCATTCTACATCTTGTCGTTGCTGTATATATGTGTGTTGTATGTTGAATTGATAACAGAGAACAGATTTTACACATGTCTTGAGCTAGTGAGATCTGTTTTAGATTACACTCCCAACATTTCTTGCATAACAGTTCAGAGTCGGAAAGCCAAACATTCCATTCTTCCCAGTGGATTGAATTCATCCATCATAACGGTTATAACAGTTTCAACTGTCAGTATTTCTGACTCACAGTTACATTAAGACAGCATTATGTTAAACAATATTTATGTTTCATTATAGTGTTTTGAATGGTTACTTTTTCCATAAACATAAAGAAGTTTCAATAGGGACGCGTTTTTGTAAAAGAAAACTGAGATTATCATTGACATTCAGATAAGATATTATTTGCACATTTCTTAAATGTTATGATGTTACGCCCCCTGGAGGACACGTGAACAAAACTGTTAATGTTATAATAAACACTTTTGTTCCTGATTTGGTGTTCAAATAATCAATTTCTGATTATTTTTAATGTTGAAAACAGTTGTGCTACTTAATTTTCTTGTAAGACAGTGACTAATAGAAAGATCAAAAGATCAGCATTTATTTTAAATACAAATAACTTAATGTATTATTGCTGAATAAATGTACTGATTTCTTTAAAAAACTAAACTCGAGTCTAGTGAGTGATGTTATATGTATCATAACAGACACATGGATGATAGATTGATAAGTTAGATACATTTAGCCTGTATGATTTGCATGAATTTGATAAAATACTGATCTTAGAAGGAGATTTGTAACTGAACAAACATGTATGAGGCTTGAGCTTCCTCATATTTCATATTGCGTTCTGTGTTACCGTTGGCATATGGTAATAATAATGCCACAGCAGAATGTCAGAATGCTGAATTTGTGCTTAATATGTTGTTATAGATTTATTATATTATTATGAAACATTATACATTTCTATTTCAGAGCAACACAGACAGTTAAGTGTATTAGCGGAGGAGGAATGTCCCAATACAGTGTCTTCTGGTAAGAGTACACTACAGCTGCTTTAACAGCTAATCATTGTGAGCGTTTTCTTTGGCATATTAGTTATTCTCATGTGATCTCTGGGGATATTTCTTCAGCTGATGAGGATGCAGACGTTCATCAGAACTATGAACCCCAACCTCGCAGAGCAGGAGTCATCCGTACAGCCAACCATAGAACAAACAGCGGTTTGGACAAGCCACGGCCTGTTTCTGGACTAGAGGTTGTGCGGCCTGCAAAAGGGTGAGTAATATGTAGATAACTGAATGTTGCTGATTGGTTGGTGTAAATGACAAGTGCATTGGAGTGAACAAGTGTTAGCTGACAGCAGCAAAGCACTGACAACTTGATTTCAATATCTGGTATACTTGAGTGTTGCATTTACTGGGTGACTTTGGTGTGAACACAGAACACTTGGCTCTTTGACTTTTCTGGAAAACTTGGATGAAACTGTAACAACCTAATGTATTATTTATTGTATTGTATTGTGTGGACTCAAACGGAATGTTTTTTTGTTCTTGGTGTAATCCCGGCACTCTCCATCAGTTCTGACGTGTTTTCTTCCTAGACCAGAGAGTATGAGCTCTCTGCTTCCTAGTGACCAGAAGTCATCTTCTGTCACTGGTGTCGCACATTTTGAGGTGTCAAAATCAGAGCTGTCTGATACAGATAGAGTACCCTCCCACACAGCCCTTGAAACTGTCACCGAACCTGCTCGGCCCTTACATTCACCGGCCCATTAACTGTGGTCCAGGTCAATCAATAAGAAAATTTACAGAGCCCTGCCGAGCTGGCCATTTTACACTCTGCTGCACATGAGCAGACAGAAGATGAGATGATTCCTCATAAATACAACATTCAACTAGCAGAAATACAAGTGCAAAAGGCCAGCTCATAATTGTCATTTTTTGGGTCATCTATGCCTCAAATATCATTAATGCATGATGGTTTGAAAACTAGGCACAGCATGTGAGGTGTAACAGACAATTTAGTCGTATATTGAATCAGTTAAATGGCTGCCAGTGAACAGAATGATGCATGCAGTCAGATCATCTTGAATTGTCATACAACCTCACATCTTATATCAGATTATATGATAATTTTTCTCAGATGTCAAAGCATATGTGCTCAGATTACACCTTCTGAGAATTACAGAGTCCCTCTGATTGAAAACCATGACGTGGATCAAGGTGTATTATGTACATCGCAAGACGGACCAGAACAGTTTGCTGAAGCTTTTAAGAAAGAAGACGATACTACCGGAGATCCCAGTAGTCTGGTCCTTTTAACAGCTAAAGATTGGTCTACAGGACTGCAACAAGAGTGTGTCCCAAACATGGTAGATCTTCTTCTATCATGTCCTCTGTTTTCAAGAGTTTTTGGATGTCCATCAACAGCGCTGTCTAGTATATGCAAAACAGACGTAATCAGCTGGCCTACTGATTTGAGTATAATTTGGGATGAGTCACAAAAATCAACAAATAATATTTGGTTATTTCCAAACTTGGAAAAATCTCACTATGAGTCAAATATGGTGTCCCTGTCTTGCACATGTCCAAATGAAACAAGAATTCCTGCCTTTCCATCTGCTAAGACACCCACAGAGGCCATATATATATCTTTTCCAGAAACATCCATTGTTATTGACACTTCTTCACAGACCCCAATTACAGAGGAAAAGCATCATGAGGAGTGGCTGAGCATGGAAACATAATTATTGGAAGAACTTCCTAACACACATCCAATTTTACACATTGAGGGCCCATTTGAGTATTCAGAGATGCCTTTAATGACGGTGGCCACAGTCTCATCTTCAAAACTTGTTTCACATCTGCATCAAAGTGTGGAGAAATACTTTTATTCAATCATGTGTAGAATTAAGTCTTCAAGAGTCTACAATTGCTGAGTCAGAATCGAGGGATGATTCCAAGCCTGCAAATGAGATATTATACAAATGCCAAATTCTGTCCCTGAAACCCAAGCAGAGCCGAATATGGTAATCTTTTGGAATTTGGAATCTTTTGGAATCTTTTGGAATAAACGGTAATCTTTTGGAATTTATTGAAAGATAGACAGACTGGTATTTTTGACCCCATTAAAGATGAAAAAGACTCCAAGTTTATAGCTTTGGCACCAACATGCATGAAAGCATCATTTATTCCAGGCTTTCCATCTAGACCACATCGTAAGTCACATTTGTCTGCTTTGCACAAAGATTTCACATCCAGACCCCTAAGATGTCCTACTGGCCTTCGAGTACACTCAGTTTGTGGTCAAATCCATTAAAGAAACCCCCTGTTGTTTTGAACATGGAGAAAATATGCAAAGAAAACTGTCATAGAATGTTTGCTGTGGCACCTACATATCCATCAGTAGTCTGTGTTCCAGGTTTTCCAGCTGTGCCTGAACCAATAATGCTACGCATGCTACCCACTTGCCCGGAGAAGTCTAATGTTATAGGATATATAGAGAACATTTAGATTGGTCTTTTGAAAATTAAACATTGTGCAATATATCTTTTAAAAATCAACCTATTGTCCTTATTGGTGGAGTAGATTGGCTCAGTGAATTAACTAAAATAATGTTTGCATTGGCTCCAACCTGTCCACCAAAGGCAAGAATACCAGGATTCCCATACGAACCTAAGTGCAAAGCTACACTTCCTCTCAGTATGGTTGATCTTCATCACTGCTTTCCAAAGACTTCAAGAATCATGGGATTCTCATCAAGTAAACGCAGGAATATGTTTTGAAGATGAAACGCCCCTGTTGGAGAGGCCGCTGAGAACAAGATCAGAGTTGCTTGTCCAGTTTAATTTGGCAGCTCCGTATGAAGAAATAGACAAATATATTTTGCAGAGGATGTTTGCATTAGTACCAACCTGCCCAAGAGAAGCTTGCATACCTGGTTTCCCAGGTTAAAGTGGAGGGTTTCTATCTCCATAAAGAACCATATGTAGTCAACCGTTTGCACCCTTGCCCTATGGTTTCTTTTATTGTAGGTGGTCCTACAAAAACAACCGTCTTCCCAGCTTCTCCAGAGGTTTCACCAATTTCAGAAACCTGTTCAGTAAAGTGCCATGTTCCCCAGTTGAAACAAGGCTTCCTGATTTCCCAGATGCTTCTACAAATGCAATTTCTCCAAGTCCAACCCAAGAACACAGCGAATTTGAAGCCAAATTTACCCAATACATAGCATCAGAAAGAAATCAAACACTGGATATAACAGGACTTGGTAAGAGACCCACTTTTAGAGTGTGGCTTGAACAATGTATGCACAGAATATGTATCTTTTTTTTTTTTCTTTTCTTTTTTTTTTCTTTGTTTCCATGAGACTCCCTTGGCTGAAGGGTGAGTTACATAGCATGTTTTGAGTGTGTGTGTGTGTGTGTTTTGGACACTTTTAGAACTAAATTTGTGTTCTTATCTTGCATGTGCAATATATTGTTTTGACATTGTTGTTTTGTACATTAATTGAGGCCACGTTTATTTTGCTTTAGTTATTTTACATATATTATGTAATTATCTTATATTATTATATTATTTCTTGACATTTTGAGGCTTATTGGGAGCTTTATGCAAGCCTGTTCATGTAAAGACAACACCCGTTGTGTCATTCGAAATTATCTAATAAAACATGGCTCAACACGATTTGTTATGACCTGATTATTATCTGACTTTTTCTCCACAAACATTATTGTATAATTACACTGTATGTTGTGCCTAAAAACACACATAAATGCATGGTGCATGCGAATCGCATCACAGACCATATTGACTATTGAACTATCCTTGAGCAGTATTGAAAACCATGAGGAGAAGCTCTTTCTGGAAGAGCAACATGTCGGGGAGCAGTCGGCAAGTAAAAGTCATGATACTGCAGAGTGTGAGGTGTTTGATTCTGCTGAACCCTACATGTGGCATTTGGTTAGTGGTTGTTCAGAAACATCACTGTCATCAAAAGAGACTGAAGCTGGTTTGTTGAAGATTAAGAATTCTGCCTAATGAGAAAATGGCCCCCTTTAACGGACGCTGACCTTCATGAGATACCTAAGGAGGAGGACAAAACAGATGTTGACTCTTTGATACAGGAGTGTACTAATACTGTTCAGGAGGAAGCTGATAATGAGATTGTGACAAAATGTAAAATGTTGAAGGATGAGTTGTCAGCCACAATGTTTCTAGAGGAACAGTGAGTTCCTCAGGAGTGTTGCAATCAAACCCAAACTGCAAGTCCTGCAAACGGCAAAATGGCTATATTCTTTTTGTTTTCCAACTCACATTTGCAAACACTTTGCACTGAAATGGCTTTTATTTTGTGTGTGTGTGTGTGTGTGTTTCTCTAAATATTTGTCCATGGGTCTAGTTTTGCCTTTTGCCCTAAGGTGCAGTGTGTAATTTCAGCGACCCTAGTGGCACCAAAGGGAATTGCAGAAATATTGATTGTGTCGAGATATGCAACACTTTTACTGCCCTTTCATTTAGCCACTTAACTTCCATTGTTTGGCTAGATGGGTTGTCTTGCCCCCAAACCATGGCATTGTAAAGCAGAAAAAAAGTTGAAATGCTTAAGCAGACTGAAACTCTTTTGAAAACGCCACTATTTTTACTTAGTGTTGTACTGCTGTATCTGCAAATGAAACTGGGAAGAGAACATGTTTTAAAGAAAAGAAATTACACACTCCATATTGAAAGACATGTATTTGTCATGCTAAGAGTGTAAGCTGAGAACTTTTGTGCTTTTATTGCCAAAGTTGCTGTGTTTGGTTGCATGTTGTAAAGGTATGTGCAATTTCTGAAGACAGAATTTCATGCAGTGGTAAAGTTGCTTGCTAAAAGTGTATTTGACTGTGGTTTATAAGTGCCATGGGATAGTCAGTGCATTCATTATGTCAACAGAAAATAAATGTTACTGTATTTTTGTTCTTAAGGCCACAACATCATTTTGTCCAAGACATCTCTCTTTTCATCCAACGGACTAAGGACGAATTGCTGGATGCAGAGAAACCACCTATGCCCTTACTGTCTTCAAATAATTCTCATGACCCAAGAACTGTCACAGAACAGACCATTTCAGGTTCAAAAGAACATGTGGCACCAAGAAAGACTAAGAAAGACATTCTTCAAGAGACATTTAGGTTATCAACATCAATTTCCAATCCAGCTAAGCCAACTGCTCAGAGCAGCAACTTCTCTGTCATAAAACAAACTGATCATTATTCTCAGAGAACATCACATAATGTACAGCCAGGTGGAGCACTCACTTCAGCTACAAAAGATAATGGTACATCTTTAGAAACAGATTGTTTGATTAATAAACCTGTCCCACTGACAAGAGCTTCTTTTCCTAAAAATGTGGTGAAAGTATCCACAATTGAGATTTGTTCACCAGAACGCAAAGAGAACCCCACACCCAAAGAAATGATAGTATCATTTCATAGAAACAGTGGAGAAAATGTTCCCCTTATGCCTCAAAAAGACACAGTAACACAATTACGTGGTCCTCAGTGGCAGAAGAGTAAAGCTCAAACAAGCAAAGTTGATGAAGCCAGTGGAGAGTTTGAAGAAAAGAGCACAATGCCGACTGTCATCACAAATATGTCTCAGTCTGAAGACACAAGAAAGACTCAAGCTGGTGATCAATTGAATGTGAAAGATCAGGTACAACTGGATCTGAATGTTCCTGAGGCGCTGGAAGTGAAACTGCGAATCAAATGCACTGGTCTTCCAGTCCCAATGCCATGTGTGAAGAAATGTCTCAGTGGATCTTTTACAGATGATATTCCTTCTCCTTCATCCACCCCTCTTACTGAAGCAGATCTAGATAACAATGCTCTTCAAATAGAAGACCATCAAGATTCAAGTCTGGCAGTCCCAGTGCCACGCTCAAAAAACCGTTCTTTTCCAGATGATCTTCCAGCCCCTTCATCCAACCCTCCATCTCAAGCCGGTTCAGACAACATTGCTCCTCAAACCGAGGACCATCAAGATTCAAGTCTTCCAGTCCCATTGCAACGTATGAAGAAATGTCTCGGAGTTTCTTTTCCAGATGCTCTTCCAACCCCTTTATCCACTCTTCTTTCTCAAGCAGATTTAGACAACATTTTTAACAAGACAGACAACCATCAAGATTCAAGTCTGCCAGTCCCAGTGCCACGTGTAAAGGAACATCTCAGTGCATCTTTTCCAGATTTTCCTCCAGCCCCTGCATCCAACCCTCCATCTCAAGCAGATTCAGACAATATTGTTTTGGAAACAGAATACCATCAAGATTCAAGTCTGCCAGTGCCAATGCCACATGTGAAGAAACGTCTCAGTGGTTCTTTTCCAGATGATCTCACTGTTCCCTCAAGGTGTCTACTACCTCCTGTAGATTTACTTGACATAGGAGTCCTTGAGAGAGGACCAAGTGAAACGAGTATGCCTGTCCCAATTCCCCACTCAGAGAAACTCAATGACAAGTTCTCTGATGAGAACCTTCCCAGCTTACCTCAAGATTCTTACTCTGCAGTCTCAGAAGAAGCCAAGCTTCCTATCTCAGAAAATGATCAATGTTCTGTTGAAGTGGCTACACACTTGAGGGTAGAAGCAGGGATAGAGAGTCTTGAAGATTCCACCCCCTCAAGTGCCAATGAAGTAGAGCTAAACAGAAAAAGCCTGGAGGAGTCTGGTATTGAACATGTTGGGCAGATAGAATCTGATGTGACCGATATTTGTGAAAAACCCAAGACTGGTGCTCCACTTGGTGAACATTGTGAGGACAAAAGGGGAACAGAGCAACAAACTGAAAAATATCCATGTGTTGAGAAAGACAAGAGTGCTGTGCATTTTGGAGAGGTTGTAGATGAAACAGGTGTTATCTTAAATGTCTTTAGGTAAGTTTTTGTAGATAAACTGTTGTCACATTTGTACTGTAGACATTAAAGTGTAGTAATTGGTCACCAGAGGTGCTCTAACAGTCTTTCGAACAATAATATTGTTTCTTTGATTTTGGGGATTCAAAAACAATGGATGTTTATGGTTAATTTACTCATTAAATTTCATGTCAACTGTTTGTCTTTATGAAAAATGTGCAAAATGTAAATAAATAAATGATTATATATGATAAAGGTGAAGAAATTGGTGCTTGTTTAAATTTTAAATTCAAATTTGATTTTGTTGTCATGTATCTTGAAACTAAATATGAATTTATTTTTAGCCCTGAGAGATAGTATGTCTATAAGAGTTGAATAGCTTTCACTATACTGGTTTATTTGAATGTATAAATCAGTGTTGTTAAAAAAAATATATTTCTTTAATCTAGACAAGCAACAGCTGAAGATTCCTCCAGTCGTCCTGTGCCAATGCCTCGTGTGAAGAAACGTTCAAGTGCCTCTTTACCAGAAGATGCCTCCATTCCCAGTTCCTCATCAGCCAGTCAAAGTACGGTTTCAGGAAAGGCCAATAATGAGCCCACAGTGCCTGTTTGTAATAAACGAAGAGCTGCAGCAGATGCCATAGACCTTCAGGGAAGTTCCACAGCTCACACATCACCAACCAGTGAAACAGAGGTTGATAAATCTGCTGCTTTTTAATTATATTGATTATATTACCGTAGTGTCATCAACAAGCAGGTAGTTTATTTGTCTTTGCCTTTAATTCTAGATTGGGACCTTGGTGAATTCCAGTCAGTCTCTGTTGGAATGGTGCCAAAAGGTCACACAAGGTTACAAAGGCGTCCGCATATCAAACTTCAGCACCTCATGGAGAAACGGCCTCGCTTTCTGTGCCATCCTGCATCACTTCCATAAAGATAAATTGTGGGTGTTTTTATGCAGAAGAAGGCATAAAGCTCAGTTTGTATTTGACCTATTTTTAACAACCTAGTCTTACTCAGTATTTAGTTTATTTGTTTCTCATTCTGTCTTTAGGAATTATGAAATGCTGGATCCATATGACATTAAGCGCAACAACAAGAAGGTGATCCACCAATTTTTTTTGGACTGTAATCTGATTCACTGTTTAATGTTCTTATATTTCAAGTCTAACAGTATGTTGAAGTTTTACCATACAACTAAAATGACAAGGCTGTGCACTTGCCTTAATGATTTTAACTCTGGAATCAGGAAAAAGCAAAACATTTATATTTCCTTGTGTATTCATAGGCGTTTGATGGCTTTGCTGAACTGGGCATCTCTAGGTTGATAGAGCCTTCTGACATGGTGCTGCTGGCAGTGCCTGACAAACTCATCGTGATGACGTATCTCAACCAGATCCGCACCTATTTCACCGGCCAGGAGCTCAGTGTCATACAGATCGAGAAGAACAGCAGCGAATCCAGTTACGCTGTTGGTGAGAAGAGGGAGGAAGCCGACTCTGAAGCCGCTGTTCGCTACTGTGCCGAAAGGCTCCAGAGCAGCGGCATCACTCTAGAGACCAATGGAAGCTTCGCTGAAAAGGAAGTCAAAGGAGGTGCTGGTGTTTTGGTGCCACCTCCAAGAACGAAGCGAGCGCAGGGCCCAAGCCAGGCTCAAGGATCAGGGGCCACTCAGCCTCCAGTGGCACCACCCAGAAAGGCCTTTTCTCATCTCAAGGATGCAGATCTTGTTAAAAAGCGTAGATCAAAGCTGCGGGGAGAGTCAATGGATGAGCCTGAACCACATGAACAGCAGAGTGGTACAGAGGTAAAACGTTTCAACCAACTGTAGTAGTCAGGTTGGATGGGCCTAGTTCAAAATTGATTTTTTTTATTTTTATGTTTGAATCATGTGTCACAAGAGAGATATCATTTTTGGAACTGGGTTGTATTATGCAGAGCACTGCATTATTGTGAGGGATTATCTTTGTGAGGGTGAATATTTAAAACATTTCTTACAATTGCGTTAACTTCATAAACAGTAGTATTTTGCTGAGCTGCTGTGTATTGTAATGTTTTCTACCCAGGCTGCATCAGTCCAAGCAGAAAGTGAAGCAGTCAAAGGAGGTTCAGAGTCACGTAAGAATTAACTTTCAAAGAGTTCATGTTCAAAGACACTGACATGTTAAAACCATAACTTATGCTGAACAGATTTTCTGCAGAATATAAGCAATTAGAAAAATTATTTCGATGTTTTTCTGATTTTGGGGTTGTACGTTATTGTAAAATGTTGTAAACTATTGCATGCATTTAAATGATCTGGTTCTAATGTATTTTTCTTATCTCGTTTGTGTAGAAAATGTAGAGAATGTTGAAGATGCTACTGCAGGAGGGAATCAGGTCATTCAACGCTTTTCTATTGCTGACTCAAGTCAGTTAAGATAATGTTGAAATAATAAATGTATGAAATAATAAAAAGTCTTAAATAGTTTGGCTTATATGTAATAGTATTTTATAGTAAACTAACTCCAAACCAATATTTGATAGGGTTGTAAAATGCATATATATGGGTGTGAGTGTTTGCATGTGTGTTTATGACGTGTTTCTGTATTTGCAGGATGGCAGCCAATATGTCCTTAGTGAGATTCAGGCACTGGAGGCTGAACAGAAGCAGATAGATTGCAGAGCAGACATTGTGGAGAAGAAACTAAAAAGACTTATGGAATCTGGTAAATCACTGATTAAATTAGTTTTAGAACCTATTTTTTATATCAAGCAATAAAAGAAAGCTTGTGCTTGAACTCTTGCATCCTGCCTGTATGTGCTGTATGTAGGATTGACAACCAAGTGGTTGAACTAGGCATTGCATTCCAAATTCAAAATATTGGAGAGGGGTTTTTTTTTAGGATTCTGGAGGTTTCATGGTTTATCCCTGACTGTGCTTTTTATATGAATCAGATTGCATGAAACAGTTGCTGAACCACTGCTTTTAATCACGATCCAAACAAACATGCTACATTATAGTATAAGCAGTTTTTGATGGAAAGTGGTTTGTATAATTTTACATTTTAAAGCAAAAACAGGATGTCTTACCTTAGCTATGTGAAATTATGCTAATTAAAATGAATCAGAAGCCGAACAAAACAGAAACAGCAGATGGGCTGTGTGAGAATTCAAATTCACTCTCTGACAGCAGGTGGCACTGTCTGGGCCCTATTTTAATGATCTAAAGGTATGGAGTGAGAATCATGCCAAAACCTCACACACACACAAAATGTGTTTTACTCACACCCAACGATTCACAAACAAACTCAGTGTGATTTGCAAATACAAAACATCACTCATAAACTAATGCATTTTGTTCTGCAAATAAAAAACGTAGCTATCAAACAAATACAGTACGATTTACATATACAAAGAAATGTATTTCTTCAATGACAACCCAGAATAACAACCCCTTCCGGCAGATTTTTCACCAGAAACGACTGCAAACTCACCTGTTGGCCGCTCTTCGTGTTCAAAACGTCCCTCACGCTAGCGTTTCTTCTTCTCCTCTGTTTCCATGTCGGTGGCGGCGCCAAGCAAGTTGCTAACAGTTGTTGTTGTGGAGTGCGAATTACATGTTTACTAGCATGTGTGTGGATCTGAAGGCATTTGCGTGTGGATCAGCAAGGCGAAAAATTAGTGCCAAAAGTCACGTGATAGTTTTTCGTACTTGTAGAATTTTGTTTTGTACTTGAAGGATTTTGTTTTGCACTTGAATGATTTTTTTTTTTTAATTGAAGGATTTTTTTGTTCTTGAAAGATTTAAGTTTGTACTTGAAGGATATTTTTGTCATTGAAGAAATACGTTTCTTTGTATATGTAAAACGTACTGTATTTGTTTGATAGCTACGTTTTTTTATTTGCAGAACAAAATGCATTAGTTTGTGAGTGATGTTTTGTATTTGCAAACCATACTGAGTTTGTTTGTGAAGCGTTGGTTGTGAGTAAAACACATTTTGTGTGTGTATGAGGTTTTGGCATGATTCTCACTCGATATGTGCAAGATATCAGGGGCACTCAGGGTGTGTCCAAATCCACTTTTGCTATTTTAACATGGGCGCATGGTCTAAACGGGTTGTCCCTATTATCTTAATGAGTAATGGGTGTTTTTTTGGGCGTAACGTGCAATTGCGTCACATTGCGGCGGGTGTATTATAGGGCCTTCTATGTTGTTTAGCCATTTGTACTGGTATGGTCGGGTTTTTCTCAATTCACACCGTGTGCGTTATTCTAACCGATTTACCGTTTTAACCGATATATCGGCCAGCATTAAATACACACACACATACATACACACACACACACACACATACATAGATCATAGATTATCATACACTGTACTAAGCAAATGACAATGCAGTTCATTATCTGTCTTGATGAAGTTGTGCTCTTATCGTACACTTACAGGTAGTGATCGTGTAGAAGAAGAAACACTGATTCAGGAGTGGTTTACCCTGGTCAACAAGAAGAATGCTTTGATCAGGAGACAAGACCATCTGCAGTTACTGTATGTCTTTTCACACTTATTCTCACTTCTCACCGTACTCATTTAGATGATGACCACACTAGGGCTTCATTTGAACACTGGCTGATTTAAGATACATTGCTAATCATCATTCTTTCTGTGACAGGCAAGAAGAGCAAGATTTGGAGAAAAGGTTTGAGCTGCTAAAGAAAGAGCTTCATGATTTAATGGCTGTGGAAGGTACAACTGTTTTTACATAAATATATGTGAAATGGTGAACTATATGACTAGGAATTCCAGACAATGTAATTAGGAGCATATGCATGTGTTTTGGCACTCATCGAGTAGTTTACTCATTCAGGGCATGTGGCAATCTCTCATTATCCTAAAATTTTGGTCTTGCTTATTTTGTAAAACTGAAGAATGGAAGAAAACCGAGGCCCATAAAACCAGAGAGCAGCTGTTGTTGCAGGAGCTGGTGTCTTTAGTCAACCAGAGAGACGAGCTTGTGCATGACATGGATGCCAAAGAGAGAGGGTGAGATTCATTCCCATTACAAAATATACACTATACTGTTTTTTAGAACAGAATTGAAATGTTTCTTGAGCAGCAAATTTGCATATTATAATGACTTCTGAAAGACCATGTGACACTGAAGACTGGAGTAATGGCTGCTAAGAATTCAGCTTTGCATCACAGGAATTAATTACATTTGAAATTTTATTCAAACGGAAAGCTGATATTTGAAATTATAATAATATTTTACATTATTAGCCTGTATTTTTGAGCATAAGAGTCTTACAGAAACATTCATTTCTATGGTCAACCACCACTGAATTTAGCTCTTTTTCTTACTCTTTCTCTGTCATCTCATTCTCAAGGGCTCTTGAAGAGGACGAGAGGTTGGAGAGAGGACTAGAAATGAGGCGCAGGAAATTTGGAAGTCAGAAAGAGAAGTGTGTGTTACAATGAGGGATCCTGTGCACCTGCTTTTATCAAAGTCTCTTTAAGAAAAAAAAAAGTCATGTCACTCAGCGGCCATCTTTGAAATGCCTCTCGGGCATCCAAGTGCAGCTCCTATCTCTTTGAACGGGGAAACATTAAATTCTCCAAAATTTCTTCAACAAGTTTAGGATTAAATTTCATATTTGAAATCACCAAATAAATCTGACAACAACTGTGCCTTAAATGTTGTTACTTTTGTTTAAATAGTGTTATAAAAAGCTTATTTCTCAGGCTAGATCAGCAAATGTGCATTCGCAGTCCTAAGAGTACGTCTCAGAGTGCTGACTGTTTCTATAGCAACCAGGACTTCTAAGGCAGCTGCTGACTTTACAGATTTGCGATTGGCTCTTTCATTCAGAAGGCGGGGCTTTCTGCGATTGAGCGAGAAGGTTATAATTGCAGCCTGGACATCTCCAAATAGGGGCGGGAACTCCAAAACAGGGCGGGAGCTCCAAAATTGGGCGTGGCTTCCTCCCATTGACAGACCAGCGCATGACACGCATGCACAATTTTTTCCCCAATCCACTTCAGTGCAAACTCCACCCCACAGCTGATTCTTGAGTTATTATTGGTTTTGTCAGTTAAAGTGTTTCCTACACTATGCAAAAAAAAAAAAAAATGCTAACCCCTAAACCTACCCCACACCTTACCTTAACCAGTGAAAATGACTGAATGGCAGGATTGGCGCTGAATAGTGTGGTAAAGAAAGTTCAGGACATAAACAGTTAATACGATTATTCGATATGCGATGGCACCTTTTTAGTTACACCCAGCATCACTACCCCCTCCTAGCCTGTGAATTTCGTGCCCCGGGACGACCCCGTTGCTTGGAATAAAACGATAGAGTAATATCTTTCCCCTCCTCTGGGACAGCTCCTGAGTGATTCCCGTTTACATCATGAAGCAGAGGTTCAGATTCGGGTCCAGACACCACTGGCCACAAGCTTTGGGCTCTGCTCTCATGGAGAACATTTATTTATATAGCATATTTTATTTTAGATGAACTAGAAACAATGTTTAATTTATAAAGTTTTATTTTGAAATGTAAGTCAGTAACAATTGGCTGAAGCCACAGCCAATGGTGAAAGTCTTTGCGAAAGGAGACCCTGCCCCATATTGGAGGTTCTGCCCAATTTTTGGAATTCACGGCCCGTTTTGGAGATCTCCGGTCTGCAGTTATACCTACTTGGATTGAGCGGATATACTGAGCGTTGCATTGTTCCCCATTCAAAACTATAAGAGTGACATTTCTTGGGTATTCCATAGTCTTTGCTTTTATACAGGAAAGTCCCATGTTAAATCCTCTGCTGATGGACTAGTGACTGAGGTGTGTGTGGACCATATCACAACAAATGACAAGGAGATCGAGCAGCATTAATGCCCATTTCAGGGTGGATTAAAAGTTGTCTTATTTTGGAGACCTTTTTAGTTTTAGAATATTTGTCTGAAAAAGTGAAATAGACAGTTGTAATGTCCCATAGTCTTCTGATAGCAGTTCTTGTTTTACATTTTCAATAAAAATAATATACATGTGGCCTTTGCAGTTTTATTACCTTAACTTGTTTGTATAAGTTGGTTGCTGCAGGGATTTTTAAGGTATCTCAAAGATATGTAAAATAGTACAGTATAAGTTTAAACAGAGCATTCAGTTTTAAATGTCACTGTTGTGTTACAAGGAGATTATGTTAAGTTATGCAAGTCATACATTAAACTAACCTAACAAGCAGACAATACAGCACAAAAGCATGGGAGAAAATCCAAATTTTGCACAAAATTACTCTATTAAGGCACCCTTTTTATGGATATCATTTGCACACTATGATCCCAACGATGCTTCTCCAAGTAATGTTACAACGGTTGCCTGTTCTATTTGAAGAGCCCTGCTTTAATGGCCATGTTCACACCGCAGGAGAATACAGTTGTCAGTCCTGTATCTGATTCCTTAATATGTTTATGTTCACACAGTACAGTTATTTACAGTATTCTGTATGCAACTCAAATGCTCCAAATGTGACAATTTGAGACTCACACTTGTAAGTAATTGTGGTTGTCAAACCCCAAAACTGACAATGTGAACGTAGCCAATATCAAAGAAAATGGAAAATGCATAGAATCTGTATAGATGCATAGAATCTGTCAGAGTATGCACATGAAGTGTTAGCATTTTGTTTTAAAATATCTGAATGAAAAAAAATTGCATAGCATTTATATAACATCATCTATCATCCATGTATGGGACAGAATGCAGACGCACTCCCAGAACTTCAGAAGAATTGGTGTGTGTGATAACTATTTTGATTGACTGGTTGTTTAGAGACTCGGCTTTTTGATTTGATGTCATCGTTGGCCCTGTTTACACTTTTTGAAGTTGTGAATTGTTTTTGGAACGTCCTGTTGTCAGCTAACACACTACAGCTGACACGTCTTTTGGGAAATAAAATTGTTTTCTAATTCTGAATTGCATCCAATCTGGTGGTTTTTGAAGAGAAATGTACAACAGTGTGTGTTTACAAGTATTTTGGAGAGGAATGTCTCACTGTCACTGGACTACAGTTATAGAAAGTGCAGTTTAAGCAGAGCTCTAGGTAGAAGCTCAACTGCCAGATCTCCAACCAAAATACAATGGCATGCATCTTATGTTAATGCAAGCATAAATTAATGCAAGCATTCTAGGTCTTCCAACAAGGGAGTTGGGAGTATACAGAAGAGTGTTTAAGTGCGATACATGTTTGTTTGTTTTATTAAAAGAAATGTTCATATAAGTGTTTACAGAAACCTCACAGCCTAGTTTTTTTTTATTGTTGCAAAAAAAAATCATCAAATAATATTATTTTACAATTATTATTATTATTATTACAAATAAATTTTAGCTTGATGTTTGCAAGTTTCACTTCCCTATTAAAACGAAACATCAGCACATTTACAACATTTTACAACAATTCTCTAAAATTCCATATAATCATGTTCTTGCACAAAAGAAGGTCTTTCTACAAAAGAAGCATTGCTTAATCAGCCACCTCGAAACTATCGCTTAGCACTATTGAAGTTCAAACTCTATTCAGAAGTAGCCTATTTGTGAAAAAAAATAAATAAATACAAACCGTTATCAGTATAAAGTAAACTTTTTTTCAGTAGGCGGTTTTATTTTTAATTTTATGGATTGTCTCCACTGACAATGTCTGTACTAACACCATTTAGAGGTAAGACTGAGGATTCACATTAGTTTGCTTCTAGTATGGGATATAATGGAAATATAATAAACCATGATAAAAGAGCGTTTCATTGCAGAAGAAATCTTTGATTCAAGTAAACAGTGCAGTCAAAAATGACCATTCTCACCATCAAAATCTGTAAGTAGCATTTTTTCTATGTTTAAGTAATTCCACAAATCTCTTTGTGTTCCTCGTGAATGCAAACAATGAGTTTTAACATAGAAAGTATGTTACCTAAAGTTTATTATGTTTTATTATAGGCTAGACATCTACTTAAAGGGGTCTTTTAATTCTTTTCAACTTTAGTTAGTAGCCTATGTAATGTTGCTGTTTAAAAATAAAAAATGATCTGCAAAGTTACAAAGCTCAACGTCCACTTTAAAAGGAGATATTTTATTTAACAGAAATCACTTTTCAAAAACTACAACAAACGACTCGTTTGGACTACAACAAATATTTTGCGACGAATGGGGCGAGACCTGGTTGAGCTGCATTAGAGAAGGCATCACTATGTCGGAGACACGCTAGCTTTCCCAAGACAGACGAACTTAGAGTGATTACAATCATCCGGGTTTAAATCTCGCTCAAATAGACTTGATTTTGATGCAATATTTACACTGAAGCTTGGAGGCGCTATGGAAAGATTATGTGACAATGAAGACTGGCTTTGCCATCAGAGGAATAAATTACATAATATATATAAAATATGTTTTAAAAGAAATCTCATAAAAAATATAACATTTTAAAACAATATAAAATGTCAAATATATTCCATAAAATTAAAACATATTCAAATGAAAATCTTTCAAAAACATTAAGATTGCACCAATCCCAACTTTTGATTGGCAGTGTACACTTTCCCATACACAGTACATTCAAATACATTTTAAATACAAAGTAAAAACATTGAAAGGTGTATAGTGTAAATAATAATGCAGAGAGGAAGTGACAATAAAATATGAGATTCTGATTCTGAAGTTAAAAAATATAATCTTAATTAATAATGCAATTTACACAGTTAATTAAATCAACCTCTTTCTTGCTGTAATGTCTTTACATTTCCTGTTGAATTGTAGGTGCAGTCCACAGTAAAGACACATTTTGATCATGTGAATGTAGTTAAATTGCCTGGTATGTCTCTCCTGAATTAAATTATTATTTCATGTTTGAAATCTAGGGTAAAATGTATAATTTATATCAAGTTGGAGTGGAATATTTTGAATAACCTGATTTCAAAGGGCACAGATGTTTCCATGGCAACTGGTGGCCTGTATAAGACTGCAAAGTGTGAACTTCCACAATTTCGCCTGTAGCTGCACATTAACAGTTGGATATGCTTGACTTTTACCTCCTGCTTGTTTTTGACTTGCAGAATTATGGGGAGGGGAGGGGGGTCTGTGGGGCTGGGACTTCATGATGTACATTGCTGCAGGAATGGAGTATCTCAATTGCATGTGAGTCCACAGGAGGGCAACAAAGAGCACATTACACAACAATGTCCTGTTAATACTTGCATTGTCTTGAGAAGAAGCCAGGCCTAGTGATGAGGCTGACTTTGACCTAAGATCTATTCAGTAACTATTATAGGCAGAAGAATATGGATGTTAACATGCCTGTAAGGTTGATTGCTGCAAAGTAAATAATTATAAAAACTAAATAAATCAAATAAATAAAAAATTAACATTTGCTGAAATTTTACTTGCTCACCAATGCGTCTTCTGCAGTGAGTGGATGCCTTCAGAGTGAGAGTCCAACCAGCTGATAAAAACATCACAGTAATCCACAAGTAATCAATGCAACGCCAAATCAGTTTGTGAGGTGTGAGGTGAGCTGTGTGTCAAATCAAGTAGACATCATTGAGATATTTTTAACTTCAAACTTGTTTTAAGTTAAAAATACGAACAACGTTCTCGATCCATAATGTTGCTTTCTCCAGTAAAAAGTTTTTCTCGTCTAAATCAGAAGAGAAATGGTTCTTACAGATATGCAGTTTTTTACTCCACAAGACTTTAATTTATGGACTGGGGTTGTATAGATTACTTGTGGATTATTGTGATGTATTTATCAACTGTTTGGATGCTCATTCTGACGGCACCCATTCACTGCAGAGGATCCACTGGTGAGCAAGTGATGCAATGACACATTTCTTCAAATCTGATCTGATAGAGAAACAAGCTCTTCTACATTTTGAAGTTTTTGAACTATTCCTTTAATAAAATAAATTAGAATCATCAATGATAATAATAATAATAATAATAAAAACCCACACATTCAGTAAAACACAAACTGTTTGGGTGGAAATGGTCCTAAAATAGTTATTTATTTATGTTTATTTTTATGTATGACATGTATTTTTAGTTTTTGCCTGTGGGACAAATATGTCCTGGATCATGGATGTGGTTTTTTTAATGAGATTTACCCAACAGCAAACTTAAAACAATTTTATTCATTCCTTATGTCTCACGGTGGTCTTTTGGAATAAACCATATGGGAGATCACATCCAGAGGGAAGATCCCTTATCCAGGTTTCTCTGGTCATGAGCTTCTGGACTTCCTGGAAAATGGATACTGTCTCAAACATGGACAATGACAGCAAATTGTAAGCACATATTTTTCATCAAATTATCACAAAAAACATTTGTAAAATTGGATAATATTTCAAAGTTTAATTCATATTAATAGACCATTCTATTTATCAGGAATCTGTGGGTAAGCCTTTACCGAAAAAACTGTCTGCCACTGTAGGCCACGACCGATGGTTAGAGAAAAAGTACACTAGAAAATGCTGTATATGCAGCATTTTCTATAGTGTACTTTTCCTCTAACAATTAGTGTTTTTATATACAGCAGAATTTTCATTGCTAGAAGTACATAAGAGAAAACTTTTAATTTTTTGTGATTTATATTTTTATTTTTCTACTTTTTTTCTTCACTGTAAATTTTGTAAAATTGTATATCAAAGAAGTCAAATGTTGGCAAGTTTGGAAAAAATGCCAGTTTTAAATATATGAATGAAATTGGAATTTGAAACTGTTACTTGTTATAAAAAAGCTCAGGAAATTTTCATTGATCTCAAAGCAAAGCATGATTGTTATTGTACAATAAATAAACTTTCTCTTGGAATAAAAATTAGAAAATTAAAATATTTGCTTTGGATTTTGCAAGTTAATACTCTTATTATTATTAATATATATATATATATATATATATATATATATATATATATATATATATATATATATATATATATTATACAAAAACATTATGTATGGTCTTTGATTTTGTAATATGATTCTCATATCAAAAAAAAAAAAAAAAAACTATGATGATGTGGGGAAAAAAAGATTAAAAAAAAGAATTCCGTAGGTTTCAAATATATGTGTGTGTGTATAGTTCATAAGCTTATTGGATGAGTTGAATATCTTGAATCTCTGGGTTGTGTCTGTGAGATCCGTCCGTGATGCCACGTCATCTGATGTCACTGCCGCACCTGCGCAGCCATCTTGTTCTTCGAGCGAGGGGCAGATCGGAAGGAAGAAAAGCAGAACAAAATATCAGTGTTTTGCGTTATATGGTCAGTAATGTCCGTCAAGTGAGTGAATCCAACGAGAAGACAGCGCTGAGGTGTGATCGGAAGGGGTTACGTAAACCAGAGAACGCAGCGAAAACCAGAGAAAGTCATCCTCTTCATCATTTGACTCTGCTCGCAGAGAAAAGAATCAGATCGCCTGCTGAACCCAACGACTACGACACAAACACAACATGAATCCAGAATAGTGAGTAACGTTATTTGTCGCCCAGACTTGTGTTGCGGATGTCAGTGTTTGAATCGTCAAGAAACGTCAGTGTGTGTAGCTTTGTCTAACGTTAGCTTTAACGGCTAACAACGTCCGGAACTAACTGCGAATTCAAAGGATATTTGCTTACTCAGCCTCTATTAGACGGTTTCTTACTACAACTGGTAGCATTATTCATCATTCAACGTTTAAAGCGTATAACTGTCGTTATTTAGTGTTAATAGTACACAATGTTAGCATTTGCCGTAATGCGTGACGTCATTTTTGTGTGCTTCTTCTGGAAGATACAGTACATTTGTGACGTCATCATAGAGCCGTCATAAGCGTACTGACGCCAGACTGAATCCAGCTGTCAAAAAATGATCTTGCATGTGTGCTTGCGTGCACCATCGCAATGTATTCAGGTGTCATGTGGTTTTTATTAGGCCTGGGAATTGAAAGCCAGTGTATTAGAGCTGGAAGTGGTCACGGGAAGAGGCTTTTTGAGTTTTCTTAGTTGCATTCGGGCAGCTTACAAGTCTGTGTTCATACAGACGTCTTTAGTTGAATACTTTTGAATATTGCATGAATATCTAGTAACAGAAATTGATTACTTGTCATAGTCATCAGCAGTGCTTTAAATGCATTGGTTTCACTGGCAGCAAAGACACAAACATGTTTCAAACTCTCCCCTGTTTGCCATTGGTCAGTTAATCAGGTAGCCCCACCCTATACTTGTGCCATTGGTCAGTTAATCTGGTAGCCCCACCCTATACTTGTGCCATTGGTTGAGGAAGTGTTTATATGTCGGACCCTGTCAGGATGCCCAAACAGATTTCACTTACTTTCTGTATTTTAAATGGCGAAGATGTGCGCTTTAAGTTTAAGTGTACATTCTTTTCTTTCTTTTTTTTTTACTAAAATGTATCAGCATTGCCAATTAACAGACTCTCTATTATCTAGTTTATGGTGGTTTCTATTGCAAAGTGTTTGACTAAAATTCACTTGTTAAAATGGGGTACTGAATGCTGAAACGCTTTGATATTGAGGCTATGTTTACATGGTTTTGATGTAGTTTTTCCCTTGCATTTTTAAATGTCACATACATATGACAGCATTTTCAAAATGATTCACGTTTACACAAATCCGCGAAAATGGCCAACGACGCTGTATTACTGATGCCAGGCAAATAGTTGGCGCTGTCACCTTGTTAATAAACAGGAGCTGTAGGGAATTGACAATTATATGTTGTATATGACACGTCGCCGCTGTTGATTGTAATATTGGTGAAGTATATCCACATTTTGCTGAAGAAGCGTTAGCAAACTCCACAACAGTACCATGTACTCCACCATTGTTTGCACTTGCCTTTAACATGATTACATACAGTGCATGTCTACAAAAATAACATCTAACGTTACTACTCACGCGCATGAAGTTACCGTTTTCAAAGTTTCCCATATTAGGTGTTTCCACGGAAACGATAATGGTGGCGTTTTCAAAAACTTGCACTTCAAAACCCGTTTCATGTAAACTAACAGGCAAAACACCATTAAAAGTTTCCCTTTTTTTGCTGAAAACATTTTCGTGTCTCTTATTGTTTGTGGTTATAACACCTCTTGATTTTGTGTTGACACATGCGTGCACTCTGTGTATCATCAGCATGCTCAGAGTCATGATTGCTTCACAACTGTTGTGTGATGCAACATTTCTCAGCTTGTCTAATGCTAGTACTTGAATTCAGACACAAGAGTAGGTCCTTCTTTGCGACAGTCATTCATTGTGCTGGAATAAGGCTCAGCTGTATTTTGAGCGGGTGGCAGCCTAGGCAGGGGAGACTTTGTTCAGGCAGATTTAGTTTTTAGCCTACTTCACGATCACCATGAAGTAGATTCCTGGCCATTGGTTGTAAGTGGCAGTTGATTCTAGAACTTGTTTCCAAACCAGTTAACATTTTAGCAATACCAATGCTTCCTTTTTTATTTTAGATAAGTTAAATCTCTATATATGCGCTATATGATTAGTTCAATACTATGCAATGAAGTGTCATTGATATATTATCATAGCAGGAAAGTTCAGTACACACACACATCTCTTTACAATCCAAACATCTTTGCTGTTAGTCTTACTATGAAATATTACAGTAAGACCAACTTAGAGATATTTTTTAATGTTCACATTAGCCAAACGAACAAAGTTTTTGTTAATTATCATTCGATGAAAAACTTGAAATTAAGAAACCTGAAATTGAATGAACTGAAATAAAATAAGCTGAAGTACTAAAATAACAAAACATTTTTTTCAACTAAATAGAAATATAAAAAACTAAAAAAAAGAAAAAAAGCATAACATTTAGGAAACAAATTAAAATGAAACTAAAAATGCTACTGCAAAATATTTATAAATACTGTAATAGTAGGTTATATAGATAATACTACTAAATTAAACTTAAGTTATTTTACTTAGTTTTATGGCATTTTAATAACCCATTTGACTTGTCATTTCCTCAGATATAAGGGTTACATTTTTATTCAAAACTGAAATATGATCATGTTGACTTATTTTAAGTATTGATATGGTTTCTCCATTTTAGTGACAAAAATACATTACAAAGCATGATAAAATTAAAGTGAAAACTGAAAAAGTAACAAATAAAAACTAATACGACATATTAATAATATATAAATAATACTAAAACAACACTGTATGGTGTGATAAAATAAAACTTGAGGTATTAATAATGGTATAAAAACCCGTCTGGCTTGTAAAAGTCATAAGATATAAAGGTTAACCAAATCTTCAAAACTGAAATATATTCATGTTGGTGTTCTGTTTTTAATGTGCTACTGTTGTATTTCTGAATTTTAGTGACTACCTTTTCAAACTGCTCCTCATCGGTGACTCTGGAGTCGGGAAGTCGTGTCTGCTGTTGAGATTTGCTGTGAGTACAGTCACAGATGGGCTGTTTTGTCAGCTTTTGCTGCCAAACATGAATGATAAATCTACTGAAAACATGCAGTCTGCAACTCATACCAAATTGATTGAATGTTTTTTTGTAATAGATTGCTTTTACAATGTACTGTGAGGTTTAGTATATCCACACATGTAAATATGTGACCACAAAATCAGTCTTATTGTACATTTTAAATCATTCAATATGAAAGCTGAATAAAGAAGCTTTCCATTGAGGTATGGTTTGTTAGGATCGGACAATATTTTGGCTGAGATATGACTACTTGAAAATCTGGAATCTGAAAAAAATCTTAATACTAGAAAAATCGCCTTTGAAATTGTCCAAATTAATTCTTAGCAATACTTATTACTAATCAAAAACTAAGTTTTGATATATTTACTGTAGGAAATTTACAAAAAAAATTTTTGGAACGTGATTTTTTCTTAATCCTAACGATTTTTGGCATTAAAGAAAAATCAACGATTTTGACCCATACAATTTTTTTTTTTTTTTTTTTTTTTTTTTTTTTTTTTAATTGCTTAAAATATACTTAGGCGACTTAAGACTGGTTTTGTGCTCCAGGGTCACACGTGTTTTAAATTTTCCTTTCTGTTTGTCTGTGGTCCTTCAGGATGACACATACACTGAGAGCTACATCAGCACCATAGGCGTGGACTTCAAGATCCGCACCATTGAACTTGATGGCAAAACCATTAAGCTACAGATTGTAAGTCCATACATTCTTCCTCATAACACTCATTTTTCACAAGCTCCATGACAGCATGACCAGAACATCATGATGACTGGCTTGCTTGGGTCAATAGATGAAGCTATTGACTCTTAATGGGGCCAAACCTTTCTTTCTTTCAGTGGGACACTGCGGGGCAAGAAAGGTTTCGAACCATCACCTCGAGTTACTATCGAGGGGCTCACGGTATCATTGTGGTCTATGATGTCACAGATCAGGTGAGACGTCATCATTAATTAACCTCCTTTGTTTGATAATTAATTATTGTCTATAGAAAGTTGAAAGTACATTGATGATAACATCAGTGTTATTTTAGTATTGTTTATACTCATAAAAATGCATTCATATTTTGATTTAGCATTTTATTTTTAGATTTTCAGTAGAATTTTTTATATATATATACTTGATTTATATATATTTCTGTTAAACTTAAAGGGATAGTTCGCCTAAAAATGGAAATTGTCATTAATTACATAAGACCTTCATGAGACGTTCATCTTTGGAACACAAATTAAGATATTTTTGATGAATTCCGAGAGCTCTCTGAACCTCCCATAGATAGAAATGTAATTTAAAAATAATAATACTGCATCATTAACACACAAAGGGTTGAAATTAAGATTTCTTTTCTCTGTCTTTCTCTCTCTAAAGGAATCATATAACAATGTGAAACAGTGGCTACAGGAGATAGACCGCTATGCAAGCGAGAACGTCAACAAGCTGCTAGTGGGGAACAAATGTGACCTCACCACCAAGAAAGTAGTGGACTACACAACAGCCAAGGTATTGATGCGTCAATCGAATATTTATTAATTTCTGATTTTAAATCTCTGTTCCCTTTTTTTCCAAACTTGTGGGCTTTACAAGCCAAATTGCTTTCAAGTTCTGTGACAAAAGGGTAGCACAATAATGTAAATAATAATGAGCTCATTTTGACTGCAGCCAGTAAGTAACCACCTAGGAACCTCTCATATCACGTCTTATGTCACGTTAGCGAAATTACATCATCATTTCATATGCAAAAAAGGTCGATAGTTTAGTGATGCATGAAGCACCACTCGCACAGAAGTCACTTTCAAAATGACAGCTCTCTGTTGGTAAAATAGCCTCAGATGCTGATATGACATTAAATAAAATTATACTTCTACTTTCTGTTGGTCACTATGGTGAATTTGCATGAAAAACTCAAATCCAGTGTGAAAATTGCTTCATAGAAGGAAGTTTTGCATAGGCATAGACCACATTTTCTTCATAACAAAAAAGTGACAAAAATCTATATTAACATGTAGGCTAACTGTACAAGAAAATTTACTTTTACAGTCTTTAAGACAGTTATACATGTGGTCAAACTGAAATGTATTCAGACAGCTTCTTGTTTCACACATTATCACAGTTTATTCGCTATAGTTTTGAAAATGGTAATAAAATATGACAACTCCGAGTTAACTGTGCCTGAATAAATTCATCTTGATAATGTCTGATAACACTCAAGCAAACATGGTCCGGTCAAAGTGTCTGAATAATTTCTGGTCCTAAATTATTATCAATTTTACTGGTATGAAGTAAAAAAAAAAAAAATACTATATGAAGAATTTTTGGGTATCGTATGCTACAGTTTACTTTATTTTGCTATCCTCACTTCACATAAACAAACTAAAAGTGTCCTGCACATACTAGTAAAAAAACAAAAATGATCTGGTGTCTGAATAATTTTTGGTTTGACTTTAAGTGCCAAGAATGATTCTCACTCTGGTTTCTTCTTACCTTTAAGGAATTTGCTGACTCTTTAGCAATCCCCTTCCTTGAGACGAGTGCTAAGAATGCCACGAATGTGGAGCAGGCCTTCATGACAATGGCTGCTGAGATCAAGAAGCGCATGGGGCCTGGAGCGACAACCGGAGGAGACAAGCCCAACCTGAAGATCGAGAGCACTCCTGTGCGGCAGTCTGGCGGCGGCTGCTGTTGAAGAGCCCGAGCGTACACACATACACAACCATCCCTTTCCCTGTCAAACCAATTTTCTCACACACACCAAAAAAAAAAAAAGCATTGTCATGGGAGGAACCACTGCATTCAGAGCCAACGTCTAACAGCCTTATGGCTTCATTTATGACAACATAGTCTTCTTGTTTTTATTCTCCTTATCCATTCCTTTTGTGTAAGACACCTCAACCCTTTTTCCTCCCTGTGCACATTAATAACCCTGCCCATATCCATGTCTCCACCCTCTGTGCTTAAAGTCCAGGATGGAGCTTTGGTACAGTCATATGTCCATGAATGGAAATAAATGAGAGCAGATCTAGGGGCGATTCTCAAATCCTCCTTTTAAACAACTAGCGAGGTTGTGTTAAGAACGTTAACCTATCTCTGTAGATTTTCTAATTCTCTCACAAGTCAGCACTTGAATGAGGTTTTGTTGGCGAAAGCATGGCTTCTGAGGCGGAATCGACAGGAAGTCAACTGCATACAAGTCGGCAATATTCTATATTTGTTCTCATCCTATTAGTATATTATTGTTATGGTGAATTTTAAGACTGATTTTTACATCTGTCATCGATGTAGTCAGGTTGGGGAAGGGATGGATACAGATGTTTTTTTTGTTTAAAATCTGAATTTGGGGGGTCTAGGCTGGTCGATGAAAGCTACTGTTCCCTCTGTTACCTCAGTGACCTCTGCTACTTTTGAGTGTTTGGCTATCGCAGGTTCATAATGAATGCAAGAACACCGTCTTGACATGTTGAGGTTGTTTCTTAATGTAGTCAACAGTTTTGTGGCTTTGGTTTGAAACCTCAGATCTATAATTTGGTGTCGTTTTCCCATTCTTATTGAGTCGCTGCTACCAAAACCAGTCCATCATGCATTGTGTGTGCTTTGTATTTATTTGCATACGGTAAATATATTTGCATATTTCTGAAGGACCTTAATTGCGCCACCAATGAATGCGTGGTAGTTCCATGGATCTGGTTTTTGTGTATTGCATCTAGAAATATTGGGATTGACTGGTCCAGTGCCGAAGACCGGATATGACCTCCCATGTTCTTTAATGAAACCTATTCGTACACTTCGATTCTAGTTTTCAAATCTACCTACAGATAGATCTTTAAAGGTCTAGAAGCTCATTCAGATGTCGCCATCGGTGTTCAAACAGGTTTATATGGATCCTGCAATCTTGTCCACATAGTTACAACTCAGTCTTATCAGCATTTTCAAACAAAAACGGCAAATGATTGGTCTGATGACAGTGTTTTTTGACCTGGCTGTTTTATTATGTACAATGTGGATCTAGAAACTGTAGATAGAGTTTGTGAACTTCACTAGTATTAGTGCGTCACTTGGTCTTAACTAGTCTTCCCATTGTGATATTATATCATTGTCTCTCACCGAGCCAGCGTAATCTAGTTTTTACACCACTAACATGCAATGCTAAGTAACCACACGTTCTTGTTAATATTGTGTGCTGGTTTTGCTTGTACTATTTTGTAAGTGAACTGGTAACGTGGGGTTGGAGGGAGCAGTAGCAGGGATATGGGTGCGTGTGCAATGGCTGGGAAGGAAGAATGGGCAAGGGGCAACTGCGTTTGGGAACATTCCTTTGATTTTAAAACAGGTCCGTGTCGTGGATCCCACGTTAACGTCTGTGTGGAAATAAATAGTCTCATTTAAAGCCTGCACTCATGCACACACTAAACAAGTGCTTTTTTGGGATGCGTTCGGAAGGGTCACTGGTCACTTCTCGGGACGCCTGCTGTCTTTTGATCTATGAATTTAGTATTTGGTAATGTGTGGGGATCGCAGAAAGATGAAGGGTATGGGGTGGGGGGTGATTACTTATGAATGTGATGGAGCGTTCTTATGCTTTTTGTCTTTTTACTTGTTACCCATGTCATTTGCACATCTAATTTTTTTGAATTAAGACACGGCGATGGTAAAATGGCAAGCACCTCTTTAGCAGCTTCCTTCTCTAATATACACGCTGTTTCTCTATCGCCCTTTGCTTGCTCACCCCGGTGCTGTTTCATAGCTGGGATTGATCTCGTTTTCTCTTTTCTGTACATATTATAAATATATATAATAAAATGATCAACATGAGACTTAAATATGGCTTTTCCTGCTTGTATTTTTGTTGTGTCGAGTGAAATGGTGCGTGGGTGGTGAGGTAAGTATCACTTCATGTGTTCGCTTGAAATTTGATGACTGATCATTTTGAAAGTTGAATTGCATAAAACAGCGGTCTCCAAACTCAGTCCTGGAGGGCCGGTGTCCTGCAGAGTTAAGCTCCACTCCTGAACCAGCTAATCAAGGTCCGCTAGGCATAGTCGAAACTTCCAGGCCGGTGTGTTGAGGCAATTTGGAGACCCCTGGCAGGACAGAGTTTGGAGACCCCTCGCATAAAACCCATCAGGAACTTGTCTGTGGCAAGCACAAAATATTGCTAATTTTTAATAATAAAAATAATTGTATCCGGACGATTCTCATAAATCTATTACTGTATAATGTAGAGTGTACTGTTACTTTACTTTGTTACTTTAGCAACAAACATTTATTTCAGTTAGTTGATGACTGTATTTCTGGTTTTCATTTTTAAAGTTTAGGTTTTTCATAAAATATTTATATTTAATTTTTAATTCACAATAAAAACACTCTTTCAGACAGACCAATGACCTCCATTTTATTCTTAAATTTACTATAGAAATAAGCAAACCGTAAAGTAGGTCTTTACTACCCTGTCCCATGTGATAGCAGAGTGAAGGTCAGATGAATCCTCTATTTCTCTGCGCCTATCCCGTCACCGCCTAGTATCGTGTAGTAAACACTGTATTATAAGACATTATATATCTGTATATTTTGCTCTATTTCTTCTTTCAGATGACACCATAAATCGAAACCATTTCCATTTGATGTTGTATTTGACCTGTTGATTTACTGTCTTGTGTGCTTGTTTCTGTTTCTGAACAGACATATTCGAAGGCTTGTGCATGTGTAGTAAGGGCTGTGCTAGTGACCTTGAGTTATTTATAGCCAGTCAGAGTAACTGCAGTCAGTGTGCAGGAATGTACTGTTCTGCACAGAATCCCCTGAGAGAGAGAGAGAGAGAGAGATAAAAGCAGATGCAGCATCTCTCTTTCTTTAATTTCTCACTGTGCCAGCTCATCAGAATCACTAAACTGAGACCCTTAGAAAAATGTAAAGAGATCTGAGCATTGGTGTGTTGCTTATGCATCATCACACAAGCACACGTGGATGCTAAATTTAAACACTTTGTTTTTCTGGCTGAAAATTGGTCTTCATCTTTTTCCGTCTCATCATTCTCTCAATTTCTCTCTAGCACAAAAGGTTGCATCGATGATTAGGTGAATCTCAACGGTCAAAAACATATCTTGGTCAGATTTCACACCACAGTCGAAGAAAAGAAATAGAGATAGAGATTATTTCCAAGAAAACTCCCCCATTCTCATAAAAAAATAAGAAAAAATAATAATAATAATTATAGTTTTTTTTATACAAGCAGATAGATATACAGATAGTCCATGAGGAATTTTAATTAAGAATTAATTAATAGTATTTAACTTTTTTTTTACTGTACTGCTTTAATTTTTGCCCTGATTTAATAAAACCATTGTAATAAAATCAGGACTAAAACATTCACTCAAAGAATAACTATAATGTTAATGTAAAACAATAGCACAATTCACTCAGTGAGAATAATGACTTAAAGGGATACTCCACCCCAAAATGAAAATTTTGTCAATCACTTACCATGTTGTTCCAAACCCATGATATTTTGGATGAAAACCGGGATGCTTGTGACTGTCTCATAGAATGCCCAGTAAATTACACTGTCAAGGTCCAAAAAAGTATGAAAGACATCATCAGAATAGTCCATCTGACAGTAGAGACAGTATTCTTGTCTCTTCATAAAATTCAGATTGAACCACTGATGGCAGATGGACTATTCTGATGATGTCTTTCATACTTTTCTGAAGCTTGACAGTGTAACTTACTTGGCAGTCAAAGGGACAGTCACAAGCCTCCCGGTTTTCATCCAAAATAGGTTTGGAATGACATTGGGCTAAGTGATTAATGACAAAATTTTCATTTTTGGGTGGAGTATGCCTTTAATTCAAATATGGACACAATATAGTAATGAAAAATGAATGAGAAAATGTGCATTGTCTTTGTTTTTTTGCCAGAATGCTAGAAGTCTTAATGCTCCTATAATTTTTTTTTCAATGTGATTTCCTGGTGAAATGTGACTCAGATACGTTTTCCTCATGCAAGCCGACTGCAGTCGCTTTGTCAACATTACACATTATGTAAATTTAAGGCCTTGCATGAAGCTCTTACAAATGCAAACGTATGCGATTTCCATTCACTTCTTTTTACACACAATGCTCATGTTTTCAACTTTTATTTCATCACTTTTATTTACACATTCTGCATTACATAAAGTATATTCCCTTTTTGTCATCCTTGCCTTATTCACAGGTTCTTAATTTTGTGTCTGTCCTCCACAATGCAAACTCTCCGTTACTGTTATTCAGTCTCAACATCTTGCTTTATGTGCGGTAGCTGTTCCTCTCAGTCGACCGGTCCTTGAAAGATGAGTTTGATGTGGCCTTGTTCCCCAGTAAGCCATGTTCCACAGAAAGGACAAGCAGCGTGGAAGGCATGCGTTCCGTGCGGCAATGGGATCTGACTCCAGCCTTGCACTGTCTTTTCTGAGCACACGTGACCGCAAGGGCAGAATGCATGTGTCGGTGGCCCCGCGTCCAGATACAGGCCCCCTTCGCATCCGAGCCAGAGGGGCACATAAGGGCCCACCCCTCTGCACATGGGACACTCTCTCTCTCCTGTGGTAGCCGGAGCTGTGCCTCCACCCCCAGTTAATGCCATCGCAGATGATCCCGCTTTCTCCTTACGATATCCCCAGTTGTGGTAGCCGTGCACATGGCCGCAGTTCATATAGACCCAGGGCTGTTTCTTGTCAATGGTGGCGCGCTGTGCCAGGCTGGGGAAGGCGAGCGTGTTGAAACCCACGGGGCACTGGGGACGGGCAGCATTTAGTTCCTGGCGAAGAGACTCAAGCTGTTTTAGAGTCGGGGTGTGACGAAGACCGCTGGGGGTTCGCCAAAGCAGAGTGGCCCCGCAGAGGTCGATGAGAGAACCATCCTGAAGCATGTTTGATTCGTTCTCTACCTGTGAGGTAAAAACACACACATGCAATCACTCACAACATTCTGCAAAATATGTCTTCAACTGTGTTCCGTAGAAAAAATAAAGTCATACTGGTTTGGAATGACATTAGGATGAATAAATGATGACAGAATTAAAATTTTTGGGTGAACTGACCTTTTAAGCCTGAAACTGGCACATAATGTGCCATGATATCCAACTTGCTATAAAGCATTGAATTAAGAATTGTTACATTCCCATTCAGTTCATGAGGTAGGGAACAATTATGCTAAAGTGCAATTAAATTTTTAATGCAAGAAAGTACAATTAAAATATTTTGACATTTAAATTTTCACTAGATAAGCAAATGTCAGTCCCTTTTAGGCCTTTTTTTTTACATAGCTGAAAATTTCTAAAAAAAAAAGTTTGAAATGCTGTTGTTTTAAAGCCTGTAGTTTGAAAGTCTGTAGCCCTCACGAACAGAAAGACAGATATTTGAAATGCCACAATTTTGTTTTGCGTTTATATATAATACTGTTCAAAAGTTTGGGGACAGTAAGATTTTCTTTGCTGTCTTCAAAAGAAGTCTCTTATGTTCACCAAGTCTGTCAAGTCATTTACAGTGGGTAAAGAAAGGAATCACCCCCTTTAAAAGAATCAAATTTCCAGTCTGAATTGAAGATGGACACAGTTTTTGTTTTATCCAGCTGTATTTATTAGGTGAAACTTATAACATCCAAGTGAAAGATATAATACCAACATATCAGAAAAAAAGTATCAATTAGTTGGAAAAAGGATCACTACTTTGTGTCAGTAATTTTGTTGAACCACCTTTTGCTTTAATTACAGCCTTTAGTCCGTTGGGATGTGTCTGTACTGTAACTTTGCATATCTAGACTTTGTAATATTTGCTCACTCTTCTTTGTAGAACTACTTAAATTCAGTTCAATTTGATGGTGAGTGTTTGTGGACTGCAGTGATATTTTTGTCTTTTGACAAGTGCATTGTCACCCATAGTTGATTGTTTGCTTCAGTTGCACTACCAAGGACTTAAATGCTCCAGAAAAGCTGTTTTCATGCTGAGCTAATCAAAATGAGCACAGCTGGTCACAGCTTTGTGTGCCATTGAGGTGGTGATAAGCTATACTTGACTGAGTTTACAAGTCATTTTCAGGAGAGGGTGATCCTTTTTCCAACTCAGTTATTCTATTTTTTTTTAAAAAAAAAAAAAAAAATTGTTCTATCTTACACTTGCATGTTATAAGTTGCACGGAGTAAATAAATATAGCTGGAAAAAACAAAAACTGTGTCCGTCTTCATTTCAGAAATGTAATTATTTTAAGGTGGGGTTATTTTCTATACCCACTATATGCAATTAAAAATACAGTAAAACAATATTATTGTGAAATATTATTACAATAAAAAAACTATTTTACTTCTACTTTTCTATGTTAATATATTTTAAAATGTAATTTATTCCTGTGATGCAAAGCTGAATTTTCAGCATCATTACTCCAAAAATCATTCTAATATGCTGATCTGGTGCTCAAGAAACATTTCTTATTATTATCAATGTTGAAAACAGTTGTGCTGCTTAATATTTTTGTGGAAACCATGATGTTTTTTTTTCTTCAGGAATCTTTAATGAATAAAAAAGAATGTTCGGTCAATTTAATGCTTACTTGCTAAATAAAATCATTAATATGTTACAAGTAATAGTGAGAAGTAGTATATTTCATCATATTTAATAAATTCACTTTTGTCAACCATGGTGGTGGAAGTACACTATCTGTGTTGAATTTCTGTGAATTCATTCATTAAATGTAATTTCCGATTGATGTGGCCAGTGAAGAAATTATCAATGTTATGTTTCGACCACAGATGCCAACAGGGAAGCCAGAATTCTGCAGTGTAGCTTGGAAACATTTTGACTTGTGATTCATTATCGAGATTAAAGCAAATTCTCACCAGTTTTCCTCTCTGCTGGGCGGACCGTGTCTCTCGAAGGGCAAAAACATTCCCACATACTGAGATCTCCCTCCACACCCCTGGAGCAGGTTCAGATACAAACTCTCCTGCCGGGTGCATCACCAGCACCCCATTGGTCGTTAGTCCATCCATTAGACCATCTGAGGTCCTCCATTTAGCAGCTCGCTCCTGTAAAATCAAACATATCCAGAGGATTTGACTAATCTCTACAGTATCGACTCACAGCTAAATCAAAATGTGTTGTGGTTTACTGTCAGTTTAATATCAGTTCTCTTTTAATGTACATGCATGTTGTGTGTTACATAATAAATCACTGACTAACTGAGTTTAGAGGATTATAACGCACCAACAGACACTTTAGGCTTTCCGTTTTTAGCTACTAGCTATTACACAACACACCTACTTCTGCATTATACAGTGGGAGTCTGAAATATTTATACCTAGACTTGAATACAGTATCCATTCTTTCGCTCTTGTTCTCTTTCCACCTCCACATAACAGAAGTGGGAAGAGAGCCTGTCAAGGACATTTGTGTTGATATGTCATGCATCACTGCCGACTACTGGACCATTACTGTCCTCCAGGTGTCTGTGTATTTTTGAGAGTAAAAACTAATCATAGATCACCACTACTGAGTTAGCTACTATCAAGGTTGAAGCAAATATTAAGGTCACTATTTAAAAAGGCCTGGACTGAAAGAGTACACGTAGTAATGGATTTAAAGTAGTGTTCCATTCAAAGTCTACTGACTCAGTCAGTGACAGCACAAATGTGCCATAAAGTACCATAATGTGTGCGCTGTATGTTATGAATGATATGCATTGCAGAATTCAGCATTTTTTTTGTATCTGCATGGTCTTCTTTTTTTTGTTTGTTTCTGAATGAACAAGCAAATCCTTTGTCCCCCTAAAAAGACTTTGCACAGCTCAAAATAGAGTGAGCTACACTGTTTACACTCCTGTTAATGTCAGTCTGTGATGTAAAATGTATATTAATGCTGTAAATATAGATCTACTGTATTATAATTAGAGGTGTTTGCTAAAGCAAAAAACCTGTATAAACAAACCCTTTACACTATGTAACTCATCAAACACTGTTTGTACTATGCACAGCAATGATATTCAAATCATGCTTGTTGAACAGAGGCGTGCTATACTTTATATGCGATCAGACTTGCGTGTTTTTTTTTTGTCACATGACTGACACAAAACTAGAAAAATTTATATTCATTATAGAAATGTCCAATAACTAAGGTATTTACTTATTTACATAACTTTATAGGTCTAGAAATCTAAATAATTAAATTAATATTTTAATATACTGATTTTATTGTACACTGACGGGCAAAAGTATATTTTGAATAAAAGTATATTTTTAAATAAAAAAGTATCTGACGGTATGCTCACCAAGGCAACAATTATTTGATCAAAATACAGTAAAACAGTAATAGTGTGAAATATCACAATTTAAAATAAGTGTTTTCTAATTGAATATATTTTCTAAATGTAATTTATTTCTGGGATGGCAGAGCTGAATTTTCAGCAGCCATTATTCCAGTCTTTGATTCTTCAGAAATCGTTCTAATATACCCATTTGGTGCTCGGTTATTATTGGTGCTCAATTATTAATACTGGTTCTTTTTATTATTAATTCTATTTAATATGTTAACATTTTTATATTGATATTCCCAGGTTTTATATGACTGTGGGGGTGTTTGGCTCCGAGGCTCATGGGCCAGTAAGAAACTACCTATCAACCACTAGGAAGTGCTTAGTAACCATAAAGCAATTCCTCTGCAACCACTCATAACATCCTAGCATCGGCAACAAGTAATGTTTTTAAAATAATGTAAAAATCTAGTTATATCCAATAAACAAACCACTTGGCTGAAATTTTATCTGTCCCCTTCCACAGTGTTGCTTTTTTGATGTCAGTGTAAATAATCCTGTTGCTCTGTGTTGTTTTCTTCTGTACTTTGGCAAAGATTCTGCATTAATAAACGCGGTTATGACTCAATAGGCTGTTATGACTCACCCCGAGGAAGATGTTTTTGGAAGAGTCAAAGCCCGCTGCATATATCCGTGCTGTGTAGGGAGCACTACGCTCACACATGATGCGGCAAGCGTAGCGGGAGATGGTGCTCTGGGCCGACTGTCCTCCCTCTCCATTTGCACCCCCCTGCCCCTGTCCTCCACCACCACTGCTCGCTGTGTCGGTCACCACAAAGTCTATCATGCTCTCTGTAGAACGGCCGATCTAAAGACAAATTAGCAACCAGATTAAGTGAGATATTCAAGGATTACATCACTCAAAAATGATCATTTCTATTAATTATTTATTAATTACTTGTGTTATCCCAAACGCCTATAACTTTTCATTCTTCCATGACAAACAAAATATGCTGAATAACTGACTGGCTGCTTAGCCCCCATTCATTGTAATTCTATGGGAAAGAGCAAAATTTACGGGATCCACAGTATATACAGTCCAGTAACGTTTTTTTTTTGTTGTTTTTAAAGAAATTAAAACATCTACTCAGAAAAGATGCATTAAATTGATCAAAAGTTATGTTTATAATGTTACAAAAGATTTCTATTTCAGATAAATACTGTTCTTTTGAATTTTCTATTCACTAAAGAATCCTGAAAAGCTGCTTTCCAAGATTTTCAACCGCTTTGCCTTTACAGAAATAAATTACAATTTAAAATATTTAAATGCATAATATTAAACAATGTTGTTTTTATTGTATTTATGATCAAATAAATGCAGACCTGTTAAGTATAAGAGCCTTATACTGACCCTAAACATTTGAATTGACTATAATCAGATTTTGTAATTTTTTGGTATTTATTGATATTATTCAATATTTGATATTTAATTGTGCATGCTCATTTTAACCTATTTTTACATCGTTGCTGATACTTTAGCCATCATAATGCTTACTTATTGTAATCTTTATTATATATATTATAATTTAACAACACAGTTAAACATAATATTCAGCAAATCTCAAAATTAATATCCATCTCTCATGCTCTATAATGTTTTGATGCCTAAATAAATATTGATAGTTTTTGGGGGGTAATTTTAAAGAACAAAATAATGTATAATTTATCATTATACATTATAATATATATCGACCACATATTGTATCAGCCATCAAATTACCAGCTTATTGCTATCAGCCAGATATTTAATTTTGATGCTTCACTAACCAAAAAAAAAAAAAAAAAAGGATTTGTTTCTCAAGGAAGGAAAGAAAGTTATTTGTTTAGAATGGCATGAGGGTGAATAAATGAGAAAAAAATTATTATTGGGTGATAGGACCTTTATGTTTATTGAGAAACAATGACATTTTACATAATTGAGGCCAGAAATATGGGTGTCACGGTTTGTCCCAGAAGAAGACACAAAGATGATGAATAGCGTTCCAAAACAAAGTTAAATTATTTATATAATCCAAACAGACTGAAGTAACACACCATAACACACAAGGTAAATGGTGACTGGACCCTGAGTAACTGAGAAGGAACAACTTAAAGGGGTCATTTAATGCTGCACTTTTTAAGTTGTTTGAACCTCAATGTGTGTTGGCAGTGCGTGCACACAACCGCCCTGTAATGCTAAAAATCCACCATGTGATTTTTTTGTAATCTCGTTAAACGTATAAATGTAACTGAACATAACTGTGATATTACACCCCATAACTGAGGATGAGAAGAAGGAGGGATGGTTTGGGAGGTGGGCAAGGATGCATGGATGTTAACCGGATGTGGCGATGACAGAGGGATGGTGTCAGGTGGATGATGATGATATCCTGGCAGCGATGATGCAAACAGCCGATGGCACAGACCCAGAGCTCAGATGTGACGACAGCCTTGGCTGAGTTGAAGGAGGGAGGAGCCAAAATGAAGATGGGGCTGTCAACATTAAGGGCAGAAGTCTTCAACCCTATTCTTGGGGATGCACTGTCCTGAAAAGTTTATTTCCACACTGCTTCAGCACACCTGCCTGTGTATTTTCAAGCAATCTTGATTAGCTTGATTTGCTGCTTCCGGTGCGTTTGATTAGGGTTGTAGCTAAAGTCTGCAGGACAGTGGGTCCCCAGGAATAGGGTTGAAGACTTCATATGTGTTCATACAGGCATTGCTGTTGTTCAAAGACAGTGGTGATGAAGATACCGGGTGGGATTGAGTGTGAGTAAACTGATGCGTCGCAGTGGGCAGATAGACACTCTCCAGACACCAGATGATGTCTTCAACTCAGTCTAGCCAGGAGTTGTCTGGGAGGTCCGCGGGATGGTGGTAATTTTCCCCCGATCCAGAATAAAGATTTCAGGGTCTTGTTATCAAAAGGGCTGGTGATTGTAAGATGAAAACATCATCTGAAAAAGTCAACAAATCCTGGCTCTCCTGAGGCACGGCAGCGAATCTCGCTGCAAAGTTGTCTCAGGAGTAGGCACAATGATGATGAATAGCGTTCCAACACAAAGCTCAATTATAATCCACATAAGAGTAGTCAGAACAGGCTGAAGTAACATACATTAACGCAAACGGTGACTGGACCCTGAGTGAATGAGAAGGAACAACTTAAATACACAGTGATAATGAGATAAAAATCAACAGGTGTGATGACTTGATGAGTGTCCATGACTGAAAACAAACTGAAAGTCCAAGAAAGCAAACTAACTGAACATAACTGTCACAACAGGAAGGTAAAGACTTCCACCACAACGACAGTATAATAAATCAATTTAAATTCATTTGCATGTTTAATGAAATCGATAGGGAGATTTAAACAGGAAGTTAAGTGAAAGAATCCTCTCTTCTTCTGGTATGATGCTCACCTGAAACATGTCGGTGTTGGGGTCATGTGTATATTCCACTATAACAGAATGACTCCGGGACAGTGTGTAGGATATGCTGTGCTGGCTTTTGTTGCTTAGGGCCTGCAAACACACACACACACACACACACACACAAAACACACACACAACTCTTTGACTAATGGCCTTTGTTGCATCATACATCCCTTAACAAGTCAGAGGAACATAAGGCAGTTTCAGGTTCCCTAACCTTATGCAATAAATTGACAAATCACTGGGTTGGTTGCAATTATGCAATGAATCTTACAGAATTTTGTGGGTGGGTCAGGAGGACACTTATGTTGGAACAATAATTTGGAAGCCATGAAAAAAGCTGTTTCAAATAAAGTATCTGGTCTTATCAATTGTTAGCATTAAGACATTACCATTTATATTTTAGAACTAGGTGTGGAAATTGTAAAGAATTGAAGCAAACGCTGTCACCTTCGACACCAGGGGTGTGGAGACATTGTGGATGACATCAGGTCTGACGCCATTGGCTTTGGGCCGTTTGTAAAGGGCCAGCCGACTTCTCCTGCGGCCCTTGTCCCCGCTAGCTAGCGAACCATTATGCCTGAATGTAACAAAACCACAGCAGATCAATATGAGCTTAGCGAATGCTTTGATCAATAATAAAAAAATGACTTAATCAAAAACACATTCGGTGCTTAATTTAGATGCAGCACTTCATCCGCTGACTGATTTTGATAGAGCTGACAGATTGAGGACAGACTGTTGTCTTGGCGATGACAAAAACTAGGCATGAATGACTTTCGCTTAAGAGAAATGGTGTGTACATAAATAATAATTAAATGGCATTATTCTATCTCTCCGTCGATACTAAGACAGGAGTCAAGAGACGTTCACAAAATGGCTAATGCAGGCCTCTCAGAGCCTGTCAATGAGGAGGTAAAGCCATCTTATAATTCATCTAGGCAGCGATCAATAATCCAGACACTTAAATGAGCTCTGTCTATCTCCTATCATCTCACTGGGAGGCAGTGTTCATTTTTACATTTTTATATATATTTTTTTGTTTCAGTTGCAGTTTCTTATAAAGAAAAAATCTTTTAAATTAGATAATTGTGTCTATTTTACCCTGACTGATCTAGAATAATGGTGCCAGATATACTTACAGCTTGTACCAATGCAAACCCTTTGTTGGCATTAAAAATCTACTGTCAGGATTTACTAAAGACACACAATGAAAAATCAGTGATAATCTATTTTTTGCAGCTAAACTTATTGCAAATGCATTTGGAGGAGTTTCCCTTTCAAATGCAAAATTTATGGGAGGAGAGTATTTCAATGAGTCATGCAAGGTGATTTAGGTTTGCAGTAGTCAGTTTACTGGTATTTGCTCCATTATTTAACACCCAAGAAAGCAAGTCATAACCCATTTAGAGCCTGTGTTGTTGGTACATTGCTCGCACCTAATTATTATCGGCTGTTTATTTCTGACTCTGTGCTTTTTTGTGCTGCTTTTACAGTCATTGTGGAAATTTCCTGGCTACGTCTGTGCACATTAATTTTGGATTTTTATATGACTTTTGCATTTATTTTCTTATGCTTACCAATACTGTATTCATTTGTTCAAAAATACAGTATAAATTGTAATATTGTCAAAGTTTCATTATTACATTTGAATTTTTTTAAACATGTATTTTCCATTTTAATATATTTTCAAATGTAATTTATTTCTGTGATGGACAAGCATAATTTTTGCCATTATTATTATTGTCTTCGGTGTAACATGATCCTTTAGAAATCATTCTAATATGATAAATTGCTGCTCAAGAAACATCTGGTCTTATTTTCACAGCAGAAAACTTCTTTGGTAATTACGAAGTAAAAAAAAAAACAAACAAAAAAACAGCATTTACTGTAGTTATAAAAATAAAATAAATGCATTAAATAAAAAACATTTTTATTTAATTTTTTTAAGCAATGTAAAGGTATATGCTGTCATTTTTGATCAATTTAGTCTGTTGAAAAAATGTCAACAAACATTTTTGTCACATCTTATAAAAGATATTATCATTTTAACATATACAAGTTTTTTTCTTTAAAAGATGTGCAAATGGAAAAGAAATGAACACTCTTTTCCACCTCTTGTACAGTAGCTCAAGGGTTATACCCTCTTCCCCCTTGTGCTCTTGGCACTGGAATCATTCATTGCTCTGCTCTGCTCTGTGACAGTGTGATTTGAATGACATCTTTGTTGGCAGTCAAATGAAGTGTTTTGCATCCGCAGCTGAAATCTAAAGATAAGTCAAGAAAAACCAGCCGCAGGTTCACCAGGGGAGTCAATTGGCCCTCTACGAGAAAAGATGTTAATTGAACTCATATTTACTCCCACTGAACTCAGCATTCAAAATGCTGGCTGAGTGGAGGAGCTGTAATTTAGATAAATGGGTTTCCACGAATCTGAGACCATGTTGTACAGTTCTAATGTGTGTGAATACAGTTAAACCTGAATGAAAATAAACCCAATGCTGCTAACCTCAAATGCTTAGATTTTTCATAACTAAATATGTTCAGAATCAATCCATTACATACTTTGTACATTACATAATTTGTGACATCTATTTTGGAATCATTTTATGATTTCCTTTCTTTGCAACAATGAAGGTTCTACACTAAATAAAAGCTTTGTCAATTAAATCTTTGCAATAATATTAATCATTTTGATTAAGATTTTAAGGCACTTACAGTTGAAGTATAAGGCAAGAGTTTTAAAGCACAAATGGGAAGATTGTATTTTTGGTAAAGCACATAAATGAACAAAACGGTATTATAAATTGTCTAAACCATTTGTGTGTGTGTGTGTTACCCTTATTCTTGTGCATTGTTCCAAATCTGCATATTAGAATGATTTCTGAAGGATCACGTGGCACTGAAGACTGCAGTAATGATGCTGAAAATTCAGCTTTGTATCACAAAAATAAATGACGTTTTAAAATGTAATAAAAACACACTGACCAAACATTTAAACAGTTGCGTGTATGAATATGTATATTCATATAAGTAAAGATTTTTGTAAACTATTCTTTAAATTCTGTTGCGCTATTATGACTGAAAGAGCTAATTTGAACTATAGAAATGTAAAGATTTTAACCTTAATTTCATCCTTTTAATATGAATATTATTCCATCAGGGTTTTTGTGGATGTTTTCTTACCCGAGTACAATCAGCTCCCCGTACTTGATGGGCTCCTTGTCCTCAGGGCAGAGAGCATCATGGGACTGAGATCCTGAGCCCAGAGGAGGAGAAGGCTGGTTCTTGTTGCATGATGGGCGCAGCTCCAGGGATGGAGGAGGGCAAAGAGCTTCAGAGCTCCCTTCCAAAACCATATCCACAAGAACCACTCACAGCACTGAGAGAGAGAGTAAAGGGAACGTGAGATTGATATTGTTGATCAGCGCATTTTTCTTGTTTTCCCATGGTGAAATGAAAACTTTATTTAATAAGTGCTACAGGGAAAGGACATGGAACAACAGTGTGATTCTTATATGCACCCCCCCCCCACTCCAACTGTAAATACAATAACAGCCATATCACGGATCAGTTGTTATGTATTTATGTAACAACTGATCCTGTGAGAGCAGCCTGTGAGATAGTGTGGCCGTCTCTGTAGAGTTCTGAAGTCAACAAGCAGCCAACCATCAACTGACAACCTGTCAGGAACAGAAGATTTAACCAATCCCAGGAGAATGACTACCTCTCTGCAAACACAGTCAAGTGCTCCAATGCAAATGACTTATTGTTGTTTTTCATACAGATGTAATGGAACACAGTAACAGCTGTGGCATTTCAAAGGTTCTATCTATCTATCTATCTATCTAGATTTAGTAAACATAGTAGATTATATTTGTAACTGTATTATTCAAACTTATCATTTTTTTTTATTATACGCATCTTGCAGATTCTGCAATTTTGAGCAGAACTGTACAGTAGGCATAATATTCAACTAAATTAACACAACATTAAAATCTTTTCTAGTGCAATAACATTAATAGCAATCGGTTATTTGTCAATTTGGTTCTTCAAGGCTCCCTTTGGCAGCAAATGAATCTGAACTGAGTGCAAACCCTCGCCTTCACAGGAAGATGACTGGTTTAGAGAAGACAGACGGCGCAGAGTAGCCAATCGCTGCACTATTAAGGCACTGCATGACTGTGGGTGTGCAATGGCGAGAGGTGGACTGGAGGCTGAGAGGGAGGGAAATTGAGAGAGGACAAAAATAGAAATCGCATGGTGGTGTAGGTGATGAAGGGGAGGGCCAGCGGGATGGAGAAGGGTATGTGGAGGTGTAATACATATAGAGTGCTTACAAAACAGCAGATTGTAGATAACAGAAGATTACTAGGGATGAACAAGCACTGTTATGAAGAGTGTGTGTGTGTGTGTGTGTGTGTGTGTTGAGGTTTGGCAGGGTGATGGATTGCCTGTTCTATGCCACGCATTTTCCAATCAGCCCACAACCTGGGGAGGAACGAGAGAGATATGGAAAGGGAGATCAACAGGAATGCAGGGGTATGGAAGGGGTGAGGACACGACACACATCATGCAATGAGATCTTTCCAGACACAACAACCTTAGTGTACAGAGGCTTAGCGTATAATTAAATGACAAGCTCAGTCTGTGAGCTTGAACTGCTCGTCACGCATTATTGGGCAGCATATGAATAATTCATTGGCTTCTGGTGCCTTTATTGGAAGACTTGAGTCCCACAGTGATGGTACCTCTAAAATCTTCTTCTTTATTCCCTTCATCTCCACTTCTCAGATCACCACATCCTCCCTCTGGTCTGGTTTTCTGTCCTCCCTTATTACTGTATCATCTTCCGCCACCTTCTCTGCTCATTCCCACAATCCTCTCTGCTGCCTCTGCAGCGGGTGAGCGAGTGTGGCGCGTGAGACTGAGTGTATGAGTATGAGCGGGGTAGACAGAGAGCGAGTCTGCCTCATCAATCTCTATCAGAGGCCAGATGAAGTGGGTTCTAAATATAAACGCACGAGGAAATGATCTCAGAAATAACTTATGAGGCTTTACTCGTGTCCAGGCTTGCCAAACTTAATTCTTCACAATCTCTATCTGCTTTTCAGCAGATCATTAGCCATTTCGCAGATTTGTCGGAGCTGCACTTTTGTGCAATACAAATCTTGAATGCTCGTATGGCTGCAAAATTTCTGTCTGCACTGTTGTTCAGTCTGCAAACAATGGTATTGGTGTTATGCTTTCACACATTTGGCATCCTGTATCAAAGTGAATTTGTTTAGGTAGCAGAATGTAGTTTGCACCTGTATTGTCTGCTGGAATCAGCTCAAAGTGATGGCATCTCATGAATGCAATGATATACTATTATGCCTTCATAGTGTCTACAATTAATGAACTTGATATCAGCAATCTGCAGATAAATATATATCTCTATAATAAGCAATTTCCAACACAGCTAGTATAATGTTTCTCAGTAGTCTCTCTTCCCATGTAATAAAAATTGTTTTAACTTAAATTAATATTTGATGTATACTTGGAACATAGTAAAAAGTAACCAGCCATTTTCAGTTTAAGGAATAGTTTTTACCTGATCTATGCCTTTAGTTTTGTTGATGTAGCTTTATGTATTTAAGTTCATTCAGTTATGTTAAATTACAAATTTGACTGGAATGAAATCATTAATTTAGATATTACCATATAAAACACATATAAGGTTAATTATAGTGTTTAACATAACTGCTTTCTGTTTGAAAATATTTTAAAATGTAGTTTAGTCCTGTGATGCAAAGCTGAATTATTTGCATGATTACATAATTATGTAAATAACATTCTTCAGTGTCACATGATCCTTCAGAAACCATTCTAATAGGCTGATTTGCTCCTCATTTTTTATTTTCATCAATGTTGAAAACAGTTGACTGTGATACAATACTTTCTTCACTATTCTTTGATGAGCAGAAGTTCAAAAACATTTATTTGTAATGCATCCTTGCTAGTACATTAAAAAAAAAAAAAATTCTGTTTAAGTACTTTTTTCCATTAGTCTAAATTAATGTAATGTTTGTCCGCCACAACATGATGCAAATCTCTTGTAAATGGAGTAGTACACTATGCTCTATGTTAGCATCATGCTGTCTGTTGCATTTTCATTTAACCAAAAATATCACCATCTATCTGTTCTGGTGAGCAGAGTAGCTGAGGTCTGCCATAGACTGCAGTCTGCACCAGCGCAACAACGGTGCATATTGCATAATTAATGCAAAAACACCATCTATAACAGTGTTGCTCACTGTACCGTATAATGCCATTATCTCTGTCAGTGTAAGTCTGTAGTCAGCTGCAGTTTGTTGAATGGCCAGCATGGCTGTTTTCTGTTGCAGTGTGCTGTGAAGCTGTGGTCTGCAGCAGGTGTGTGTGTGTGTGCGTGTGCGTGTGTGTGTGTGTGTGTGTGTGTGTGTGTGTGTGTGTGTGTCTCATAATAGAGTGAGTATGCTGCAATTCTGTCTGACCCCGCTGCTCCTGTCTGGGCAAGCAGTGGAAAGAGCTGCAGCCACCAAAGGCAGGGAATGAGAGAAAGTGCAAGAACACGTTGACATCATCTCCCCGTTACAGGTATCGCTATTGAGAAACTTGATAGTGACCTTCAGAGGCAGGGACCTCCGCAGGAGCTCTATCATTTACACTCTTCCTGTTCTAACGGCACATCAGCATTCAAAGATGCATGTCAGCAAACTCGTATATGGGTCACCTGTGTGACACTGCAAAGACATTTTGTTTATAACTTGCATTAATAATTATGAAGGTTTTTCAGTATGCCGATAAATAACAAACCCTAGAAATACTATGCAGCACATAAAGACAACCATGGGAATGAATAAACAAGCAAAAGAATGAACCGGAAAATTTACAAATAACTTCAAACTGAAAATAATGCTGAAAATAATATTATTAAAAACTTTAACTGACATGTAATAATTATCTCAAAACACAAGCAAAAATGTATTATGTGAAACTACATTGCACTTTCCCAGCCTCAATAACGTCTCATTCTCTATGTAAAAATCATCATTCATGCAAAGAGTCTGCTACTAAGCATTTGTTTATCCAAAAAAATAAATAAAATAATAATAATAATAATAATATATCTTATTCACTGTTTTGTTTTAACTTAAAACAACATGGATTTCCTTGATAAAATATATTACGCCATTAAATTAGCAGTGTATTGTTTTAAAGATATTAACTGGAAATCAAAATAATCATTAAGGCTTCTATTTTTGCTGTTGCATGGATACTCCCTGCCCATGCACATCATCACATGCAGTCAAATAGTGTAGGAGACATCTTTTCATAATTCATATTAATTAATGTTAAATATGTTGTCAGACAAGTAAATGGGAAAGACAGTCTTCAGATTGATTATTCACCAGAAAAACACGTTTCCTACCTCCACATGCACAAATAATATGTTTATAAGACAAACATATTGTCATCATTAATGATTGTTCATAATAAAAATACAAAAATAGGATGTACTTATTTGATGTGTCACTAATGCTTTTTGATAGTTATTCAAACAAGTTGTAAACACACTCAGACTAGCTCAGCAATTACTAAAAAAAAAAACACTTAAATGACCAAACCTTCCAAATAATTAATTAGGCTATAGAAATAATAAACTAAATTACATTCTTTAGTTTTTAATGTTGACTCAACATTTTGTGATGTAACGTTTTGTGATTTACAAAAGGCCCTGTGAAAGTCGTTTTTTCAATTATCTGTTAAACGGTCGAGATTATTGTTAACATCAGAAACTAATAAGCAAGATTATGTAATGGCACTGCTCGTATTCTGCTCATTCTCTCGTGGACCAGCTCGTGCTCTCAGACGACAGATTGCAGCGGATTACGTTTCACTATCAGCAGAACACTGACATTCAAAGATTCGAATGAGATCCGAATTATAATTCGATTTTTAGAACGTAATCACACAATACTGATTCCCCAGGAAACACAAACGCACGCGAGACGTTTACTATAGATGAAATATTTTAAGTTAGGCAACACTTTTTTTTAACAGTTTTTAACAACAATTCATAAGGCGTCAACATGATGTAAATGTCACACTTGTAGCCTGTTATTCCCATTTCTTCTAACCCGTCTGTAAAGACTGTTCAATATGCATATTGCATATGGACATATTACATAACGTTATCAAACCAAAACCTGACCTATTTGGTATTCACCATAATCATCACTGCAATTGTGTCCCACTGACTAGAACGATATAATTGCCATGCTCTTATTTATACTAAGCAATTCCACAGCTGCCTATGAGGCCTGGGAATTACACAAGGGATTTCACGGAAAATTAATTAATTCATTATTTAATTTATTACACATAGTACATTTAAATAAAACATTACATTATAAATTAATAAATAACCAACTACAGAAGAACGCACGCATCTATACACGCACTCCGCACTGCCATAAGCAGAAGACTGAATAAGTGATAATAAAGAGAAGAACATATTTCAGTGAACAAGCACGCCAAGACAGAAACTATCCAAATACGCACCTGATGATGTTACAGACCACTGCCTTGAATATCCTTGCCTTGTCAATCCCCGTGTGGCCTTAAAATAGGGCGTCGTGCTGTTAATTCATCACTCGCTGTGTTAAACTGGACGGCACGCGCATCACGTCGTGTGGTTTGCATTGCCACACTCCGTTATCATCAGTTATACGGAAAACAGCGCGGATCTTAATCCAGGAGAAGAGTGTTTCAATCTAGTCCAGACACTCCGTTGTCACGCCCATCTCTCTCAGTCCTCTGCCGTTAATGAAATCCGAGGACGGGTTTTGCCCTCGCCCGCATCATGCGCCTCTGCGGTTGGTCAGGCAGCCACTACACATGTAAGCCCCGCCCCCGGAAGCGAGTTAAATCCTAATATGGCAGTGGGTTCATTAATATTCAAGTACCAAGCCTTCGCCATTGAACCGAAAAAGCGAAGCGTACGGAGTACCTAATTAATATTCAGAAACCAGGCTTCGCCATTAGATGATTTCTCCGCCTAATCAATATTCATGAGCTAAGCGTAAGCTGTGGGGTTGTTGTTGGCACCACATCACTGGTGTTGCATATGCGCGCAGTGAGTGACGCTCGAGCGAGGGATCTGACAGCCCGTGGGATCCTCCGCATTCTCCACATTTAGGAATACACTTGTGGAACGGCATCTCACCTGTTCCAAGTGATTGTGCTGTCTCACTTTCATCGACACCTCTTAATTTAAGAAGACCATCTGCGCGACGAGGAAGTTTTATAAAGCTGTATGAAATTAATCATATTTTCACAACAAAATTAAACAGCTAATAATCCGAAGGTCTGCCCCCCCCCCCCCCTTTTAAGCATGTGTCACAAGGTTTATATGAATCAAAAGTCTAGAAACAGTGAATTCCAAAATTAATTTCATTATCAGTTAATATCTATCTATCTATCTATCTATCTATCTATCTATCTATCTATCTATCTATCTATCTATCTATCTATCTATCTATCTATCTATCTAACATATTACACAAATAAGTACATAAAATATGCATGTAAAATACAAAATGATCTCTATACTGAAACGATTTTGCAAGGAATTGTGAATCGGAAATTGGGTAGGATATGTAATAAATATACCTTATTGTAGCCAAAAGCTGCACATATGCTGTAAAGGTTACAGAGTCCCAATGGACCGTTATTTGTTACATAATTTGTCCTTCATTTTCTTCTTCCCATTCAAGAGTATCACCTACTGTCCTGATATGAATTGAAATACTGGCTGGCAGGACCGTCTCGCGTTGATGGCGTCATTCTGTGGCGCCCAAACAGTCGGCTCTCAGTCAGCTTCAACCTCCATTGTGGACATATACACTTATCTAGGTCGTAAACAAAATCACGTGTGTGGTGTTTAATGTGTCACCCACATCTGCAGTTTTTTACCCCATCTAGTGGTTTTTAGTCCTTGTCGGTCTCGCCATGAACGACGACGATGGTTTGATGTCAAGTTTTCATTCAGATCAACTCCATGCTAATGTAGCGTCTGTTCCTGATGGACTTTGCTGGGTGTCAGTTCTTTCCTGTTTATTGCTTGCGTGCTCCTATGTTGGAAGTCTATACGTTTGGAAAAGCGATTTACCAAGGTATAGTTCGGAGCCTTTGTCTGTGTCACAAAACCTTGTGAGCACCCTACCTAGACACTATTTTGGGCATTGTAACCACAGATTCGACGTTTACTGTAACGTTATATTGTTAAATCTAATGTTTGAAAACATTATTTCAAGCTTGAAAAGAACGTTCAGTCTTGCGTGAGTTAAGTCTTTAAAAAAATACCATTCGAATCAAATGCTTTTCAAATCGAACGTTAAAAATATTGATCAAATGGAACGTTTGGAACAAAATTTTTCATCACAAAATGTTCCCATTCTTTGACATCAACAACATGGAGTGCATGAAACATTCCATTAGTAAGTTGATGAAAAACTAATAATTAAATGTTAAACATGTTACATTAAAAATAAAAGTAAATCATCAAGATAAAACATCATGGATTTAATATTTCATTATAATTTATTGATTAATTTGAGTCATATTTCGTCATAGCAGCCTTACTATGAAACCTGGGACCCCCCCCCCCCCATTGTTTATGTTTGTCTTGTTTTATGTAACATAAATTGTTGGTAAGATGCAAACGTATTAATGTAATTACAACAGCACTGATTGTTTGTTTGTGTGGTTGTTTGCACTAACAGGGATCATCCTGCGGTGATAAAACGGCGCTTTACCAGTGTACTGATTGTGTCCGCTCTGTCTCCAGTGTTTGTGTGGTCATGGAAAGAGTTCACAGGCATCCAGGTTAGTTCACTGCAACACAAATGTTTAGAGATGTTTCGTCTCATTTTTTGAGATTAAGTGTTTTTTTATTTGATAAGTGGTTTTAGATCTCACTGCATCATACAGTCTTGTTATAAAGCTTTTTGCCTTTGTGTTGAACCTCAGTTGATGGAGAAACACTGGACTTACCTCAGAAGTGTTTGATTTCTCCCATAGCCTGGTCCTTCATTACTGGCCCTTATGGGGATCCGGTTGGAGGGTCTTATTCCTGCTATAATTCTTCCGCTGCTGTTGACCATGGTAAGTCTGTACTTGGTGTTTTTCTAGACAATGGAAATCGATTGTTTTCCTTAAACCTAGTGTTGTTGGAACTGAAGACTTTGAGAGACCTTCAGATTGCAGAAGAGTCTTTCCGTTGGATTTGTGATCTGGCACATTTTTTATGTTGTATTTGATAATTGTTAGGTGCTGTTTCTGGGCCCTCTGATCCAGCTAGCCATGGATTGCCCCTGGGGCTTCATCAATGGGATGAAAGTTGTAGTCGGTAAACAGCCATTTCCACATCTTGTGATTGTCTCCAGTGAACCTCTATAATTGTAAAGCGAGTTAGTTAGCTGTCACAATGCTGAATTATAATACACAACAGTACGTTTCAGCCAAAGAATTTGGAAGGTGAATCTGTATCCATAAATAAATTCTCATTTCTATTTTGATGAAGTGCAATAGGCAGTCTTCAAGCTGTACCAGACCACTCAACCAGATTGAGCTTTGTTACTCTAAAAGAATAAGACTGGCTTCATTGTCAGTGTTGTTGTAAATGTGATTGGCCTGTTATGTCTTTGCAGACCCCTGCTTCTGGACGTTGTGTCTGGGTGACATGCGCTGGCTGAGGAACCAGGTTGTGGCGCCATTCACAGAGGAGCTGGTTTTTCGGGCATGCATGCTTCCCATGCTAGTACCCTGCGCCGGCCCCTCAACGGCAATCTTCACATGCCCGCTCTTCTTTGGAGTTGGTGAGTGGTGATGTGCCCTTTGCTTAGATACAGGCTGGGGTAAATACATCCATAATTAGTTTTTACTCCAACCTTACATTTAAGTCTTGAAGTCAACAGGAAATCAAAATGTAATGTTTACTGTCTTGAGACACATCTCAAGGTGTATCACGTGTTTTTTCCTGAAGATATCATGTTTTTTCAGTTGTTTTCAATGATAGAGCCCTGTTTTTAAAACTCTGCTCATCACTCAGCTAACCAATCACAGTGGAGGAGGGGCGGGACTAATACCACACCAACCAACCGTCACACGGTTGTACTACGACTGACTAACAATGGAACAGTTAATACTGCTTGTCTTCGAGTTTTCATGCCTGTACCAGATGGAATTGATGGACTGCCACCATATTATCCTGAATAAAATAGAAAAATAGGCTAAATGCTTGGAGAAACCTTTAATTTGTGATGTGTCTGCAATATTACTTTCAGCGGATATTCCATATAATAATGACCACAACACCTCAACTCAAAAACAAAAAACGCTGCACTCGTAAGCTCAGCAGAGCACCTGATGTTTTCAGCTGGCGAAATGGTGTGTCTGGTGGACACGCTGCCTAATGCCAGCTTCTCATGAGCGCATGTTAGAAAAGGTTCCAAAGAAGAGTTTTGTTGGGGTTTTAATCAAATGTTATAACTTGTTTTTGGCTATGAAACAACTTGGCTTTTTTGGCTGATGTCACCAAGATTGTGTAGATGTGGAAATTATTGTTGCCAAATAGCTACTATAGGTAGACATAGACTACTTTTTGTGGGTAATGCAGCCTTTCCGCAGTCTTCCAATGTAATTTGAACTTGCGATAAAATATTAGTAGCGAATAGCGTTAGATATTTTCCTCCATATATATCATCTTCACTGAAAGATTAAGTTACAACATTTTGATTAAACATTACGTGAACATTGTTAATTAAACATTATTTCATTTCATCACAACAAATGGCACAACCTAGATATCTGGTAACCTGAGCATTCCATACAATGCTCTGATAATGGAGGAAAATCAACCCTCTCAAGTCTCGTTTGACAGAAAGATTTACCCCTCTATTAATGACTGACCACTGACTTACTCAAGAAAAACAGGATTGTTTATAATTTCATTTGCTTTGTAGACCATTATTGTGATGGTAACCTTTTTTTTCTTTCTCTGTGTCTGTCTCTCTCTCTCTCTCGGTTTGTGTGTGACTGCAGCTCATTTTCATCATGTAATCGAGCTCCTGCGGTTCAGACAGGGCACTGTCTCAGGGATTTTCCTCTCTGCAGGTAACAGAGTCATTACTTTAGTGTCATCTTTAGTGCGTGGTGTGCCGCCTGTGAGACATGATTACTGATGTCTGTGTTTGTTTGTGTACTTCTCAGTGTTCCAGTTCTCCTACACTGCAGTATTTGGAGCTTATACAGCCTTTATATTCATCAGGACAGGTGCATCTGTTTATTCTTTAACACTACTGTTGCATTTACTACTTTACAAAATACCCAAAAAATTCAAAAAGTTTTGCATTTAAAATATTAATCGTAACTACTAAGATAACTTTTGTATTGTGACTATTTTCATGACAATTAAGTACATTGACATCCCAATTCTTATTTCCATAATGCAAAAAATCTTGTTTATGACTGCAATGCACAAAAGAATATATTGAAATTGTAGTATTGTAATTGTAATTTACAGTATTTGTGCTATGGCCTTTCTCTTACTTTTAATAAAATATAATTGTGTCCAGACATGATGATGATTCTTACTATAAATTAATGATAATTGCAAACTTTTAGTTTGTATTGTTGACAGTGAGGATAATTTGAGAAATAATTATGCAGGGTAGGAATTATTTATTGGTATTGCCTGTATGCAGCTTTTATTAAAAATATCATGTGTCCAGACATAATTGCTTCATAATGTGATGAAGATAAAGTTTGCTTAAGAAAGCTTAGAGAGAAAGTTTAAAGTAGTTTGAAAAGCTTGAGGTTTGAAGATTTTAATTTTGAAATCTGTGGGATACTTTTAGTGTGTTTTAGTTTTTTACTTTATTGCAGACAGTAATGATAATTAGGGAGGGAAATAACCTAATTTGTCATGAAAATAATATCACAATTCAATTTGTTTATGAATTTGAATTGTAACAAACAAATTGTAATGCATGCGAAGAAGTAACTGACACTTTTTCTTTGCACGTGTCTCTAGGTCATTTGGTGGGTCCTGTGCTGTGCCATTCCTTCTGTAACTACATGGGTTTTCCAGCTCTCAGCACAGCCCTGGACCACCCGCACCGCCACACCATTCTCTTCTTCTACGTGCTGGGGGTCGTTCTCTTCTTCCTCCTCATCTTCCCCATGACTGATCCACTCTTCTACGGTTTGCCCACACCCGTCTGCACCCTGACCTCCACGCCTGGATCCATCTGCTCCTGATCCATCCACACCACCATCCCTCATTTCATCCATTCCTCTTCTCCAGCCATTTGAAAAGGAGTGGCTGTTTTGCTGCTGGTTTCACCAGGAGAGCGAGGGACTGCTGGAGAACAGGTATGAAAATTCACAGCCTCTGTGAGGTGGTGCGTGGAAGAACTCGGTGGATGCAAAACATCCTCAGATTGCACCGACCATTCTTTTCACCGTTCAGCCAATGTTGTGTTATCAAGTGACTTATCTCATCTAAGAGCCAGGCCTATGTTGGCCAGACAAGTTGGATTATATGCATCAACATGTTTATTCAGTGTGTTTATCTTGAGATTGGTGCTGGGGATAAAGTCAGACGCTATTACGGGTTTCCTAGAAAGATTTGTATGCTGAAATCTTCATTGCTCAAATGCTAGATTCCCTATTTTTTGTTGTGATATTATAATCTTTCTCAAAAAACAACGTACCTTGTTCGATCTGGTGCCCTTACTTGAAGACAACGTTCGTTTTTACAGATACTTACTTATTTTGTTTCACTATTGATCTTATTGTTTAAAAATCACATCACAAATTAATAGGCTTAAATTTAAATTTATGTCGTTAGGTATGCTTTTGGAGCTAAAGACCTAGACCTATTAGAGTAACACAATTTAGTGAGTATGTATGAGAAGTTTGACTGCCCTGAGAACAGCTTTTTGTGTAGGTCTTTTTAAAGCATTGATCAACCCTGCCTTGGCCATTTGTCAATTAATAAAAAGAAAATACAGTCTATATTTTATAGTGGATATTCAGTGATAGGTATTTCAAAGCAGAGCTGAAATTTTATTTTATTTTTATTTTTTTTACATCAGCATAGGAATGAATTTTCTTTTTAATTTAGTATGGTAAAAATGGAGGATATTGAGGTAAATTGTACGCTTCTGCTTAAGTAATGGTGGAAATTCCAACACTTTCTTTTTATGACTACTATCTTTTAGTCATAAACCACCTGCAACAACATTGAAACTACCTATATCAGAGAATTACACTTCGACTGATAATGTTTTACATGGTAAATCTAAAAGTTAAGCTTTTTTATAAAGCTTTTATATATAAAAATGGCGTAATCAAGTTTTATGCGGGATCCTTCACCATGGAGTGTTAGTGAAAACTCGTACCACTTATCTGCATGCTGCTACACCGGTGACATATGGATGTTCTAATGATGATCGACATAGAAACACACTAAATACAACTTTCATAACTGCTTCTAGAAATAGTTCACCCAAAATTGAAATCTCTGCCATCTGTACTCACCCTCATGCCATTTCTTCTGAAAACAACAAAAGGAGATATTAAGCAGAATGCTCATGCTGCTCTTTTCCAGAAAATAAGTGAATGGTGAACAGAGGCTAAATTCTAAAAAATTCTTTCCCTAAATTTGTGTGATTTGAATATACAGATATTTTTTTCGATTTAGCTAATCAGGACATTTGCATAACTTCTTTTCGTGTTCCTTAAAAAAATAAAGAAAAAAAGTGAGTAATCTATTCTTCATTTTTGTGTGAACTATACCTTTAAGTATGCAAATGTGGCTTGCTACCCAGTATAGAGGCTGCTTGGTGCAGAACATTTCTTGTTATGTAGTTGTATGTGGTTTCAGTTGTCATCAATTGTGAAAGCAGAGTATATAGAGATAGTGTATATATAGAACTCTTATCTACTTTATTGCTTGTAATTTGTTGATTTAATATATTGGCATGGTTTGCCATCACATTCATTAAGTGTGTATCATAAAGTCATTTGTAGGCTTTTCTGTGTTGTGAGAGACCATGCAAAGTAAACCTCTTAAGCAATATTCTCACAAACAGGATCAAATCAGGGATTTCCATCTAGTGCCACGTAAGAAGTTTGTTTGGGGTTTTTCTTTCATTCATTCCCAAAAAACCTTCTTATTTGGCTCGCTACAAAGAAAACCGTGATATCACTTGAACAGCCAAAGTTAAGGTACCACTTCATTGATCTGGTTTACTAGTCTCTAACGCTGAAATAAGTGTGTTTGAAGTGTGCCACAGTGTGTATGACTGTATCGACATGTTTACACGAGGAGGATGCTGTATGTAAGCACTGCTGAACTGTGATTAGCTACACAGAATGCTGCTTTAGTTTAGCTGCTTTGTGGTTGTGGTCAACAGAGGGCGCAAGAGGACCATTGTTGTGTGCGTCTCATTTTGTTGTTGTTTTCATGAATTTAAAGCAGACACCTTCCTTAGTGTTTATTAAGAAACTGTATCTGTATTGCTTTGCATATTTAATCCCGTGATGCGATAATGTAATTGAACTATGATTCAATTAATCCTTGATACGCGAAGTTGAACTTTTTCCGCATCTGTGGAAATTCACTCATTCTTCTAGATTTGTTTGATAATCGAGGAGAGATGCAGCTCTGTCATCTTCGTGTTCAAACCGCACAATGGGATTTTCAGATTGAATGCCATGTTGAATTGTGATTTATTTAGGGAAAGCTGAATGGAGGACAGGACAGGCGCTGTGATTGATGACTGGTGTAACTTCTAAAAGGAGACTGATTTTAAGTGAATGTGTCAGGAGCTTGTTAGTTGTCTCTCGCTGTAGTCTAACAGTCTTATCCTCACCTCCTTAATTTGTAAAGTTACTGCATTCTGCATTTATTTTCCAGGGTTTTTTTCTCCATTAGAAGCTTCTTTCATCCTGTTTCAGTTCACAGAATTCTTTCTTTAATCTGGTCGGTTGCAAGCAAAACATTTGCCGCAGGCGCAGACTTGCATTTTAGATGATTTGAACATCATATTTACAGTAAGGAGAAGCAATAGACGTTTAAAACTATTTTGCAAATGTGAAAAATAGCTGAGCGATGTCTTGGCTCATTGAAACATCACCTGAAGAAATGTCAAGTCTTTGAGAATCTCTACACATACACAGATGAATTGAATGGACTGGTTGGTGATTACAAACGAGCCTGATGTTTATACTGAGAGCTATATTTTATAATCAAATCTATTTTGGTGACTGGGAGAATAAAGTGCATGCTAGTTGTTTTTGACTACCGTGCAATGCAATTTACTGTAATTCACTGATGGACAAATGTTTTATGACAATCTTTCTGGCGGTCTTTCAATCCACTCTGCAAAACTCTGCCGTTTGTAAATAAATTAAAGATTTTTTTTAAACACCTCACTTGGAGTTATGTTCTCTTTTATGCCTTTATTTCTGCATTTCTTCAAAAGGTACAGTGTGTAATTTCTGTGCTAACAAGGAGAATGTCATTCTCTGGACAACCTTAATCTGCCACTGGTAGGTCGATGGATGATGCAGTGTTTTAAAAGCACCCTTTTCATGGGAAGTCAACCCGGAATGTCTTGTATTTATCTTTGCATGTTATACTAGGATGCCAGAATGTTTTTTGACATTGCTGAAAACTTCAGCTTTGAGCGATGATATAATTATGGAGGTTCATATATATGGAGAGCTGTTATGATTTTACATTTAGGCATATATAAGATGTGATTGTATTCAAAATTCTTCCCTGTTCCACCCTAATATTTATTCATTTGAGTACAAGTGACAGCTCATCTTGTGACATTTTTTGAGCAATGACAAAAGTGGGCCAAGAATACTTGGAGACTGACAGTACCATTGTGGTCTCTTGTTCAGCCACAGGAGGGATGTCAATACGTCTATCTATTCTCTCCCGTCTTTTAGATTTGTTTGAATGTGTGATGTTTTGGAATTTGGATTCATAGAGTCGTTCTATGCATTCTTCACATGTGGGTGTATAGATAACTGTTAACACCAGATCACTTTGCCTCATCTGTGATAATTCATTTTATTCATGCAGGTCTACTCAGCATCTGAAAATGGGGTTGGTAAGAGTTTTTTTTTTTTTTTTTTTTTTTTTATATTCACCAAGACTGCGTTTAATGTGATGAAAAATACAGAAAATGGTATTATTAAAATAAAATTATTTCGACTAATATTTTAATTTGTAATTTACTCCTGTGATGCACAGCTGAATTTCCAGAAGCCATTACTACAGTCTGCAGTGTCACATGATCCTTAAGGAATCATTCTAACATGATGATTTACTGCTTAAGATGCATTTCTTATTAATGAAGTGTTGGAAACAGTTGTGCTGCTGAATATTTTCTCTGGATTTTGTTTTTAAATATATTTTTATTTATTTTGGCGAATAGACATTTTTGATGAACCACATTTATTTGAAATCAAACTCTTTTTGTAACATCATAAATGTCTTTACTGTCACTTTTGATCAGTTTACTGAAAGTACTAATTTCTAAAAAATAAATAAAAATAAACCTTTGAGTAGTAAAACATTGAAAAGATATCAAAAGGTCTTTTCTTTTGCTTCCCAGTTATGTATCTGTTCTGGGCTTTGCTTTGCTTTCTCTTTCTCAGTATATTTTCAGTCTCTTTAGAGCATCTGTCTGTCTCAAAAGCTTGGAAAACTGCATAACTAGAAGTAATACTCCTATTGCATGAATTCTCAAAAAAGCTTATCTCAATAAAATATTAATTAAATCCAAATTAATAAGAGCTTATCTTGATGAGGAAAACTGTTTTTGCTTTTTGCATGCTTGATTTAACCCGGTGAGAGCACGTTGTCGACATGAAGTATCGATGCAAGCAAATGAACTGAAGAATGCAATGTTTTGTTATTAATATCGACCTGTTGGGTGAAGAAAACTCTGCAGGTGCCCTGCAGGGAATGAACTGGTAATGATTCATTTGGATAGATGAACAAACATCAGGGTTTTCTGGCTTAGACAGGTTTATGTTGCAAGTTTTCATTTGTTTGTCTTTTTTTTAGGTTATTTTTTGGGGGCATAAAATAGTAGTGACTGAACAATGTTGCTAGGTGGTTGATTACGGGCTCAAGTCAAAAGACCTGTACGTAAGTATATGGAATGGTCCCAAATAGTGTACTTGATGTTCTTGTGCCGAGCTTGCACTGATGTGGCCTTCACAATGGACTTCTAAATTTGGCATTACATCACCAAAGTATGGACTCCAGATATCTGAGATGTGGTGCATTTCTTTGCCTGAGCTTTGTGCTTGACGTCAGTTGCGGTAAATAAGTCACTTTAGAAATTGTAGCACGTTTCGGATGATAAAAAACACAACTAATATGCAGCTAAAAATACTGTTAAGTGGTGCAATTCTGATGCATTAGTTTGGCACACAGTTTGGAAGCAATGAATATGTTGCTGATAATTGCACAGGCATATTCATATTCGCTTGTCTTGTATTCATCACACAAGAGAATGCATGTAAATTTATGTATGTAAATATCACACCTGGCCCTTGTTATTAAAAAAAAGAAAAAAAAAAGCTGAGTATATGACAGGAATACTTGTCACATTTCTTCAGTTCTTTTTATATTGGGAAATAATAAGATATAGAGAGGGATGACTTTTTTTTTTTTTTTTAGAAAATTAATCTGATGGGAAACCAGAATTGCCTTGTAGCCATCTTAGAAACCTCTTGATCACTTTAACAGTAAAACTATTCCAAAAATGCAGCTCCAAATGTCTTTCACCAGGTTTATACACCAGCAAGAGGCAATACACCATCTGTTCATATCTTAAATTTTCTAGCTTTCTCTGTCTCGGTCTCTCATTTGTACTCGGTTTATTATAACTGTATAAATGCATTCCAAGGGAAGCAGAGGCTAAATTCAAGGTTTCATGCAGATTGGCATTGAAACTCACTAATTGTACCTTGATTGAACGGCTCATGCAGTGATTGTAGAAGTCTGAAGCATTGTCCTGCGGAGACTTCCAGCAAACGTATCTTTAGGGTAAAGGAAGGCCTGACTTCAGAGAGGATCCGCTCAGCTGTGAAGGACATTACCTTTGCTAAAATCACCAGTGTGTCTGGTATATAAACTTCAAGAGCTGTTGTTTTTTAACACACTTTTGCAGAAGAATCTCGGTTTGCCTGTGCATGAAAGAACAGTAATGTGAAAGTCTTTACCATGTTTATTAGTGATGATTTTACGGTGGAAGAAACTATTATATGGATAGTGTATTTCAAACACAGAACCCTGCCATACAGTGAACACTGAAGTCACAATAATGTAATGGCAATAGATATGATATGTTTTTAAAATATATTGTAAAATATATATTTTTTTGTAATTCGTTTTTTTATATATATCATGTTATTTTTATTTTATTTAGCTGATATTTGTTAAAGCAAGCAAGAAGAAAAAATAGTTTTTAAATGATAAGTTAAAGGAATAGGTCTCCCAACAATTAAAATTGAAATTAAAATGGACTCAGTTCATCCAAAATGAAGATGAGTTTGTTTCTTCATCAGAGCAGATTTGGAGAAATCAATTGCTCACTGATGGGCCCTCTGCAGTGAATGGGTGCCATCAAAATGAGAGTCCAAACAGCTGATAAAAACACTAATTCACAAGGCACCCATACACTGCCAGTGATCCACTGATGAGCAAGTGATTTAATGCTAATTTTTTTTTTCTGAAGAAGAAACACTCATCTACATCTTGAATGACCTGAGGGGGAGTACATTTTAAGCAAATGTTCATTTTGGGGTGAACTTTAAAGGTAATTGTAAAATGGCTCAGAAAAGTGAAGTTAATTCTGAGAAAAGGTCATGTATCATTTGTTTGCAGAAGCCGCTCTCGATATTTTGTGTCTAATGCCATGACATTCTGATATTTTGTTTTCATTTATTTTCAATTGTCCTCCAACTTTCCCATTAAGTTTAAAATATGGCTTCCTATTGTGTGGAGTTGATTCACATTTTATTTTTAAAAAGAAAAGAAAAAAAAGCAATATGCCTCTTGTGCTCTAGTCTCATATGAAAACAGATGGCGGTGATATTGAAGGGGTGAAAGAGTCCACGCTGTCAGTAATGAAGGTGCTCTTGCTGAGTGCACATTTCCAAAGATCTTGGAATAGATTCAGTCTGTGAAGACAGTTTATCTCCAGGAACTGAAGCACTGTGTTTCACGGTATTTGTTGTCTGTCTGATGACACAATGATGGAGGAGTTTACAGCCTTTGATTTTTTTTACAGTTACAGTAGCATACTAGATATTCTCTCTAGGCAGTGTTTTTTCCCCACAGAGAAAAATAATGACTGGAGCATTGTGTGTACATCACTCTGTTATGTTTTTGCCACATGCTGGCTCTCATGAAGATTCATACTCTTCTGCCACTTGAGGTGTGGAGATATAAACCGTCCCACATGCTGAACTGGATTAAACCTAATTCTGAAACTACTTCACCTCCTTACCCCCGTATGTTTGTATGTTTCGTATGTTATTTTGCCATATTTAATCATGCCTTCAACTAAAAATATCTGTAGTGCAGAGTCCACTTGAGAAAGTTTTGCGTTAATAATTTTTATCATTGTAAATGATCAGCATAACAATAACAGTGAACGAATGAATTGAAAATTGTATACAAATTTATAACACTATACAATGGAATATTCAATAAAGCCACATGTGTTGACATTAGTTAATGGTTTCGGTAACAAACTTATAATGAGCATTAAACTGTATATATATATTTTTTACAGTATTTATTTCCAAGTGTGTGCTGCAAACACATGGAATTTGTGTTTTTTTCTTAGGAGATTTTGGCACAAACATACATGCTGCATATGACACTGAGAACAGAAAGAGCATTTAAATAAGATAAAATAATAAATGTGGTATGCATCTGGAACACAATTTATGTACAGATTTGTGCATTATACAGCTGTATAAATAAAAATAAATATATTTACATAATACAGAAAACAGGTGGTGATTTCTCTGTTACTTTTTTTGAGCTGGAGAAGTTTATTTGGATGTGAACACTGTTTTCTGAACTTGCACGCAAACCTGCAAACCGTACACGAGTCCGCCTAAAAGGGTGGTCTGGTTCATGGAAACACCGCTAGGGTTAGTTTCTGATGTGAATTGCTGATATATGAATTGGTCAGACTGTGTATTTCTGTATTTTCTCACTCACTTTCCTGACCAGTGTGACTGATTTCCACTCGCTTTCAGCAGAAATTTACTCCACGTTCTTTTGAACCTTTACAGGTTATCAAACCAAAAGTAGAAGCGCCCTTAATGTTCATTTCACTAAACAATGCAGCGCATTAAACAATGTTACCAGATATAGCTTTTAATTTAAAAAATGTGTTTGCAAATGTTAAAATCAAGATTAATGAATGCTGTATAAATACTGTGATTTGAAAGTTCATGTAGTTAACTAGTGTCAACAAATAAGACCTTATTGTAAAATATTGTAGTTTCAGAATTTCTTGGCATTTCTCAAGAAGGAAAAGAAAAATCCTAAAAGCTGTACGGCAGTACCCCTATGAAGAAGTACAATTTTGTATCCTCTTAACATCTAAAGGGTGCATATTAGTGTACACATTATTACCTGAATGGTAAATATTAGTAACCTTTGAAAGGATGCTGTCATCATTTTGTATTTTCTTTAAAATTATGTGTTATTACAAGCATCAAACCCTAAACCAAACTTAACCCTATATTAAGCATATGTTGTTAATTAATATAACTAACTACTTCTTTAATTACCATGCAATAAAGACACCTTGAAATAAACAAATCTTTAAAAAACGTAAAATTATGTTTATTTCAGAATCTAATTGAAACCTGAAATCCCATCTTTTCAGTATGGACTCACATTTGTATCGTGCACTACATGGTATTCCTTGTCTTCATCAACTAAGAACACACTCAATCCCTCACCCTTGCGTATTGTTCAGGTGTGGAGAGGTTATGGTCTTGGTCTTGACTATGTGTGGTGGTTACTTGCTTTACAGTGTCAGTGTCTGAGTATAAGATGATGTTACTAAGGCCATAAAGTTTTGTATGATCACATGTATGCACTTTTTATACCCTGAAGGTACAAATGTCAGTCAAATGAAATAAAATGCAAAGAAACTGCTCTGGAAATAGGCTAATAAGATTAAATGCTTTTGGTCTGAGCTAGCACTCGAAAGTGAACAGCATGAGCATATTGGAAACAGATAACATAAGCAACGTGCTTAGCTTTGACTTAAGTGCTGTATTCTGAAATCAGCCCGTACGTTTGCTCTAATTCAATTTGAAGCAGAGTTGTACCGCCCATGCAGTAAAGTTTTTTCTTGGCCTTGTTCGTTCTCATGTCACTCAGAACCAGTTTTCATGTTTTATGTCTGAGGCCAGGGACACTGTGGGGTGAAGGGTAAATCGGGAAGACTGAATGTGGAAGATCTAATTCCATCGTCCTCCAGAGACACTGAGTACACAAACGCAGAAGTCATACTGACAAAATCCTCCGTGAAAGACAGTAACACAATACCTCTTACACTGGGAACTATTAGCAAGACTGTGCAACATGCCAGAAGCACGTAGAAAGCTTCGGTGAATATCAGTGACTGTTTTAAATATCTGATTAATTGGCATTTTAGTCCATACGCATTATGCTGTGCATTTCAAATGGTCATTTTATCAAATCAATGTGGAATCACATTTCTTACGTTTAGAAATATCACATTTCACCCCAAAATCTAAAGAAAATGCTGATAAATTATTTTTTGGATCATGGGTGTATAGGAACCATGATTACACAGTCCATTGTCACTTTGGAACAGGACTGAATCGTTATAAGTAGCAAGAGCTAATCTATTATGACTAGAGACCACTTAATTCCTTAAAAAAAAAAAATCAACTAATTAATATTCATAAGCCAAGCTTTATAATGTGTGTTCTAGTTTTTAGATTGTTCCTATGTCCATTTTGTGTACATTGACCTTTATTAAATTAAATATATTTTTAGTACCCTACATTTTTGTGTGTGTTATTTTGAAGAAAATTGTCAATTTTGCTTTAGTTTAAATATTTGATTAATTTTCGTACATTATATATCATATATCATATATATCATATATATATATTCACAAGGACACATTATTCTGGATCAAAAGTGACAGTAAAGAATACATAACAGTAATAATGTTACACAAGATTTATATTTCAAATAAATGCTGTTTTCTTAAACTTTATATTTATCAAGCAATACTGAAAAAAAATCATATAATTGTTTCAACAAGAGTACTAAGTAGCTGAAATTTGAATTACATATTTTCAACATTGATAATAATAATAATAATAAGACATTTTTATTGAAAATTAATGAAAAATAAAATACACTTTATTGTCCCCAAAGCTATTCATAGTGTTTACACTGACAAGGCCATTGCATGCAATTGTCCCTTGAGAACCAAACCAGCTTGTTAGAATGATTTAAATAAGCATAAAAACATATTTGGCCAATCCTATCTTTCAAGTTATCTAGATCTATTTGCATTCCCCAAATAATTCACATTTTGTGGAAGGGTCTTGTTCTGTTTTTCCAACTTTAGAATTAAACTTGAGATGCGCGACTTTAGTCATCATGGTAAATCCATAAGAACAATGACTGTATTCACAATTCATCTTGTTTTAAATTTGTCATAAGGCTCCATCATGAATGCAACTTTCATGATGATATGCCCACACAAATCAACCACTTGTGCATGTTCAGGGCATAAAGAACCGCAGTCACAGTAATTGTTATCAACATAATTGGCATTCACGGCCAGCCTGATTGTGTGATCACACACTGTGTGTGAATGTGCAAGTGGGGTGTTCGAAAGTCTCAGTGATTAGAGCTGAGGAAACTTGACGTGTAACGTGTTACAATGAAACAGTAAAATCCACCTGGTGAACCAGTCATACTGTAGATGCATGCCAATGTGATCAATTGCTCCTGAAACTGAGACTGGATTGCACATTACAGCTGCCTCTCATCGTACAATTAGTAATCAGGTGCGAAAAGTGGATGCAAATTAATCTGAATCAGTCTGACATTTATATGCAGCCACAAGGAGACTTATTAATGAATGATTATTTGTGCACTAGTGCTATTTTTGAAACGAGTTGGGTACACACCAAAAGATTTCGGAAGTTGGTGAGAATACACAGGTTATTAATGCACATAACGGCTCAATAGGGATCGTCACCCTGCTCATGAGAGTGATCACGAGTTATGACTGTAACATGTGGCACTTCTTGTGAAAGGACAGGTAATAAGTTTAGCATATGTGCTGTCTTTTTGTATCTGTTAATTGACGCACACAGAAAACAGCTTTGTCATGAAGGAGGATGATGCTCATATGTGCAGCCATACCGACAAGTCTCCTCTGTTTCCACAGAGCTTGTGTGACTGGCATAATCATCTGATAATCTAAGAACAATTCCTCAAAATTAACTGTTTGCTGTATAAGTATTTTTAAACTGAATTCTCTGCCGACAAGATGGGTTTTTAATAAAGCTTTGCTGCCTATGCAGTAGAAAAATGGATTAAGTGTTTTTTTTTTATTTTTATTTTTTATCTGTGCTATACGTGGCTGGGGAAAGCAGAGAATAAGTGCTACAGTGTTCCCTTTTTGCTCATTTTGCATTGTATGATGGACTTTTGCTGACAAATAAACAGGGTTGTCTGGGTGCAGGTAATATGGAAAAGAGTACACATTGTTCATTTACATATACTATTGACATTGTAGCAAATGGTTGAAAATAGGAAACATATCCTTTTAAGAAAGACACTGAGTAATGTGTTTCCTATGGTTATTTGTAACTGGATAAGTGCCCATTGCTAACTATTGCTAAATGCCTGTAATGGAAATAACAGCCAGGTTTTTAGTTACCATGAGTTTTTGTAATTATTTTATTAATCATGCATACTATGATATATAATAATAATAATTATTATTATTTTATTTTTTTCAGATACCGTGTTAATGGTAGTCAATTATTAACATGGTATTGTGTCTATTAAAGTGTCTATTAAAGATTAATATCATCACTGTACCCAAGCTTTTTCTGTAGAGATGATATCCAAATTTAATCAGAAGCTGTAGTGGTGTCCCACATAACAATGCTCCTGTATTTTTAGAATCCACTTTGGCTTCTGTTTCATAATTAAGTGTTCTTCTACTGTACGTATTATTGTCTTCAGAATCAGTATAGCAGTAATGTGGCCTCTTAACTTTCTTAAGAAAGAGATTAAAACTAAAAAGATAAAATTATATTTGTTCTTGTAAAAAATACTGAGTAACAATTACTGCATATTATGCAACTATTTTATAGAGCAGTATTTAAGTATACATTATAATTAGTGGTGTTTACAAAGGCAACGGTTCCTTTTTTTATTTTATTTTTTATGTTTTTGTCAGATGCTATTATCTTAACTGACTGACTTTGCATTCAAGTTGAGCATTTTATCACATCATGCATTCACAATGGTAATTGAACCCTTGGTATGATGTGTCCAGTGGCAAACTATGCTCTTGAAACTACAGGAAGACACACCACTGGTGTCATGGTGACAGCTTTTTGTATGCATTATATACATATATATATAGATTAACCAAAACTGAATAAAAGTAGATGTTGCTGTTAATACAGTAATTCACTATAACATGAAAACTGAAATAAGTGTTAGCAAATGTAATTATTAATCTACCACGTCACTGGTTTTGAAAGTATGCATAGATAGATTGTGCTCCTTTTTTGTTTGTCAGTCTACTTTAAAAAAATTAGTCTAAGGAAACTGGGTCAGGAACCAAATTTAGCATTCAGGCAACTTTTGAATGTACACACAGCAAAAACATACTCCCTTCCCCCAGTCTCTCCTGTCGTTTATTTCTCACCCATTCCTGTTTATATATATTTCACTTAGGTAAAAAAAAGTCTCAGTGCCATTTGTAATGAATGCTAATGCACTTATTTCCTTGTCTTCCTTTCTCTGTGTCTGTCATTATCTTTGTTAATGAAAATATGTTTTTGTACCTTTTATTGCTCTTGTCATCCTTTCTTCTAAGGTTGTCTGCAAAAATCTATTAAGACCAGAAAAAATGCCTCTCCGGTATTATCTAACTCGCCTTCTGAGTTGTTGTGGTCATAATAGAATTTTTGTGCCCATGCTGAAGCTTTCTTTTCAGCCCAGGCTCATTGGAAAAATGTGCCAGTGGTGATACAGTATTTCTGCAAAATGATATTATGTTGCTTCTTGTATGTTGCTTTTTACACTAAAATGTAGAGTGAGTGGCACATAAAATATATGTTAAGTTGCACTTAGTGTGTTTACACTCTACTGTGTTTGAAAATAACATATCACCTTTACTAAAACTAACCCTACATGTAACTGATAGTGTTAACAAACAAAAACTTGAGACAAAAATGAATTTGGATATTTTTCTTGCACAAATGCATCACTTCGCTTCTGAAGACCTTTAATAACCCTCAGAGCCATGTGGAGTACTTGATAGATGAATGATTTGAAAATGTTTGTGCCTTACTGCCATTATAAAGTTAGGAAGAGCCAGGATATTTTTAAAGATAACTTGATTTGTATTCATCTGAAAGAAAGTCATCTACACCTAGGATCACTTGAGGGTAAGTATATCATGGGGGTAATTTCCATTTTTTGGTGAACTATCCCTTTAAATGAATTGTTAAAAATGTGGCCTGTGGTTACTACACTATTATCTGGGCAAATACATCTCCATTGACAGCCATTCAGAAGTACTCATACATTGTATTTTACTAAAAAAAATAAAAAATTAATTAACACTTTTCTATATATAAATTTCTATATATTAACTTTAGTTGAAAAACAAATGTTAATTTACATTAACATGGATTTAAAAAATGCAGTAAAATGTTATTCATGATTAGTTAGGGTATCAAATGTTTACTTTTATGCACACCAAGGTGCCATATATTTGTAAAAAGAGTAATATATTCTGAATATCATTGCAATCTATAGTAAATATTTTAGCATGTACCTTCTTCTTGTGACTGTGGAGATGAATTTTCAGCAGCAGTTTCTCCAACTTTTCAATGTCACATGATCCTTTAGAAATCATTCTAAAAGTTAAATGAGCAGCATTTATTTGAAATAGAAATCTTTATCATGCAAAAGTAATCATGTTATAATTTAAAAGGCGTTACCATCACTTTTGAACAATTTAGTATGACCTTGCTTAGTAAAATAATTCTTACTGACCCTGGACGTTTAGTATGTTTTTCCCCTGTCTGCTGTAAGGAATTCTGGTATGGGCCGATTCATTTTGCATGCCATGAGTCAAGATGCCAGTCTCTAGGTTGTGTACTGCCAGCATTACATACAGCAGCTGAGCAGCATGCCTTTGAGATGAATGGGAATGCCCCTGTCATAGAAATATTGTAAAAGTGGAGAACTGAGTGGTGTTTAGACATTAACTGCAGCTGTTGTAATTTGCCGAGCAGCTTGTCAGTGTATATAGTCAAATAAAGTAAAAAAACAAAGGCAAAAAAAGGATTTATTGGTGAATTTAAAAGCGTCATTCGTTTTGAAATCCTAAACACTCATAAGTAAACACTTTTTTTATTTCTTCAGTCTTCCGCTGGGTCTTAAACTTGTCAGTTTACACAGCTGGCTACAATTCCTTGTTCTTTGCAACGAGGCCAAGCAAAACAGCCCCCCAAATAGATTATCTGTCAGACAGAGGGGTGGAGGGTGTGGTGGTGTGTTCCTTCAACTCATAATGACTGCTGTGCCTAGTATAGAAATCTGGAAACAAGTGTTGGCTGGCATTTTAAACTGAGAAAGGATAGTGAGCGAGTCTGATATATTAAATGCAATATCCTAAATATCAAGGCAGCATCTGTCCTCAATAACAACACAAATAACATATGACAAGGAATCATATCTCCCACAACATTTTCATTATTGTTATAAACATGTACGTCACATCTTTAAGATTTAGATCTTGTTCAAGAGGACACACAATAGTGGATGAGGCACTACTGGACGATATTATCATGGTAAATCATAGTGATTGTAGCGAGTCAAATCTAAAGTATTGTGTTTCTTTTTTCTTTTGTGCTGCATATGTCCTGAAGACATGGTATAAATGAATTTTTGAAACATACAGGGAACGACCTGTGCTTCTGCTAAAAATGTTTTATAATAATGAAATACTCTTTTGAATTTGCATATGATATTTTTTTCCCAGATGTTTTTGTGTGTGTGTTTGTGCACATGTATTATGGTGTCTGTCACACTGGTGCTTGGTGTGTAATTTTAACATATGAAAAATGATCTAGTAAAAACTAGATGCTAAATATAGGCCATGATATGAAGTTACTGTCATCAAGCTTAATATGATTTTCAAGATAAAATATGAGTAAACGTTAAGCTGGTGCGCATAATAGTTTAGATGTTAAAACAACAACATAATACATATATACAATACGGGGACAACAACATAAAAATATATAATATAATGTACAAAAACAACTAGGAGGAACTAATAGCAACAGTAGCTCATCCAGTAGAGGGTTTTTTTTTTTTTTTTTTTTTTTTTTTTTTATACCAGTGGATTTTTTTCACGTTTACAGGGTGGAAATGTAAACTTAGTGGTGAACAGAAATGAAAACAGATCCACTAGCAAAAGAAAACATCCACGATAGCATTTCTATGGCCTTGCAAAAGAGGAAAATATAGAGAGAGATTGTGAAATATTAAGTGTTTTCAATTGCACTTTATTTTGGCATGTAATTTATTCCTGTGATTGCGAAGGTGAATTTTAAGCAGCAGTTACTCTAATCTTCAATGTCACATGATCCTTCAGAAAACCCCCTCAGCCGTATTAGAAACACTCTCACATCAACGATAACTGGTTTTCTGTCATTTAATGTCAAAGTTAAGAAAATGTGATGTGATATGACTTCCTTTCTTCATATAGAGCTACTTAAATCTTCTAAACAGATATGCAACTTCAGGTAACAGGAAAGTTAATAAAACTCTTTCTGTCATTGCACCGTCCCCTTTGACTACTTGACATTCTGAATCACAGAAATCTAGACTTCCTACTTGCTAAAAATGACCCCTGGTGAGTGTAAATGTGTTGGTAGTCTATGACGGCAGCTCGAGATGCCTGCAGCAAGGTCTACACAGGTCAACATCTGGAGAAGATTATCATAGCAATGCTTCTGATTGGAGCTTCACTGGAGGGGATTGTTGGGACGTGGGAAGCTGTCCTTCATCAGCAGTCACTTTTACACTCCTGCTTTATCTCTTGTAGTCTCACTTTGTTCCTCACAAATTTGTCATCTAGTCGTTCTCACTCGCAGATGTTAAAAGTGTCAAAGAGACATCTCAGTCACTCCCAGCACTCATGGCCCACTGTAATTTATTTGATTTATATGCAAGACACTTTTTACCGCCATGTTTTATTTTCCTTTACTTTATTACAGGTTGCAAAGGTTGCATTTATTTGATCAAAAAGTAATATTGTGAAATGTCAATATCATTAAAATGTATTTTTAAATAAATACAATTTGTTAACTTACAGTTTTTACTTAACTGTTACTTTAAAATGTGATAATAGTAACAATTAAGGTGTAGGTGTGTCCTTGACTGGCAGTGAAATGTTAATTTCCATCTACCCTATAGCTACTACTGTAAAAACAAATTTTACATGAATCAATGTGACTCATCATCAGAAGTCTTAACTGAAATAAAACGCTTCATAATCTGTTTACTAGAACTGTGCAGATTCTAGAAATCCTATAGATCCTTTAAACAAACATCTTTTTATGAAATCAAAATGGGCTTTAAACCGCAAAGCAAGGTCTCATGTATCCAAAACAAAACACATAAAGACCAGAATCAATCACATTGCAAGTGAAATGAGGCCTTGAGATGGTTTCTCAAGAAGATCATATTCATTTCACTGTTTTTAATTGTGTAGCTTTTATTTGTAATGCACCTTAAGCAAGAAACAGATGTACTTTAACATCTTCATTGGGTCTCAGTATTACACTGACTGTTTTATTTGGAGTGAGATCTTTAAAAACGAAGTGTTTGTTCTTCCATTAAATGATTTCAGACTTGCTTCCTTTATGAGGTGTTATTTTACTGTCTATAGCCAGTGCACAGTTATTTAAACAGAATTTCAGCTTGGATTTAGTGCATAGATTTCTTTCGTTTGAATTATTAATGAACATTGTATTGTTTTGTGAGACTCTGGCTTCTTTCTCTTTTGAAATATGGGACAGGTTTTCATAAACCATGTCCATATAAACAAATTCCTATTTTTCAAACAAATATATAAATCTGACATGCCACTTTGTATACATATTTAAAATCCATTTTCCATACTAATATGCTTTGAGATCAGAAAACCAGGGTTTAAAAACTAAAACCATAAAAACATTTTGCTCTTTGAAATAAAATAAACTTGAACTTTGAAATAAATTAAATATATAGAGTAGTGCATTTTATTTCAGCTGGTTGTCAAAGTAACATTTCTCATTTTCATTCGTTTAAATACATGTACTAATATAATTACTAAAATGGAAAACCAAAAAACTAACTAAAACGGATATTAATAATAAAAAAACCTTATAAAAATGACACAAAAAAAAACATTACAATTACATAAAAAACATAAAAAATTAAAAAACTATAACAGTATCAGGGATAATAAAATAAGACTGCAGAAGACACCACAATAGATTATTTTTGTTTCTTTCACTTTAACAAATATTTCATATTTATGGAATGGATATGTTAAATCTCTATATATCTAAATATTCAGATTATTGTTTTAGATAAAGCCACTGTATATCTCAAATCAGTGGAAAGATAATATCTGAGAGATCTATTACTACTACACGTTTGCCTTACATTTACTTTTGTTTGCTCTAGTAATGATTATTTCCTCATGTCGACCTTGTTGAGAGATCCTTGAAAGACTGGACTTTATTGGAAATGTTTTACTCGATGTCATTCAGAAGTTGCTCTCTAGTCAGTGTGCATTTTTTTTTTGGCCTTTTTATTTGGGTCAAAATAGCACAGTCCCTCTTTTGTGTGAAGCTTCCAGGCCTGATGATGATGACCTCCGTCCCTTCAGCTTGACAGACACATAGTTGGTGTTCCCAGCATGCACCTCTGATTATCCTTTGGAACCCAGAAGGTTTGTGTATTTGTGTAAGATCCGTTAGCCCCGCTGATACTTCCTTCTACCCTGCCTCCATTAGTGAGCTCATTAAGGCCAGTGTTTGTGAATTTGATTCCCACATATGCAGACACATAACCACATTACTCACCTGCCCCGTTCAGCAGGGGTCACCTTTGGATTCAGGAATGTGTTGACTGATGTTGCTCCTGCACTTCATTGCCCAACTCCTATTCTTCAGAAGTTTCCCCATTCACCCTCACCTCTCTCCTTCAAGGCCTGAATTTATTGTCCTTGCCTATTCTAGAGGAGTTCATCGACATTCCTGAATTGATGTTGCTTTGCTTGCGTGTTTGTCTAACAGTATAATAATTCTTTGTAAGTGTTTCAGTGGGCTTTGGGATACTCATCTCCCAATGCTTTCCATCCAAATAAAGCAACCTTTCACATGGCTGAAGTTTAAGTCACTTATGATCTCACAAAAGTATGTTCAAAAGGGCAGTGATTTTACAGATGTACACCACCATTCAAAAGTTTGGTCTCAGTAAGAATTTTTTTAAATACTTTCAAGGCTGCATTTCTTAGATGAGAATAACAGGCAAAATAGTACTATTGTGAAATGATATTAAAATGAATATATGTTTCTTCTTACTTCTGCCAATTACTCAGTAGCCACCCGCTAGGTGAGCATGATTTCACCAAGTACAACATTCCAATCAACCAATCAGAATTGAAATATACACAATCAGGGTTAGATTCTTTTACAGCCTTGTTAATCAGCTATCATTTTCCACTGATTTTAGGAATAAATTATGTGTAGGGTTAGGTTTAGGGGTATAGGGATTGGATTAAGTCTATATTTCTGGACAATAATATTGGTCCAGGATTATCAAAAGATGTTGATCCAGAAACATGTTGTACTTGGTGAAATCACGTTCACCATTTTAGAAGACCATTATTTGGTAAAAACAACTGCTTGGGGTCGTTGTCTTGCTGCATGACCCACTTTCTATTGAGATTCAGAATTGATTGTTCAATCAATGATTGCAAGATGTCCTTGGCCCAAATGCAGCAAAACAGGCCCAAACCATGATACTCCTATCACAATGTTTCACAGATGGGATGAGGTTCCTATGCTGGAATGCAGTGTTTTCCATCCTCCAGCTCTATTTTGGTCTCATCTGTCCTCAAAACACTTCTCCAATAGCCCTCTGGGTTGTATGATCTTTAGCAAACTGCAGATGGGCAGCAATGTTCTTCTAGCAACTCCGCCGTGCACACCATGGTTGTTCAATGTTCTCCTGATGGTAGATTCATGAACATTAACATTAGCGAATGTAAGAAAGGCCTTTAGCTTCTTAGAAGATACTCTAGGTTCCTTTGCAACCTCTTGTTTTAGAGTGATCTTTGTTGGTCGACCACTCCTGGGGAGGGTAAGAGTGGTCCTGAATTTCCTCCATTTGTACACAATCTATCTGACTGTGGATTTGTGGAGTCCAGACTCTTAGGAGATGGGTTTGTTTACTTTTCTAGCCTGATGAGCAACAACAGCTCTTTTTCTGAGGTCCTCAGAGATCTCCACAAACATGTTCAAACTTTAATAGATCCATGTTTTCTGAATAAAACAGGGCACACACTGACACCTGGTAGTCATTGATTCACAGTTTACATACTTTGGCTGCTCACAGATATGTAATATTGGATGAATTTCCTGAATAAATAAATGACAAAGAAAATATTTTTGTCTCATTTGTCTGAATGGGTTATGTTTGTCTACTTTCAGGATATATATATATATATATATATATATATTCATTCATTCTTCATAATTGTACAATTACAGCTTCACTGGAAATCTGTTTGAAAAGGGAAAATAAGTGATGAAGGCATGGTAAGTGGCAAGTTTTAAGATGAGTATAGCAAAAATAAATAAAGTTGAAATTGATAATTGATAATTTAAGTTTTAATAATAATAATGATTAACACAGTCTTCCTGCATTAATATAATAATACAGCTGATCTTCAGTCAGAGGAGTATATGTGTGCACACTGGCTATTTCACAGTGGCCTTTACATTTTATAAATATATGTTTGAATATTTCTGTGAGTGATGCTATTGGATGAGTCCTGCTATAGACATTAGACATGGTAGAGTTTGTATTTGTATCAGGTTGATATTGTTTTCATAGTATTTTTCTCAAGGATGATTCCTCTGTCACACATCCTGCTAATGCATCATATAGACTTCATATGTAAAATATATTTTTGTTAATAATGGCCATATATTTGTTCTTTAAAAAAATTCACAGGGAGTTCAGTTTAGCTTTGCAATAACTTGAGGAGTGAATAATTCTAGGATACAAGTGGCACTTCAGTGTTGCCATTGTTTTCACTGCGGTTATGCAATTTAAACCCATCTGTTTGATAAAAGTTACATTCATAAGTTTACTGTCCTCATGTTGAACTCTGTTTCATTCCATCCCTGAGATCTTCACTGTTCAAGCAGATTGGCGCATATATATGAATAATTCAGTATTGCACCTATAAATAATCAGTTCTCTCTAGTCTGTCAGAAGCTCATTGCATAATCTATGAGAAAACTCCTTTTTTTGTGTGACTTGTGATCTGTACACCATCATAAGGGGGAGGTCAGTTGTAGACTTTGCAGCTGCGTGTAGCATCATGGACCATTTAACCCACATCAGTGGGCACATCTGCATTCATTAGGAAGCTCTCTCTGGCACTCTCTCAGACTTATTTTGCTCCATGGCCTCTTTCACGGCAGGGTAATTACTCAAGTGAAGGTGTTCAGCCATTACAAGTGTGTAATCAGAGTAGATCATTCGCCATGATTCGCTTGTTTTTGTGCCGGTGGTTCACAACATTCATTAAAGCTTTATGACTTGAGGATGAATGTATATGCATAGCTTCTTGAAGGCATATAATAGAATTTTTATAGAAGAATGTAAAGCATGTTAGCATCTCAGATCTGAAAAGCAACACTTTCTTTTTTTCATTTGTTTGACCATAAAACTATGAGTCAGGGGTCAGAAATTACTGTTCCGTCTCAAAGACGATCTTTAACAGGATTGTGTTGTTTCTATTACCTCCACCATACATTTATCATCAGAGAACAGACAGGTAATGAAAAGATCTCAGGGTTTTAGTTGCATGAGGTTAATCACATCTAATCTCCACAGATGAAATCTTCTGAGGGTTAGCTGGGGGTTTTCTGGTCACGGCCAGGTTAGTTTGACCTTTATTAACCCATACAAGTGATGGCCTATCAAAGCAAATAGCAGTCTTTTCTGACTCTGTCAAATCATATTTCCTCGTCCACAAATCATAACTGCATTTGGAGCAAAACGTCCAAGTTTAAAATTGATCTTGGGATATTTCTAAGAGGTTTAAGAAATCTGCTGCCTTTAAATACCACAGAAGAAGTGAGCAAATATTGGTTGCTTTGGATTAGACCTGACAACTTTTAGAACTGTGAAGGTGTTTTTCAGTGCTTTTAATGTATTGTAGATCTATTTATATAAGAGTAGGTTAATTGTTATAGTTTGAAGTTATATAGATAGAGCTCTCAAGTGGTGGTTAAATTATGCACTATACTGTTCAAAAGTTTGAAACCTGCAAGAAACGTTTTCATTTATTTGATTACAAATACAGTAAAATAAGTAATAATGTGTATTATTATTATCATTTATATTAACATTTATATATATATATATATATATATATATATATATATATATATATATATAGTACAGTTTTTTTTTTTTTTTTTTTGCAGGCTAATTTTTTTTTTTTTTGTTAACAATGGTGTTAGTGTTAAAGTCTTAACCTTTTTTTTTTTGATCACTTGAATGTGTCCTTGCTGATTATTATTTTAAAATACTACTGTTCCCTTTTTAATGGTAGTTTACTTGTTCAGCAACAGCAAATTATTTGTGGTTTTTATTTGTGCAAATCTGAATTTGAAGTTTGTCTAGCCGGACAGGATGTTGACTGAAAAAAAGGAAGTTGCTGCATTACAGTTACTAAAAAAAAAAAAATAATCATCACAGATAATGCATTCTGGGAACTTTGTCCTGACAAAGTTGAAAATTGATTATTAATTAAATTTAGTTGTATTTCAATCAATTTCACTTCCTTGTATTCAAATTCTAACTGGAATTCTACATCCTGAAAATTAGTTGCAAAATTAAAAGGCCTTTCAATTAAGTTCTGCATGGAACACAACCATGCTATTAAAGTCATCATGTATTTGTTGTACAAACCTGCATATAAATAGAACATACTTAAGGAAAATCTAATTCATATATGCTAAAGCATGAGAATTTCAATTCAGCCTTTATTTATATTGTATTGAGAGATAATCTCTCTGTATTGGTAGTCTGGTATCCTTGTGATCTTGTGGTGTGGAGATCACTTTATTCCATTCACTCAGAGCTGGTGTGAAAAGCACGCAGAACCAGAAACATATCACACAATCCTGAGTTATAAATTCAGAGCAGTACTCCCTCCCTTTCCCCCGTCACACACACACGCACATACAGGTTTCCTCCAGGGTATTAATGCCATATCTTCTTATTTATTTCTCCCCAGCTCCACCATCCTTTTCTAAACAAACAATTCCTTGAATTCTTGCTAGTGTCAGAGCATCCCAATGTCCCTACAACATGCGACCCATGTGGATTTCTTTATTCTGAGGGGGGCTGTAGCTTTTCCTTATAAGGATGCATTGGCTATAACCTCTTGCCTGAACTTACAGCTCATGCTTGATTCTGTGATCCTGTAGCTTGGTTTCCCAAAGTGTTTTATGTCATTATTTCAGTAGATATAGTTCAGACTCAGCATGATTTTGTCAAGAACAACATGTCCAAATATAGAGGCAGGCCTTTTCTTTCTCAGGGTTTCAGTGCTAAAAAAAAATCACTGACTAATGAGCTAAATAAACATATCTATAGACTTGTATTTTTTCCACAAGGGCCACAAATGTCTCTTCTATCTTGTAAGGCATGTTCATGAAAGATTCCTTAAGGGATAGTCCACCCCCAAAAAAACAAACAAATAAACATTCAGTCATTTACTCTGTGTTGTTGTTCTAAGCCTGTATGATTTTTTCTTTGTCTTGGAACATAAAAGAAGATAATTGTTGGTGACCAAATGGTTTCTGTTCCCATTGATTTCAATTGTGTGGACAAAAAAATCCCTACTTAACATTCTTTAAAAAAAATCTTGTTTAGTGTTCCACAGAGGAAAGAAAGTTTTAGAATGACAGGAGGATGAATAAATGTTTTTTTCTAATTTTGGGGTTAGTACTCCTTTAAGGAGTACTAACCAAGCCTTAAAAAAACCTTTGTGCATTTTGCACAAGGGCCACAATATTCTTCTTCTCCGTAGATTCTGGGGCCTTTAATGGATCAGGAAACTATAATTCAAGCTTTAATGGAGTTACCAACATCAGTTTTATTTCAAACGTCTTCCTAATATGACTGCTGTGTATTTTCTGTGAGACTTGCATCCTCTTGTGTAATGTATTGCACTATTAATAATTCTAATTTGACATATACATAAACATTGCATGGTGTATTATTGTATATGGGTGGATTGATATAATAATCTGGTTATATTCATTTAAAAGTAGTTTGATCTGTCAGCGGGTGGAAGGTAGAAGTGTGAAGAGTTGTTTTTGATTTGTAGTCTGGAAGCGGAAGCACTAAAAATAATACGCAGTGAGAAAATGAAGCCCTCTCTCATCCACGTCTACTAAACACACACACATGCATCTGTAAGCATACACACTGTTGACCTCACCCCCCTCCTCCTTGACCCCTCCAGTGTGGCTCTTCTGCTTCCTGTAGTATTTTTGGGAAACTGAGGGAGAGCGTGAGAAGAGATCATGCCGGGGCGCTCTGACCAGGAGCATCTTCAGTTCTCATTACCCAAGAGTCATTTTTATACGTGGATGTTACGTCATTCTTCTGGTTTTCTGGTGCATACTGTATGTTACTTTGAGGTTATGGCATCTATTTATTTGTATGCATCAATATGAAATGCTTTATCTCGTGTATGATGCAGTCAAAAAAGTTTTTAAAAAGAAATCTCACAAAAGCTGTATTTAATGGATCAAAATGACAACAACAATAGTAATATTGTTTGTAAATAAAGAATTGCAAAAGTTTGTTAAATCCTGATTGAAATGTTTTATGTTTTTTTCAGTTTATTTCTTCTAAACTTTTTAAAAACATTGGCACAGAACAAACAGAGATCTTAAATATTTAATTCATTTGAAAAGACCAAATCTGCTAAAACAAAATCTTTTGATCTTTTTCTGTTTCATTAAGTTAATTTGAACTGGTGAGATTTCATCTCAGTTTTGAATCATCTCCCACAGGAATTAATGCATTCATGAGCTCACATAAGGCAAAATAATGTCAAAATAACACATGCCCCTCAATTTTCTTTTTAAGATTCATTAGTTATTCATGTTTGGTGTTGCTTCTATTTGCAAAGTCTCTTTAACCCACGTTGGTTCAACTTGCACTGTTTGTGCTACAGACATGAATAATACCTCAAATTGTGTGTCTATATTAAAAAAATGGTGCGCTATAACTTTTCTTAGTTATCTGACTTCCTGTTTATCCCTGGCACATATTAAAATCTCTGAAAAAAAAAAATCATATTGATTTTACTTTGAAGGATTAGCATGAGCCAAATCCATAGAGAAGCAATCGACAAGTTTTTGAAAAAGGCATCACAAGTTCACATATATTCACAATATTCAGATTATTCAAAATTATAATTGCTATACATTTTTATTCACAACAAGTTATTTCTATCCACTGCCAGCTTCGAATTGTGATACACAGAAGTTTGAGTAACTGCCCAGACATTGTTACATTTTTGTATTCGCACATCAGTGTGAGAGATACATTATGATATTCTGTTGGATGAGGGGTTGAGTGCACAAGGGCCTTTCTTATTCATACCAGTTTCATTCCATTGCGATATTTAGTTAACAGTTTCCATATGTACATGTTTGAAATGATAGTAATGCTCCATGTCATGCAATCGGTCAGACCCTAAACAGGAAGTCCCCCAGAATAACCTTGATCATGTAGGAAACATGGCTCCAAACAGTACACCCACAAACGTACTGTTCAGTGTGGGAACAACGCGCTCTCTCACAAAAGAGCGGAGAAATTAAATGATTGTGGTGGTGGGAGTCCAGATTGTAGGCATTACTAAGAGGAGAACGGCCAGAGGGGATGAGACCAGCCTTCTCATGGGGAATACATGATAAACAGTCCCAGTCTGGATACCAAAATCAAGACTTGCTTTTCTTCCAGAACCCCTGTAGACAAACAACTTCTCCCAGAACTCTGCATGAGACATTGAGATAAAGAGTGTTTAGTTATGAGACCCCACTCTTGGCATTTTTGGTGTAGCCTTGTGTTTATATCTGTATTATCCATTATCTTTTTTAACAATACTGATGCTTGCTTTAGTAAGATCACCTTAGGATTGAGGATTTGAACAAACCCCAAACCCTGTGTATTAAAGTGTGAAACCCACACTATTTGTGCAGCGTTCATTTAGTATAATTTTATTTGCTGTTATAGCATTTATTCATATTTTGTATTTAAGTTTTAGTAATTTTGTAATGTGATTTTTCCATTTTAATTTTTATTTAATTAAATGTATTACTTTAAGTCATTTTAGTGCTCAAACTTATTTTATTTCAGATAGTTTCTAATTGTACTCGTATCTAGTTGCCTACATAGCGGTCACTGCGAGACTAGATACTCATTTCTAATTTCTAAGTTCAAGGTTTACAGTATATCTAATAATTTTATTGAATATAATTTAATTTAGAAAAGTTGCTGTCTTGGTAACTAGCTGAAATAAAGTTTAGGTACATGTTTTTACTGTAGTAATAACAATAAATTAGTGTTCCTGTAGCTCAATTGGTCACGCATTTCGTTGTCAAGCGCAGGGTTGGGGGTTCAATTTCCCGGGAACACATGATAGGTAAAAATTGATAGCCTGAATGCACTGTAATTCGCTTTGGATAAAAGTGTCTGCTAAATGCATACATTTAATTTAATTTAATTTTAATTTAATGTACTAAAATGACTAAAACTGAAATAAAAAATAAATACTTATATGGAAATATTTTAAAAGTGAATAAAATGACAAAAGCAAGTAACAGAGTTGCTAAAACTTAAACAAAAAATGCAAAAACTGATTTTTTTTTTTTTTTATATAATTAAAAATAGTACATAAATCATAGTAAAATAACATTACTGGGCACTTAAAAAACATGTGTTGTGAATCAGTTGTTCACAATTAATTGCATGGAATAACAGTTTATCATGTTAAATTATATCAAGACATTTCCTAAAAGTTAAGCTTACATTTTTTCAAAAGATACCTATGTATGAAAATGGCATGCATACACTTTGAAAGACTCCACCACTACAGTACATCTCCCCTGGCTGAAATGAATGTGTATAATGGATTGGCTGTGGTTGGAAGGATAAAGGCTTGGCAGTGGGAGGAAATGGGTGAACTGGACTATCATCACAGCAATTTGTGGTTCTGCCACACACTCTCATGTAAGACGTGGTATTTCCAAGTCACTCAGAGTAGCCAATAATACCGCAAGATCACAGCCCTAAACCAGACCATTACCTCTGCTTCCATTGCTTTAATGATGCAAGATGAATGCCATTTTCATGTCATTAAATTAATTTCGCAAAAATGGACATATACTTTGTGTGGTCACATTTTTACTTTACATTTGAAGTACATGATAAGGCTTTCGGGATTAGATGCTTGGAAATATCAATATATTTTGATGTTCGTGTATGTATACTGAGGTCTTTCACATGGTATACATATTTCATTCAAACATAAAACTTTTGTTAAAGCCCATGTGATTTTAATAAAAATGTTAGTTATCTTCTTGCCACTTACCTGGCTACCAACAAAGATGGCTTGATGAATGTTATTTCACCCTAATAATATTCACGAATCAAGTTGCTTAAGTTTATAATGCATTTTTCAATCGTTTCTGTGCCCCTGTCTCTTAAAACAGATAAATATAAGAGCAACAGTGATTTCATAGTGATTAAATATATCATAGTCTCAACCTGTGCATGAAGACAGGTGCACTGCTCGGATACAGTGCAAATTATACTGATAACTAGTCTGCTAGAAAAAATGAAGCATAATTGCAGATGAATAATGCATCACTGGCACTCCATTTGTATAGCACAGTAGTACTTTCACCTCGAATGCAAACTGCACTGCACAATGCAAAGGCAGTTATTGGTACATTACCATCACAAAAACAAGAACATTTTAATGTCAGTCATAATCTATTTGAATCGAGTGCAGGTTGTGATGAAACTGAAATTCAAAACCCTGTTTATGGTGCTCAATAGCTGGACATCATTATAGGGCACATGGTTTAAGTTAGCACTAAAGAAGAACAGATAGTCAATACACAAACACACATAAGCAATAATACAATAATAATGTGGACCACAGACTCATTTATGTTATGTTTACATACATGTTTATCTGTATCTCTAGCCAAGCAAAAGGAATACAGTTTTAAAAACCACAACAGTTGCAGAGGCATACATATTAATAAGTGAACATAGCTTCTATCTATCTATCTATCTGTCCATCTATCTATCTATCTATCTATCTATCTATCTATCTATCTATCTATCTATCTATCTATCTATCTATCTATCTATCTATCTATCTATCTATCTATCTATCTATCTATCTATCTATCTATGAGTGGAAAATAGAAACAATAAAGTAAGTAGCTGTGTTCAAACATTTGACTCATTGACTAGTTGTAGAAATATTTACAATTCATGTACAGATGGCCGTATGTGTAGCATTGCCTATTCTACTACATAGCTGATTATTCATTTTTCTCTGCATTCTCTCAGCTGGCTCAAGTATCTTGTTTGCTTTCTTCTCTGGCTTCCTCTGTGTCATGAATTGACCCCCTGTAGTCAGTGAACACACACTTTGATATAATTAATTGTGCCGCGGCTCAGACAGTTTAGTCCTCTCTGGTTATGTTACACGTTGGTATCCGTAGAAGCAATGACATTGTGAGTCTCCATTAAGAGGGACCAGTGGGTGAGTCATAGCTCAGACCCTGAAGAGCCCCATCCAGACTCACTTCCCCTCATGGACCCAGTGATGTGCATATGCATGTCCTTGTTAGAATCTCATTAATCCTACCTTCGATTGTTACCCAATCCTGCAAGCATCTTGCCTGCTGTGCCGAGATCTTCAACTGATTGCTGTAATTTGTGCGATTCTAGCAATGTTTTATTTATTTTTCCTTTTGGACTTGTCCACAGCTCTGATATGTAGTGTGGTTTCACCACAGTCAAAATATTCATGGATATGAGGCAACGTGCTTCTTGGTTTATAAATATGTCAACGCCCAACTGTCCATAGCAAACTCAAATTTCGTCAATGAAATTTTCCACATTCCTAAAAATTATTGGAGCAGGTCAAACAACACAGCTCACATTATCTTCTCTTCACTGCCAAGTTTTTTGTCAAGTCATATTTTTTTATATAGCACTCTTCACACATTGTTTCAAAGAAAATCATGCTGTTAATGTTTATAATATCTTAAGATCTTCATGCCTTTTGCTTATAGTGACATTCTCATACTTATATATGCAACTTTATATAAAAAGCTGGCCAGTAATATGATTAATGTACATTTTTCAATTTATGTGTTATGAATATGGTAACACCTTCATTTTTTGGGAGATTTGTGGACAAATAAATGTTTTTTTTTTCTTTCTTTCTTTTTTTTTTTTTTTTATTCCAATTGCCCCAATTGGAATTTTGTAACCATAATTTTATTATTATTAAATGTAAGATATAAAAGCAAGGTATCTGACTTTTTTTTTCATTTAAACCTGATTTAGTGAAATCATTCAATTTGCATTTAAAATGTTGCTATAATGACATTCCTTCAATTAAATTATGAGCTATTCAACTTACGTGTCAAAATTAAATTTGAAATAGAACAGTTGATTTAGTATATCACATTAATGACACTTTCTAATTTAAAATCTATTTTTTTTATCCTATTGGCTGATGCATCTTCATTCTCTACATGATACACTTATATCTAAATATGTTGTAAGTACAATTAAAAATGATCTGTTTAATCTAATATATTTGTTATTTACTTATTTAGTTAGTTTTGACAAATGTAGCTTCATAGTTTAAGATGGAGTTACTATTTTAGAGCTCACAAAGCAGCAGTCGACCCCACACTTTAACAGCTTCCAGGTTTCTTCTGTATTTCATTTAAGGAGTCATTTTCCCCTTATTGATCATTGTTCATTGGTGGTTTTGGAGTCCTACAGGTGTAAAACACTTAAAGGAATGAGACTACAATGCTAGCTCATTCTCTTCGAAAAAACTGTCTCCCACTGGCAACCAAACAAACCAACAAATCAGTCTGGAGTTTTCCTGCACATTGCATGAATTTAAGACTTGAGAAAGAGCTTGTATGTCTGTAACACTTCCTGCAGTGTGGAAGAGAGGCAGAGAAACTCGATTTGTAACAAGAGGATATTCAGAATGTGTGCTTCTCTGTCTCTCTGTATGTAGCAGACCTCCCATGTAGCCTTGAGTTTTTGGCTGCGGTTCACTATTGTACTTGGTGCGGTGATGCACTCCGAACAGTTCTATAAGTAGATTTTTTTGCTGCTTGCTCAATGTGCTTAATTCTGATGTGATGATGCATTTGTTGACTTAATTTCATCGTGTTCAATCAATTTGCATTTATAAAGCAGAAGTTTGCTTAATCTATTTGTGTTTACACTCCATCTGTGTTCCACAGACGACCAGTGAAGGATTCCAAGTGGTCCATTAAAAGTCGAGCTCGCCTCTCTGTGAGAGACCAGTGTCTTGGATGAACATTGAAGCTGCTGGAATTGAGGAAACCCACATCCTGGAAGACATCTAGTTGAGTTAGACAGGTCTAATTTTCTTAGGTTAACTCAATTCCAGTATGTTTTCACTACACAAGGTATTTGAGTAGAGTTTAAAGTAAAAAAAAAAAATAAAAAAACACTTTTCCAATATGTGGAACCACTGCCCACAATTGAATTAAGTTCTGACATAGACTTGTTTTTTTAGAGTAAGGATTCAGGCAGACATTACCTGCAGTGGCATGCTGAGAGGTGAAGATCATGAAGCTCACAGATCACTGCTTCCAGGTTTTGATTACTGACATTGCCTCAGGTATCACTCATGCTGAATGTTATGCAGGGTTTGACACTGGAAGCAATGAAACTATGTCATTTACCTGAATATATTATTTACTGTGTTCTACTGAAGTCTATAGAAGCATTTACAATGCAAAGAGCCTTTTTGACAGCTTTGCTTTGAAATGTTTTCTAAAAGAAATGTTATGCAAATAAGAATAAATGTTGTACTCCTTTTTGACTGAATTATACTCTCTGGGGTTAAGGATTAGCTGTGTTGGAGAGTAAATAACACTATGCTTTTAAATCAATCACGTTTCTTAGCTCTTTTCAAAATAGTGTATTAGTGGTCTAGCATGACAAAATGGTACACTCTTGGAAAAAAGGTACAAAGTCCATCACTGGGGTGGAACCTTTCTAAAAGGTACTAATATGTAGCATTTTATAATGTACCTTTGGTAAAGGTACCAGGCTTGTGACAATGACAGCTTTTGTATCTTTTTTTCCCCTCGAGATCTATGGTTCATATATTTTCAGTGGGAACAACAAAAATTTACTGTTTGGTTCCAACTGGCACACTAAAGCAAAATGTATAATATAAGCAAATTAAAACAAATGCTTTTGTGAAATTTACAATATAAGGTGTCTATGACTTTTGCACAATACTTTTTGTAAGCTATATACGATATACCTACTTAAGCACATTTTGGGGATAAGTGAGCCAAATCTGATTTCTCATTTGTAAAAACGGAATGAAATAAATATTTGTAAAAATCCAGATTTTCTTAGGGTGTGGGGTTAGAATTAGGTTCAAGTATTTATAATTAGATAAAAGCATTAGAAGTCTGTGGAATGTAAATTATTGTAAATTTTTCCAAGCAACAATTTTACAAAATAATCAAGGGATAAAAATATAAATATATAAAATAAATAGAAATAAGAAAGAAAAAAAGTTACAAATGTTCTGTTTCCAAAATATCATTTATAAATTGATGTATACTTGGTTTCACAGGCTGTAACCACTTCTTTCTAATATTATTTTAAATAAATATTGTCAATACTGTATGTTGCTGTAATTTTTTGGGGTATTAATCCCAAATAAAGCATCTCAAAAGTCAGTAGAATTTTCATACATATTTACCATGGACATTCACACAAAAGGATTTGTACTGCCGGAAGAAAAACAGACCCGAGGATAGTCTGAAGTCTTTATTAATCCAACACAGGGGTAAATCCAACATGGAAAACAGGAGGAAGACACATGTACATTATTAGTAAGCCCAACAACACTGAACTGAAAGGACTAGCGTTATAAGGCAGGATAATAGTGAAAAATGGAATCAACTAATAATCAGACTAAACAAGTACAGGAAACTGATCAAATAAGGCAAAACAGGGACTGAAACACATGACAACACAGTTCCAATCTTGACACAAAAACCCCTCCAAGGATATTTTGAATTGACCTTTAAATTATTTGCATCATTGATAATTGAGTTGAATTAATATTGTATGAAAAAAAAAAAAAAAAAAAAAAAAAAAATATATATATATATATATATATATATATATATATATATATATATATATATATATATATATATATATTTATGCTTGGAAAATGGTGAACCATAAGTCTACTTTTGGCTATTGAGAGACCAACGCATGCATTTTATTTAAGTTTATATTATTATATTATTTAAGTTAATGCAAGCCAGCCCAGGAATAAAATACTTAATCTATTAGGTGGTAAGCCATTGTTCATCTATATAACTATGTGCATTCCAGCTTTGATAAAAAAAAAAAAAAAAAAATCTCATATTTCTAGTTTGAACAATGTTCCACTACTTATCCTTCAGCTTTTAATCATGTGAATGGTATGTCTCCAACACACTGTGTGAGTGACGTGGGTCTTTTCAGGCACATCTCTCTCTCTCTCTCTCATTTGTTCTTTTGTTCACTACATCTGAGACCGCTGGATAAGAGGTTTTGTTTTATCTGAATCATCTGATGTTTTTGGACGCTGCGCATGTTTGCCTGGCATTGCGACAAATTGTGAGGACACATTTGTTGACAAGACAGGATACAACACACAGTTTCCCATTGTCTGTGTCAATGCCTTGATCACTTATCTATGTACTCCACAATGTAATGAATATCTGACATCAACACTTCATTTGAGGGAGACTGATTGTGATGCAGTTTTGGGTTGCATTGCATTTTGAATATTAATGGATCGATGTATTGTTAACCTGCACTGAAATGAGACTGCATGAATTATATTTTCAGCTATGTCAGGTACATCTATCTATCTATCTATCTATCTATCTATCTATCTATCTATCTATCTATCTATCTATCTATCTATCTATCTATCTATCTATCTATCTATCTATCTATCTATCTATCTATCTATCTATCTATCTATCTATCTAACTGTCTGTCCGTCTGTCCGTCTGTCCATCTGTCCGTCTGTCCGTCTGTCTGTCTGTCTGTCTGTCTGTCTGTCTGTCCGTCTGTCTGTCTGTGTCTGTATGTGTGTATGTATGTCTGTCTCTGTCTGTCTGTCTCTGTCTGTATGTCTATGGGCCCTATTTTGACGATCTGAAACGCAAGTGTCAAAGCGCGAAGCGCAAGTAAGTTTGTGGGCGGGTCTCGGCGCTGTTGCTATTTTCCCGGAGGGATAAATGGCTCTTGCGCCCGGCGCAAATCTAAAATGGGTTGGTCTGAAGTAGCTTCATTATTCATAGGTGTGGTTTGGGCGTAACGTGAAATAAACCAATCAGAGCGTCATCCAACATTCCCTTTAAAAGCAGGTGCGCAAGTTCCATTATGGATTGCTATTATTATGGCGTATTTACCAGGCGCACGCCAGGAGCGGTTCACAGCCGAGGAGACTGATGTTCTTGTAAGAGCAGTGAAAGACAGAGAAGTTGTGTTGTATGGGGATGGGAGAATAATTAGCCTGAATAATTTGTGAGCTAGTTTTATGCCTATTTTTTTTTCACATCTTCGTGTCACACCACAATGATTTCCGTCATCTCATGTTTTAATATTTTTTTAGTGTAACAATTTATGATTTGCAAAAATAACTGTTGCATCTGTGTAGATTACATGAGCAAAGTGTATGCGCGTTGTGCACGCTATACATTATGGCCAAGCATGCGCCCTTAAAATAGCATAATGAACAACGCGCAACGCGCCACTGACTTTAGACTAGGTTTTTTCTGGTCAGTGGCGCAATTGTTTAATGGAACAGCAAAATAGCACCAGGGATTGTTTGCGCCGGAACACGCCTCCTTTTTTGCGCTGAACCGCCCAGGGAGCGCAAGTTCATTCACTAGTTTAGCGACGTGCCTCTGTGGAGGGAAAAGCGCGCTTTGCGCGGGTGCAAAATAGGAATGACACATGCGTCGGTGTACAAAGTCAATTGCGCTGGGTGCAAGATAGGGCCCTATGTCTGTATGTCTGTCTGTCTGTCTGTCTGTCTGTCCGTCTGTCCGTCTGTCTGTCTGTCTGTCTGTCTGTCCGTCTGTCTGTCTGTCTGTGTCTGTATGTGTGTATGTATGTTTGTCTCTGTCTGTCTGTCTGTCTCTGTCTGTATGTCTATGTCTGTCTGTCTGTCTGTCTGTCTGTCTCTGTCTGTATGTATGTATGTCTGTCTCTGTCTGTCTGTCTGTCTGTATTTCTGTCTGTCTGTCTGTCTCTGTCTGTATGTATGTATGTCTGTCTCTGTCTGTCTGTCTGTCTGTATGTCTGTCTGTATGTCTGTCTGTCTGTCTGTCTGTCTGTCTGTCTGTCTGTCTGTCTCTGTCTGTATGTCTCTGTCTGTCTGTCTGTCTATCTGTCTGTCTGTATGTCTGTCTCTGTCTGTCTATCTGTCTGTCTCTCTGTCTGTCTGTCTATCTGTCTGTCTGTCTGTCTGTCTGTCTCTGTCTCTGTCTCTGTCTCTGTCTCTGTCTGTCTGTCTGTCTGTCTATCTGTCTTTCTGTATTTCTTTCTGTCTGTCTGTCTGTCTGTATGTCTGTCTGTCTCTGTCTGTCTATCTGTCTGTCTCTGTCTGTATGTATGTCTGTATGTATGTCTGTCTGTCTGTCTGTCTGTCTGTATTTCTTTCTGTCTGTCTGTCTGTCTGTCTGTATTTCTGTCTGTCTGTCTCTGTCTGTCTTTATGTCTCTGTCTGTCTGTCTGTCTGTCATGAGTTATGGAAGAATGTACTACATTGTGAATATAGTCATGACTGAAGGACACTATTAGAATGGATTATATTAACTTTATATGCATTTGTACCCATTTCCTACAACATTTTCCAAACACAACATCAAAAGGATTTGATAATTTTTAATAGGTTTGATAATGAAGTTGAAGTTGAGTTGTAGGCAATTTTATTTTTTATTTTTTGATAATATTCTTTTTATTAATGACTGAAATGTGGAGTGGAATGAGTGGAACTATGAGTGGTTGCTCTACATCAGCAATGAAATGTCTGGTGAGTAGTGTTAAAAAGTTAACTGTATTGCTTTGGAAAATAACGCACCATCTATGCTAAACCCTACCGAAACCTTACCTACCATGTTAACAGGAGCAAATGTGAAAGAAACATGCATTTGATAGCAATCATGACATTTTAACTTGCTTCCAGAAGTCAAGCTCTTTTATTGGGATTTATTGGGATTTGTACTGAAGTGCTCTGTATAACAAGAGCATTGCGGTACCAGGTGAGCTACTGAGCAAGTTTACTACATCGCAAAAGCCGTTATATAGAGCTGTTTATGTGATGCTAATGGCAAAATGGATTTGTTTACAAAGACGCGACATCAAAATAGATGTTTATTTATCAATAATCTTACCCTGTAATCATAATCTGCGTGAAAAGGGAATAAAAGTGAATTGTACTGCATTGTACTGCATAGGTATGTTTTTTGATCTTTGCATAAATGTGGCATGCTTTTTTTCAATCAGCCTAAGTTGATTACTTCATAACACAGGAATAGGAAGGATGGCTGTATCAGAGTTGCTAGGGTTTTAATCTTACAGGAGACAGGGTGGCAGCTGAGAAAGTATAGAGCTGAGACTTGAGAGTACTTGCAAGATGAATGTCAGCTGGACTGCATCATTCTTTAAGATCTACAGAGGTTTTGATTGCGTATGCTGGAAGAACATCCAGGAATGAGTTGCAGAACCAGAATCTGAGTAGCTTCCCTGGCAATAAAGTTCTGTCTCATTTTTTTGCAGGAGGAATCTGCATGTCTTAACCCATGGGAGTGACCAAGGTTCTTTCAGTGTAGATAAGAGGTGACCTAGTTTTTTAGAAAAGTTCTGGTAGCTATAGATTCAGTTTATTCATCCAGGAAGCTTGCCAGACGTTTGGTTTTTAACGGCATCTGATCGTCCAGTTGTGAAAGATGCAAATGCTCAGAATCATTTGCATGAACAAGACAGAAGTAGTAATGTACGGTTAAAACTTTGCTAATTTTGTGTACTACTGATCCCTGTGGTGCTTCAGTTGGTGGTTTGGAGATAAATGAATTATTTCCATGATCTACTGTAGTAGTTTCTGTTCTGCAGGTAAGATGTGAATTGATGACATGTAATTGAATAAGCTGTAGTGTCATTTCACTGAGGGTGGAGAGGACGATTTGCTAGTTTTCAGTGTCAGGCGTTGCTGGAAATTCTCACAGAATTAGGACAGATGGCAGGATGCTTGTTCTGGCTATGTTCAGTTCTTCTTTCACTCTAATTATGTCAGGAACAGATAGGAGAACTAGTTGATATTTAGCAACATTCAAACTGGGAGAGATTTAAGGAAACATAGGCAATATTTTCCAACATTCTTTCTATGTAATTGTCATCGTCCCTTTGGTGCACCTCATTCGATAAGCTATATGTTTTAAATTTAACAGTTCAACCAATCAACGGCAGCAGTGATGGGTAATCCAGTATTTCATATCTCATTAAAGTGCTGAACTTTTTTGATGTTGATGATATTCCCCAGAGAAGGAGATATGAAACAATTGATGAGACATCGCTGTCTCAGCAAGGATCCCAACTCCTGGAGCATTCCTGGCATTTAAACCCCAAAAACAGCAAAAATAAAACAACAGGGATCACATTCAGCCTAAAGCTAGAAGAAAAATGAGGGATTTCAGTTGGTTTACACACAGCAGTGGAGTGGTGTTATTTTTATACTCTTTGTTTCAGGAATAAAATTAATAGGGGTGCAGGATGGGTCAGCATTGTTGATTGTTCAGTTACCAAATGACCGATCAGTTAATGAGGTTGACACAGTTGCTTCATTTTATTCCCGCTTATTTTTGTTTGGAGCTTTAATGTTTTGCATAACAGTGCTTTGAAGACGATGGATTTATTCAGCCACAACATTTCTGATTCGATTTTAGCCATCTGATCTCTCTACAGGAGATGTGTCTCTAAATTCATTAAATTCATTCCTATCAAATAATCATTTTTGTAACAAATAATTGAAACTTGATATTTTGTGGTGTACTGGGAGGCAGAGATTGGGTTTCATCTCAGCTGAAACAATAGCACCATTCACCCGCACTGGGATCTGAGATCATTTGCCCTCTCTGTTTGAGATTTAAACTGCTGACCTACAGGAACCTCCAGCTGCTCGGGAGAACATCATCCATGTGACAAGATTAGAGGTTTGTCTCATCTCAGGACCTCTCTGTTGCGAAAGATCAAATGTCCAGAGAGGGGCAATCTGAGGCGAGATGCAGGAGCACCATGGGTCATTCCTGGAGGAACACTATGCTGAACACTAAACCCACAGTATGGTTGGAAATAGCAGGCATGTTTTAGTCAAGACATATAGTGAGTAACAATAAAAGTGCCGCTGTGAGTGCTAATTAGATTTACAAGACAAATACAAATAGCCCAGTTTGTTTCCCATGAGACTCAGGGCTTTGTTTGAACAGTTTGGATGCACTGGGAGGATGTTCTGGGAGTGCTTTATGTGCACAGAGGCCATCTGAGGTTTACAACATCTGTTCAAACTTCCACAACTTCACATGACTTACTTTTTTTTGTATTGCTTTTAAGCTAAATATAATATTATGTCCCTGCTGCTGTTTTTAAATCTAGTAATGGATAGCAAACATTCATTGAGATGGTTTGTATACATTTACGCAAGTTCACTTCACAGAACTTTACACAGTGTTATATTTTGTACCACTGCAAGATGTACCACACCAGCAAATAACTATTTGGAAATGAGTAGCAGCCAGCTAGTAGGCTAACACACCTCTAAAAAAAAACTTTTAATCTTGATATTTTGACTTTGAACCACATAAGGCTAATGGCTAATATGATGGGATCAATGGTTCTTCAATGATGCTTTGAAATAACAGCCTCAGAAAAGATAGTGGTGGTGACTTTAGCTTTGATCTTCCTTAAGATGAACTGCGTATTCATGAATGTTAAGAGGAACCATGTTAATGAATGACTTGACCTTTGCTAATCATTGTAATGAAGAAAATTGGCAAGTATTTTTGTGCTCTAATGTAAAAACTAAGAAGGGTTTTATGGAAATGTTGAAAGGTATAATTCAGCATGGGGTCAGGTGGCTCAAACTGTAGCAAGGAACATCATTTAAAGAAGGTATATCTGTAATAATTAGAATTTTTTTAAGTGCATTGAGAATTATTATTTTTTCATATCCAAATGTGAGTGGATATATAGTTATCTGTTTAATGCAAGAGATGTATATCTTGAGTTTGCATTTAATTAGAAAACTCTGTGTTCTCGCATACATGTGCTATCCAACTGTACAGTTTCTTCAAAATTGTATTTTACGTAAGATTGTCTGCAAAGGTATTTAGACACATTTCAGCAATCCATGATTCAATAGCCATCCTTGAAAATCCTTGAAAGCTATAAGCGTGCAATCTTTTTTTTTGAGCTAATGAATAATCTAGCAGTGACCTAGACCCAAATAATGTTTTCTTTTCTATATCGAAGTTACTGTGCTTCTTCTGTAGTCTCTTTGGCATTTTCTCTTTTACAACCCATATTCCAGATCACTGTCATCCCCAAGGATGTGGTTCATTTCTTGCCACATTATGGTCCTCATGAAAGTAGGATTTTTTCCACTCCCGCTGTGGAAAAAAATTGGTGGGGTGATGCAAAATGTACTCTCTGTACCTTCTCTATGTCACCCCACTGATTTTGTTTAAATATTTACACCTTTTTGTGACAGTGGTGACCTGATTTGAGTATGTAGCACTTTAACTCAAGGGTAAAAAAGTATGAAATTAGAATAGAAAAACATATTATCTGTAAATTAAGTTTTCTAATTTCCTGCTTATTAATAATAAGCTAGTTGTTAAGTTTATATGGGGTAGAATTAAGTGATGGAGAATAAGGTATTAATATGTGCTTTATTAGCACTAATTAACAGGCCATATGCTAGTAATATCCATGCTAATAAGCTATTAGTTTATAATTCCTGCACGCTGAGTTTGAAATTTTCTAATGCTTTTTTTTTAATTTTCGAAATCCAAAAAATTTGTCCGATGTGTATTAATTAATCTGTTGTGAAAAAATTCACGAAACAGCAGACTTTTAAGTCTGTTAAGTACCTTAACCTTTAAGTATCCGTAGCAAGCATTTTCAGAGGTGTTTTGTCAGTTTATAGCCACTGTACAAGCAAATGCCAAAATCCAGAGTGGCGATTGTTAAGTTTATCCATTCGCCTCGCAGCACAAAGCACTGTATATAGATCCTTGCACATTGAGTTCACAACAATTCTGGTTTCTTTTCAATATGTGGCTTTAGTATTGCTAGCAAAAGCATCAAACTGAGCCACTGACAGCCTGTAGTAAACTTTGAATCGCCCGTGATTATCCCGCTGCTCCTGAGGGGGAACTCTCTGTCAGATAGGAGGTCATGCTGTGACATATCGATCAGCTGCGGCTTATCTCAGGATTGGATGGACTCAATATTTCCTTCCTTTTTCTTTCTTTTTTTTTTAAGAAGCAATAAGACAACAAAATCATCCTCACTACTTGAAGACTCCAGTTAGCGCTTTTTTGCAATTTTTTTCAAAATGGGTTAATTAATATGAATCGGATTCTGTGTGCAAGGTTTCTGTGCGTGACTAATTTTTAGGATTTTGAATACAAAAAAACGTATACGAAAATTTCAGACTCATTGTGCAGAGACCTTTACTCTTAAAATAATTTTAAGAGTACTGTTTACAGCTACCCATTAAATATATATTTTTTTCAGTATCATTGTTTATGTAGGTTTTCTTTCAGATGCATCAAACCTATTTGCGTTTGAGACTATTTGTGCAATTACAATTTATAAATCAACCACAACAAAGGGCACATGCTATCAGATTGCAATTGGATATTTTACTTTACTTCATCATTTATTTAGAATCTTAGTAAATCTTAAGAATAGAATAGAATAGAATAGTCTTAAAGGCTGTATAGTGGAATTTATTGATTTCAGTAAAAACAATACAATCATTTGTGACCTATTCCATCATTTTCAGTCACTTTGTCCCAGAAACATGTTTTAGAAATGTATGGATTGAGACAAAATTCTGGCTTATTTTGAGTATTCTGGGTAAAGGTGATTCAAACTGATGAAGCAACAACAGTACAAAAACTATATTGTCTAAAGGGCTAAGCTTCTGTCTGTCAAGGGCTTGAATACAATCTGAAATGTAATTAAATCTAAAATAGTCCTTCTGATAACAGCAAAAAGCTAAAAATAAACAAATTTCACAGTTTCAATTCAAGCAACAACACTTTTTCAGTGGCCCACTAAAAGCCTTCAGCAAATTACAGAAATGCAATCATAACAGAACCCCAAGAGGTCATTGGCTTTGACACGTGACAGCGCTTTACTGGGCTCCACTCTGTTTGGTTCCCACACTCTGGCAAAGTGGACTGGTCAGTGTCAGTTTAAATCTAATGGCTTTGCAGTTATCATCCACTGGTCGGTGAAGAACACTGAAAGATGTTTATGCCTTTCATTTTCCCCTTTGCTCAGTGTTTGTACAGTTTTAAACTAGATGCCGTAGTGTTGTTTCTCATATTTTCAGAGGCACTCCTTCACTTTTATTGGATGTGCTTGATAAAAATGGGTCTTTGGTATGACAGCGAAAAGCAAAGAGGTTTAAGAGGTTACCTTTGCCAGGGACCTCGACTGTGGGGAAGAAGGGGAGGCAGGAGTTAATTTATCTCGGTTTGTTTGCTGTTATGGAAATTAGGCACAGTAAGTTTTTTTCTTGAAAGTACAAAAGCTCCTGAAATCTTTAGTAATAAAAAGGGATTCAACTAAAGTAATTTCTAACAAAATTTTGTAATTTCTAACTAAAGTTCAGGTATTTGCATTGCTATATAAATTAAAACTACAATATATATATATTTTTATTTTTTCATTGAAGTGCAATTACCATGCAATTAAGTGTCAGAAACCATTCATTCAGTTAGCACTTGTAAGTAACCTTTTGGTAAGTTTGTAACTTTTTAGCATATTATTTCTCAAGTAAGTGCACTTTTTCAATGCAGTTTTCCAGAACTCTGCCGCACGTCCTGATTTTGCCAAGTCCGATGTGTTCCTAGGTCAACATATTTTGTTGACCCTGGAACAACATTTTACTCCAAAAATATATTCTTAACCATATCCCTACACCTAAACCTAACCTTAACCATGAGTAATCCCTAAAATCAGAGGAAATGATAGATGAATTACACTGATGTACAAGCACCAAACACTGATTTTAAGCATAAACTTCACAAAATCTATAAACTGGTTCTTCAAATCTGATTGGTTAATCACAATGTTGTTCAAGGGTCAACAACGATGTTGTCCCAGGAACATGTCTCACTTGGTAAAATCAGGTTAGGCGAACTCTGCCCCAGTTGTTTTGTTTAGCCAGCTGACCGTCTGACAGTCAGATCGAAACAACATCTGAACTTGGATTCGAATGTAAACACAGCGAGCATGAATCTGATAAAATGTGTCAGGGTTGGTTTTTTCTTCTTTGATCATTTATATGTGCAAATATAGACCCCTTTTGCGCGGACGTCACAGGTACATCACGGCGCTAGCTGGAGGCAAAACAAACGGAAAACTGGAGGCGGCTAATACAAACCAACACAGGGTCGGCTACTCAAGGACCTTAAAATGTCGTCTTGTTGTGTTGTTGGTTGCCAGAATCGATGGAGAACATTTTATATACATTGTTGTGATTAATTGTGATCGGAATTTAAGAACATGGTAAGAAAGAATAAATACAGAAAGTTTATAATTAATTTGCAGTCTTCAGAATTTTTATTTCTAGAAAATATTTACATCTTAATAATAATTTTACTGTAATGTCACTCTTTATTTAATCTAAGGATTTATACGCCCTCAGTTTTCTTTATCATCCACGCTCGGTTTCTCTATCAGGTAAGTGTAGATGTCAGGCCACTCAATCGGAGGTAATCCTGTCAGATCGTCCATCCAATGAGTGATTGTGTACGGGTCGATCAATCTGGTTCCGTCCGTTAAAGTTAACTTTTTTAAAATAATTATCGCGGTCCCGGACAGTGAGTGACCTTAAATATTCAGATAAAGCAGATTATTCAGATTTTCTCCAGCCATTATTAAAAAAAACAAGCTAAGAAAACTCGCTAGCTTCCGTTCGTTCAAGTGTTGAGGGGAATCTTTCTGCCTCCAGCTAAGCCCCGCCCACACAAAAACGTCACCTTGTTTACCAACTGTAAAAGGGTCTATAAACAGGAAACAGGAAACCCTTTGGCCATATTATGAGATAAATCTGGATGTTACTGTAGTGACTCTGAAGAAATCAGACCGATCTGATAAACTGTAAACTGGAGCAGGATAGTCATACAATGACTAAGTTGAACCCATATACCCTCTTAAATATAAAGGTGCTTCACAATGCCATAGAAGAGACTTTTGTGTCTTAATGGTTCCATAAAGAACCTTTAACATCCAAAGAACCTTTCAGTTTCACGCAAGGTTCTTTGTGGTTAAAGAAGGTTCATCAGATTATTAAAAGGTAAGAAAGAGATGGTTCTTTAAAGAACCTTTGACTGTATGGTTCTTTGTGGAACCAAAAATGGTTCTTCTATGGCATCGCTTGAATAACCTTTTAAAGCACCTTTATTTTTAAGAGTGTACGTGATATATCCATATAAATAAAGAAAATAGTAAGGCAAGTATACGGTTTATGGTGACTCTCTCCAAACGGTAACATTTTATGTTATAGAAATCCATTTCCAAAGTCTCTTGAAGGGAAGAACTCCATCACCCTTCCCTCTCCTTTATTTTTCTCTTTCGAGAGAGTGAGAAGCAAAGGTATGTGTGGCCTGAACAAGAGCCAGAAATGGATCTATTGTTCTTCTTTGAGCAGGTTCTGATGGTCATAAGCGTTTAGAGAATAGCAGACACATGCGCTATCTCCATCTCTAAGGGAGGACAGTGGAGGAGAAGTCACAAAGAAGGATATCTTCTCTCTCTTTTTCTCACTTCTGGGCTGTAGATAAGGAGGGGTTAACTGCTGCAGATGCCCAGAGTCTGCTGATCTGAAAGCCACACGTGAGTTTAGAGAAGAAGAGAGAGTGGTGAGAAGAGGAAAATGAGTGCCTCTGTGTGTGAGAGAGAGACAAACACATAAATAAACCAATAGCTTTTTTCATTTTTAAAACATGAGGTTTAAACCCCCCACAGCAATTATGTTTGTTGTGTGTGAGTGTACATGTACAGGTTTGGCTACACTTTTTGGTGTCAGACATTTTTTATTATATATATATATATATTTTTAAAGACATCTTAAGTCATCAAGGCTTCATTTATTTGATCAAGATACAGTTAAAACAGTGACATTGTGGAATATTATTACAATTTAAAATAGCTGTTTTCTATTTAAACTTATTTTGAAACAAGTAATTTATTCCTTTCATGGCAAAGCTTTTTTAGCAGCTATTACTCTAGTCTTCAGTGTCACATGATTGCTCATTTTGAGAAACATTCTTATTATAATCAATGTTGAAACCAGTTGTGCCACTTGATATTTTTGTGAAAAATATATACAGTTCTTTCAGGATGAGTAGAAAGCATTTTTTTTGAAATAGAAAATCCTTTTTGACATTATAAATGTCTTTACTGCACTTTTGATCCATTTAATCCATTCCTTTCTTAAATATGTATATAATGACCTAAACTTGTATGAACTTCATCAAGAAAAAAAACTTAATTAAAGGCCTGTTTTTGTACTTTTACACGTTGCAGTTTATTACAAAGGCAAGAAAAGCATCACAAGTGGGAATACATGAATTATGTCTCGCCAAGAGACATAATTAGCCTTCTATATCTTCAAACAGCTTTTGTTGTCATGACCGTAATCTGGGTTTAGGGTCCGTCTGTCTCCATGAAAACAAATAGCTTTTGTTGGCCACTAATAGTCTCAAAGACAATCTATTGCAGAGCACAGATACAATGTATTATGTTCAGTGAATGAAGCTGCATACTGTGTGAATTAGGATTTTTTTTGCCAGCTGGCTGCCCACCAGAAAATGAATTCATTAAAATAATAGAATTAGGAATTGCCCAGCATCCGGTGAACAAATTTAGAAGCCTGCTCAATTTTACATTGTGAAACTCTGTGACTAGGGGAAACAGAGAAAAGTCTGCGTGAAAGTCTAATGGAAAGAGAAAAAGCTTTATTCAGACATCCCTCCATGCAGCTTTCCTCTTTGCCTCTTTCATTTCTCTCTACCAATTCTCTTTCTTCTTAGTGTCTGATATTTATTTTATAGCTCCTCTCATCTATCTGGCTCTTAAAAGCTCTTTCAGGAGCAGAAAATCTCCTGTGTCCAGCTTTTAAAGTTATTTGATTAAGCTGGATTTCCATCACTTTGTATTGATGTTTAAAGCAACCCTTTATGTAATATTATAGGCCTTTATAAATAGGGCCTTAGATCCAGATCTCATGTATATTTCTTTTCTTTTTTTTCTGATATTGCGTGAATGATGAATGTTTAAGTATTTTAGTGTGACAAGCTCTTAAACAACATATTCAAAACACTTCAGAAGAACACTTTGCTATACTGAACAGACCATATACATCAGGTTCTTGTTGTGTAAATGCGTCATGTTTGAGTTAAAGTTATAAGTGGTATGTGCTGTGAAGACTGAAGGGTTTTGGAGAGCCTGTTGAAGGATTTGTAGTCTTTCGTGTTTTCTGAATAGAATAATCAAGAGAGAGAGAGATAGAGCAAGATCGAAAGATTGACAATTTTGAAAATATGCTTTGGCATTGCTTCACATTACAGAAATAATATGCATCTATTACAATTCAGAGTCTTGACTCTGCTGCTATTCAGAATGCAGCGATGGAAACCCCCTCTCTGTCTGGGATTAATGGTGTAAGTGTTTGTGCAATCATATATAACGAGTTTTTAGTGGGGGTCATTGCTATTAACGTCATTAAAAGTAATGATGTATAGAAATGATAGCATGGGAAAAAAACATTTTCCCACTCCCTTGCTGACTAAACACTGACCTCAAGAACAGAAATTACACGAGAAGCACATTAAAGAATGTTTCGAATGGTTGAGTAAATTATATAAAACTGTATTTATTAAAAATTTAGTTTAATACTACACTTTTTGTTGCAGTAGCATATATAGTTTTTAATTTTTTATAAAATTTGGTTAAATTAAATATAAATAGTTACTCTAAAAAAGTAAACCAATATGATCTCATCGGTAATCAAAGTTATTATACCTGATCATAAGCAAAGAATTCATAAAGATTTTAATATTACTTAAACTGTGCGTGAGCAAATACCTTCATGTTTTCTATGCTCTCAGTACATCCATGTGTTTCAGAGTGAGACTCGGGTAAGTGGAGTGGAGGGGATGTTTTTGGGCCTCCGTCTGAATCTATTGTCCTGCTCTGGATAGTAAGAGCTCTGGCCCTGAGGGGTGTAGAGGAGGGTGCACAAATACTTTGACATTTCACCCACCCCAATGTTTATCAAACTTTCTCCTCACTCTCATAACCAGGGCCAGATTGTAGTTGGTGAACTTAGTGTAACATATTGCATCAAAGCCACTCTGCTCTAGCTTCTTCATGTGTGTTCTGTTGAACTAGGGCTCACAGAGACTCATGGTCTTTTAACTGTAACCACCAGAGTCTGCTTTGTGCCTTTATACTCTAAGGACTGGTTTCCCAGACATGCATTAAAGGGCATTCCTGTCTACAGTTTACTATGTGAAAATATTTAACATGCCCACAACCCTTTTCAAAGTTGCATTGAAATTAAAGTAGAAACAGATTGGGTTTTTTTCATATTGGGATATACATCTGAGTATCAAAAATGTTTTGAGGCATTTCACTCAAAATGGAGGCAAATGAACGTGAATTTGAAGGCTGGTTTAGACTGTCTAATGCTGCTGTCAAGTGCTTTCGAAGTTTCTTAGGTGGAAAATGGATATGAATGACCTCTCAAGCTGTATTTACAACTGAGAAACTGAGATAATTTTGACAGCCGAGTTTCTGAGTTGGGCGGGCCTGTAATCTTTAAACTTGGCGGAGGGTAGAAACATAGCTATTGCACTGTAAAGTTTTATTTGTTTTTTCACACATTTTACATTGCTTTCTCCTGCATTTTCACTCATGTATATACACGCATATAAATAACCATTTGATGCTTATTGTATGTAGACAAAAATTTTATTTATTTGAAAAACAATTCAGAATCATGAGCAAGTCAGATATATAGATTGTGTGGTGAATGTTTATATGGTTACCAATTAAGGGGACACTACATTTTATTCAAATGGATTAATACCTAAATATTTTTGGGCTTTAACAAGATTTCCCGAAGAGAATGGACAAAGCACTTGAATGCAACATGCAGTTATGTCACTTTGATAAAACATTATAGGGTATATAACATTGAAGTTTTAAAAATGAAAGATATGCATGGTTTAATTGTTCACAATATGGTATGTATAACATGCCTTTAGAAAACAGATTGGGTGAATTTTTACTTCATGCTGACTTTAACAGTAGTAGGCCAACTGGGTTTAATGTTGTGGAAATCTGCCCAAAGACAAACTGCATTTTGGACAGAGTAAAATTGTACAAATCTTCTTCCAAGTATTTTGTATTGGATGAGAATCCACTGTAAGCCTAATGTTTTGGCTTTCTTGAAACATACATTAAGCGTATAAAAATGATAGAGGTTTCATAATCCACATTTAGTAAGGAAGACAGTGTTTATGTATGTGCAAATTTGATGTTTCTTTTTTAGTATTCTGATCGAGTCAGTCTTTCATCTGAATCAAAAGCTTTCCAGATCACTTAATGCTTAAAAAAATATATATATTATGCACAGATCCTGAACATGATGTATGTGATCCAAATACATACATGTGTGTCTGTATGCTTGTGTTTAGAAGCAATTCCTGACCCAGAAACGTATCTTTAGGATGACTGCTTTAGCTGAATTGGATTTGAGACTTACTGTATCATGGTTCAGGGAGAGGGCTTTCCAAAAGTGCTGTCAAAAACTGAATTATAAATTTTACAAATGTCAAACAGAGCCACATAAGACTATACATCCTGCACCAAGATCCTTGTTTCCAAACACAGCTGTGAAAGTTGATTGGTAAGGTCATTTTAACATATAACTAGAATGTTGTTTCTAATATGTAACGATTAGTGTTTAGAAGTTTGCAGTACCCTCTGTCTGTTGCTTCCATTTGCATCAGTTATCTTAAAACTGATAACATTATGTCTGCATTTACTTTCCAGAGGAAAGTAAAATGAGCAGTAATGACTTCTGCTAAGTACAAGACCACTGCCAACAGCTTAATAGCAAGCTTGAAAGGGGAAGATATGAATGTCCGTTGCACGTATAACATCTCAAGATTCTTTTCTCAGTCCTAATCACACATATTTTGTATAATTATCACATGCAGGAATTAGAGACACTGTTTACAGAGCAGCTAGTGGGTGAACAAATTCAATTCAGCATGATATGAAGGGTTAGTGGAAGCAGCATGAGATCTGAGGACAGTATTTAGAACGAGCCATACTGAGAGTGGAAAAGAGCAAATGTGATTTACAGGTGGTGGATGGACGGTTCCAGGAAAAAAATAAATAAATAAATACCCTTAGGATCTTCTGTGCTGTTCTGCAGATTTGTTTCACCTCAGTGTACCTTGGATATTGACTCGTGAGATGAAGGTTAGGTACATCGGCACTGATGGTGAGATGAAAAGAGAGCATGAGTGAAGTGTTTAAAACACCTAGAAATGTGATCTTTCATATAGTTTTGAAAAACACAATTTTCGTATTATTATCAGGACTTTGCAGGACTGTAAATCCTTGAAATCCCCCCCATTTTGCTAAAGATTGTCTGGCAAGTGAAGCTTTGCATTTTTCACATTGAGTGTTTCCACGGAAATGATTGATATGTGCGTATAGAACATCTGCAGTGCATGAATAGATTTGCCCAAACTCTTCGGATTGTTTGAAGCATCTCTGTTTACTGACAATAAGTTGTGTATTTGTATCTTTGTGCATGTGGCCTGAAATAAAAATCCTTTTCAGATTACTTAAGCTTTAGACACTTCTCCAGATTGTTATGATGTGATATTTGGTTTTAATGATCACCAAAACAGGATTCAAATTGCTTGATTCAAGGTTGTGTTAAGTTTTATGATTCCTGCACCAAAATAAAATAACATAAAATAAAACTCTCAAAAACACTGACCACACTTCAGTGCATTCTCAAAGTTAATATTATCAGCTTTCTTAGAAATGTGCTTCATTTGTGTTTCATTCACAAAACTAAAGTTTTAATGATCTTTTAGAAATCTAGCCATTTCCTCCTTAGCCTGTTCCTGTTAAACCCCCCACATAACTTTATCCCCATTACGTCTATATACAGATTGAGACCACTGAGTCTTTCCACCTCTCTGTTTTCTTAACAAAGCTGGATCTTTTTTGTTCCTTATGGCTATGAGTAGTTTAACCTCTAGCAAACTAGATCTATTATTGTTCCAGTATGCAGTGATTGTTGATGTTGCAGTGGTTTCACAGGCAACTGGCAGACTTCAGGTAATTTGAGTTTTTTATATGCTCCAGTAGTCATGTATGAACAATACTTGTTTCATTCAACAAGGCCATCCATTTAAGAATATATATTTACATAACAATTATTATTTTTAATTACAGTATGTGTGTAATTCATTCATCAAATAACATGTATTAGTACAATAAAGTAACATACTTTTTATGTTTTTGTCATTCATTTTTATAGGACAAATTTTAGAGAGGTGCAAAGATGGACAGTTTCAGACCTGTTTAAGAGCACATTAGCTTTAAAGTGTCATGATAGCACGCATTAACCACAGTGCTACTACTCAAATAAGAGAGGAGAGACCAAATGCCCAGAAAGACATCGGAAAACAATATGAAAAAGAGAAAAGATTAGAGAAAACTGCTGACTTTTACAGCAGACACAGCCTTTTGTCTAAATATTCTCGAATATTTAACATGGGTAAAAAAAAAAAAACGTTACAATTTGTTATCATATCCATAGTTTAGTGGGGGTGGAGAGTCACTTGGGGTTGCGGGGGGTGTGGTGTGGTGGGGTAAAGTCCCAAACCATTTCCATACACACTCTTATGAAAAACATAAGTTACATTCTGTTGAAGAGGCACAGAGACCACTGCACTTCCCCCCAGTCCCCCCAAAAATACACACACACACAAATTGGTCCTGCCTGTGCCAAAAACATTTTTTTGACTCCCCCTTTCTCTTCAGTCACTCCTACCCTCCTTCCATCTCTGCAACCCTCCCTCTCTCTCTCTCTCTCTCTCTCTTTCTCTCTCTTGCTGGAACGTCAAGGGTCAGATTGGAAATATTCAGCTTAGGCTCAGATCACCACTGGACAGGACAGAGAGAGGAGGGTGGAGAGAGAGGAAAAGAAGGGAAAAGTTTAATACAGGTACAAGTAATCGAAGAATGGGCAACAAAAACTAGCATAAAACTAGGGGGAATAAATTGAAAGAAAGTACAATAGAAAATAGAATAGATGAGAGGTATGGGCTGTTCAGTTCTTTGTGTTATTCTGCTGTCCTCACTACTGTGCCTCTATGGGGTGCAAACTCAGGGATTGAAAGAACGGGATGCACTCTGCAGCGAGGATGGGTGCTATGTGCTCTATTTCCAGCGCAAGATCTTCCTGGATGCTTGGCGTAGCTGCAAGGAACACGGAGGGAACCTGGCCACCATCAGGCATCCAAAGGAAGCAGCAATGGTGAAGGAGCTCTTCTCGAATGTGGAACTGAGACCACACCACAGAGACAGGGCAAATATCTGGATTGGCCTTCAGAGGCAGCCCCGACAATGTTCACAGACCCGACCCCTGCGTGGCTTCTCGTGGATCACTGGAGATCAGGACACCCAGTACACTAACTGGCTCCAAGAAAGCTCGACCAGTACCTGCCCATCCCCACGATGTGTGGTGATACCTTACAGCACTGCGGCCCATGAGCAAGTGCATAATCTGAAATGGAAGGACGGACCTTGTTCGATTTCAGTGGATGGCTACCTGTGCAGGTACAACTTCCCAGGCATGTGTACAGCTATTGCTAGTGAGGGAGGTGGGAATACACTGTATACTACCCCTTTTAACCTTCTGAGTACCCTCTTAACACATATGCCAAATGGATCAGTTGCAACTGTACCTTGTCCTGCTAAAGATGACCAATCAATTCTGTGCACACAAAAGGAAGATGGAACTGTAGGTTGGAACAGGGAACCACCTTTTTGCTCTGATCCACCTAAGACAAGCAGGTGCGATAAAGACAATGGAGGTTGCCATCACATTTGCATTGATGATGACTCACAATACCGCTGTTCTTGTCGTGATGGCTACATGCTGGCATCTGATGAACGGAGCTGTGTAGATGTCGATGAATGCCTACAGAGTCCCTGTGAGCATACCTGTGTAAATGTTCCTGGATCCTTTGAGTGTCACTGCTGGGATGGCTACGGACAAAATGAAGAGGGTGCCTGTGAAGATGTAGATGAGTGTTTGGACAACCCTTGTGAGCATGAATGTAAGAACACATTGGGCTCCCATATTTGCCACTGCCATGTTGGTTATGCCCCATTACAAGAGAACCAGAATCGCTGTCACGACATCGTTGAATGTCAAATTGAAGGAACATGTGAACAGATGTGCATCAGTAACGCAGGATTCTTTGAGTGCCACTGTAAAGACGGTTATACTCTTCAGCTTGACCAAAATTCCTGCAAACTCATTGAGGAGGACATGGACACTCCCTCAACCACCGTCTCCAACCCATGGATTACTCACAATCCCCTTAGGGAATCAGAAGATCCAGAATACCCATGGATCCCTCCCCCTGTTTCTGATTGGAGCTGGCTGACTGAGCTGCCCAATGTGGAAACAGTTCCGACAGACCTGATTTGGACAACTGAAAAGGAACCTGAAAGGACTACACTGACTGAAAGCTCCCCTGAGGTCATTAATGTTGATGGTGACCTTAATACAGAACTACCAGCTTATAATGGTTTTTTTCCACCAGCAATTCTGACACCCGTACCAGACTATTATGAGGATGAGAGCACCATGGTTCCCACAGTCCTCCCTTCCTCCACAGCTTCAGGCGGAGCTTGGAGTTTGCCCTGGTTCAGCTCAACCCAAACAAAACCGGAGACACAAGAAACTGCAACTAACCCTATTGACCTTTTTGGAGAACATAAGTCTACTGAACAAGATCATTATAATACTGACATGTATGTTGATAAATCAACCACCTTTGGTCCAGGGCAGCAAACTTCCACCCATTCCCCAATGCAGTCACCAGGAATAGATGTCAGCATTGACCAGAATCAAGGAACCAGCTGGTTGCTAGTTGCATTGCTAGTGCCACTTTTCATCTTCATTGTGGTGATGGTGGTCCTGGGAATTATCTATTGTACTCGCTACACTGTTAAACCACAGAACAAGAACACCAGCGATTGCTATCACTGGATTGCCGGTGCTGGTGATAAAGCAGCTGCTGACTTGTCTGATAGCGTAACCAAAACCCATGTTTAAGCAAGTAGGACTGGACAGTGTGATAATGTAAATACATTTTGTTTTGTAACTTCACAGTTCCGAGAAGAATTTGATGAATTGAGGGTAGCACCCCATCCTTTCCCTTTGACATTATTATCCATAATTATGTATGGATGTTTATCTGGACAGTCTGCTTAAGTGAAAAACGGGAGGAATGACTCTAAAATCACTGAACCTCATTCTCTGCTGTTCTCAAGAGGCAATAAAAGTTGTTCTACTGTTGGTCACACTGATCTCTTAGTTTGCGAAACAGTTGCTCAACGGTCACATGACAAACCATAGAGCATTCTTAATAGATGAGGATCCTCGGTTGAATAATGTGGGTTATTTATTTTTAATTCTGAAGAAACTTTCCATCTGAATAACTGTTTGAGTCAGGTCTTAAGAGATGTGTTCTCTAAGGAGCCATAATTTCAGTCCATTTTGACAATGTCTAGATTTGTATTCCCTGTTGTGATTTCAGTCTGATCCAGACCAAGAAAAAGTCTGTCTATCATATTTGTTAAACGCTGTTTTTACCAAATGGTGCCTAACAAGATCATCTGAAAATGCTTTCTAAGCATTGTGTGTTTTTAATGACAAAAATTGCTATGAAACTGCACGTGCACAGTCTGGTCGTGAACACTGTGTGAATGAGGTTGGTCATAATTCACAAGCGTTTTGAAAACAAGCAGTCAGACAATCGTGTACCAATGACTTTCCTTATTTGTTTGTAGCATTATGTTTTGATATGCTTGACGTAAAGGCTGTGTTAAGGTAAAGTACAGATCAACTTGTTTAATCCACAAACCACTAAATTTCCTGCTCTAACTACTTCTTGATTTAATTTTTTTTAAATTAAAGTTCTCAGTATAGTTTAAAGTTTTGTGTCCTCATTGTTTGAAATGAGCAATATTTGTTTTTTGATGCTGTGGCTAATGCATGCCTATAAAATCAATAGACAAGTTTCGGTTTATTTGTAGAATTTGCAGCTTTTTATGGGTAAGAGTAAGGATGTGGAAAGGGTTTACTCAACTCTATAAAAGTAACAATGCCTTTGTCTTATTCTTAATGTGTCCTTTCAACATTTCTCATCTCCAACCTGCTTTCTTTTCTCCCTTGCCTCCACATGGATACTGAGAGATATTGACAGTGGTGCAATGAAAGAAACACGTTCTGTACTCAGTAGTTGATAATCCAATCAGATAAATCTGGCCAGACATCAGAGAGCTCCTTCTACTGTCATGCAGTGTTGTGGATAATTGGCGTGCTCAGCCATCACATCATCACAGGAAAAGCACTCTGGTGTAATCGCTTGAGAACGAACAGCTTCCTACATGTTTTGCAGTTGTGGTTACAGTTCTGTGTGAGATGACTTTAGAATAATCTTTGGGTGGTCAAATACACTACTGCTCAAATGTTTGGGGTCAGTAAATAGTCAATGAATACTAATTTAGCAAGAATACGTTAAATTGATTAAAAGTGAAGAAGAAAAAGCATCAAAACATTGATGATAAAAAAATGTTTCTTATGTGCCAAATCAGCATGTTAGAATGATTTTTGAAAGATCATGTGACACTGAAGACTGGAGTAATGATGCTGAAAATTCAGCTACACATTACAAGAATAAAATACATTTTAAAATATGTTAAAATAAAAAATAAACACTTTTTTAAAATTGTAATAGTATTTAAATAAACGCAGCCTTGGTGACACCATGGTAAGAGACTTTAAAAAACATAATAAAAATATATTAAAAAATAAAAAATGTGTGGGGACATTTTTGGTCCTTATGAGGAAACAAGCTTTTTAAATCATACAGAATGATCATTTTGGAGAATCTAAAATAGCTGAAATATTTTCTGAGGGGTAGGTTTAGGGTAAAGGGATCAAAAATACAGCTTGTACAGTATACTTTTAAAAATCATTACGTCTCTGGAGAGTTGCCATAAAACATGAAAACCCAATGTGTCCAAACTTGCTTTAAAGTAAATGTTGCTGTTTATAATTCAGTGACTTTCATACATTTTAATGTGTGACTCAAGTGTCCAAAAACTTTTGGAGTTATAGTACTTGTCTTTAAGTCTTAAACTGATCAAGACTAGTGTTCAAATTTTGTAAAGAACGAATCAAAAAGTGTTATGACAAAATGTCAGTATCTGATACATATAATCGTCTTTTTGCAAATTAAGAAAGAATTTCATGATTATATTATTTCTTGGGAACAATTTATACAATATAATTTATAGCCAAAGTTTGAAATCATTATACTTCCTTAAAGGCATTTAACTAATTCTTCAAACAATCACTTTAAATATTCGTATCAACCTTCCGTAATAATTACTAATGTCAGTTCAACAAATGCTTGCAGTAATGAGTTTTATTTCAAAGGCTCGCCGATTGTTTGTGTTGCCTTGTGCCCTCAGGTACTCTCACATTCAGCCCAGTGATAAGCAGCTGGGGAAAGATTTCAGCAACAGACTCTTCAAAGGGAAAATGTTGGAGTATATCGTGGCCTCTCCTCATTCCACATTCCACAGACATCTCTTTTAAATTCAGCTGTGCATTAGGAGAGGGAATGGACCGATTTATGTTATGTATTCCAGAGAGTGTTTGGCATCACAGGCTTAGCTGTGTGTCTTTCCTGCCTCTCCCAGTAAACAACCTGTCAGCTATTTAAGCTAATTAAGGATGAATTATTATATATGGAGCACTGTTCCTACATTCCACACAGCATATAGGATCCGATGTTATTCTATGCCTCGTTTCCAGCACCTATGGAGGCTGAAATGGCACATTAAAAACACCCAGTCTGAGATTCTATATCCTGTCAGACATGGAATATTGGCAAATGTGTTCTGCCAACACAGTCTCACTCGCTACTCGTCAAATGTCTGACGCATGGTCAAGGGATCTGGCGTCACTTTTTTGACGCACTGGGTATACCTTTGACGTCTTTTTTCAACGTGGGGGGTAGTCCGATAGACTTCTATGGAACTAAACAGCGTTGAAATTTGACGTCTTGTTTCAGCACACCACAACCCATTGTCTGCCTCGTATGGATCTAGACTACAATAAATAAAAATAAAAAGGAACAGGTTACAAAAAATGATCTATGCCAAGGTGAGTCAAATGGCGGCCCCCAAATGGCGGGTTTTTGATGTTTAAAAAGCCTCGCAATCTGATATCAAAGCGCCCGCAAAGGTTTAGCGCGTTCATCAGCGGTGAGTTTAACAACGCTCACCTGCAGGGAAAAGGGCATTCAGAGATGAGTTTAACAACGCTCAGCTGCAGGGAAAACGGCATTCAGAGGTGAGTTTGACCAAAGCAACGCTCGACTGCAGGTAAAACAGCATTAAAAGGTGAGTTTAACAACGCTCCAAGGCGCGTGCAAGTAAGCAGTTTAAGCGTTTTCTTATCATTGGTAGGACACCGCTTTAACTATAGCATGCTGGATAACGTATTTTTATCAGAGGTTTGTTGATTTTAATAAATGCATATAAATGCTACGATTGTGTTCAATTAATCTTTTTATTATTATTATTATTATTATTATTATTATTATTATTAAATCCTCTAAATTAATAATGCTGACGTCACCGTATGGCCGATCCCAAGGTCCATTGCGATTTTCCACTCGGTAAGTAAAGTAATGTTAGAAGGCTTAATTAATAAAGATCGATACTATTCTTACATTTACACATCAAAACTGTTGAATCAGGACAAGAAGTTGTGTTTAGGAACTTTACATTTTTTTAAGGTGGCCATATCTTATGACGATAAATAATGGAAAACATTCTAAAAAAATGGCTTTCTGTACCAAATGTGCAGGCTACCAAAGTTAGCTAATTGAATTCAAGTTAATTTTTTGTCGCATATAATCATGTAAGGTACAATCATAAGAGAATGTAAGATTTTCATAATGAGACATAACGTGTTACAGCAGCTATAATGTATTTCTGCGTTGGGATTCTTCTTGTGGTTGTATGTCGTTGCTCTTTCTTTGCCAAGTGTTTTGTGCCCATTTATATACAGTAAAATTATCACAGGGAAAAGGAAATAAACCAGTTAAAGAAATATTTTTCCTTGTTAGTACAAAAGTAGAATTAATAACTTATAAAACATATTAAAAAAATGGCACTGATTATCAGCCAAACTGGCATTTTGAATGGTTGGTATCAATATCAGCCATGATTGTACAGATCAGTCCATCCCTTTTGAGCTATTGTATTGTGAGTTTTCAGGCAACACCCAGCCCTACAGTATTCTGGCCTAATACTATAAGCACCCACAGACCTCCCCGCCACATCCCAAACCATGGGCAAACTTGACCAACATTTTCTCAAGTTCTAAAACCTTTCAGTTTTTCAGTATATATGTATTTGTATGTAGCATGATCTTCAAATCTGAATGTATTATCTTTCCCTTCTCTCAACAGGTCCCCTTGTTCCTTCATCATTTATTTTAAAACTTCTGTTTCATTAAAAAGCAAAAACAAAGGCACTTTTAAGAGCCACGTTTGTCTATTTAATTGTTGTTAGTCCGTCTAGTTCTCCGTGGTTCTTGCTCATTTGCTCTTCCCCCTATCCCTTTAGTGTTGTTTTGTTTGTCCTTGTTCGTCATGAGTGACCATTCCAATTTCGAACAGGTCCTTGATGAGCTTGATGAGCTTGTTGAACATTCTGAATTAAATTATGAACTCCAGAGCTTGGATGATTTCATTAATAAGATGTCGGGAGAACAGGAGGCAGCACCATCCACCAGCCATCAACCTGTCAGGTGGTTGAAGAGAGACAGTGATGGAAATGTTGTCTATGACAGACCAAGGTCATCCCGAAACCAAATGGGTCAGTTTTATTTTTCAGTTATATTACTTAAAGGAGAACTCCTGTGATTGTTCACATATATCTAAAATGGAGATGTAGATTGTTTTACCTCTTGGGATTGAATACATGAATCAGCCATGTGTCTGGTATGAGATATGCAGTTTTTATGACATACTCACCAAAGGGGTATAGACAACGTAATTGGGCTAATAAAAGTTTGTATCATTGTGTGGAATAAAATGAGCTTGTCAAAATCTTTGGAATTGTAATGCTGTAAAGGTTGATTTAGGTTTTATTTTCTGCTACAGCTAGTCACAGCTACAGTCGTAAGGCTAGTGCTCATCCTAGAATGTTGGACAGCAGCGTTGAGCTAACCAACTACTGTCCTCCTGACACTGTTGGTATGTTCTTTTTTTGTCGCTATCAGTTCATTTTGTTTACAGATTCTAATAATTAGAATGTAAATTACATGTTTTTGCAACAGGATAACCGACAACATCCATGTTACATACTTTGATAGTGTAGAAATTATTTTTTTAAATATGATGTACTATTTTAACAGAGACTTTCCTTGAAGAGCTAAACCACTCACAGGGTGATGACTTGGATGATCAGGAAACGGCACCAGCACCACCACGGGCCTCTTCAGACTGGTCTACTCGAAAAAGTCTCCTCTCAGAGAGGTGGGAGAAAGAAAGAGCCTGTCTGGTGAATACCATGGTAGCACAACAAAATGTGACAACTCAGATCTGCCAACAATGTGGCATCAGTCCAGCTGCTGTCCGTTGTCGTGACTGCAGACCACAACCATTTTTCTGTGCTGATTGTGATGTCAGTATACACCGAAACCACGTATTCCACAACAGGGATGCAACAATAGCTGGATTCTTTCAGCCATTGCCTCCAACAACCTGTGTCGTGGAGAGGGCTCTTTCCCAGTGTGGTAAGCTGTATTTCTTTTTTTTCTTTCTTTTTTTTGAGTGTCCCATTTAGGGCTGCACAATTAATGCAATCACAATTGCAATATGATCCAACGCAACTGCCTAATGGTAAAATCTGCAAATAATCATGCTTGGGTACATTTGTGACATTTGACTTTTATATTCACGTCATCCTCCTTGACTGTGCAACTTCTGGTTGGTGGGTCTGCGTAGTGCGTAAAGGGTACAAAAATTCTGATTGGCGAACTTCAGTCAGTCAGTGGGTGTTAGTCTTGTACACTGGCTGTGCTTACCTATCAGAGGTGGCACAAATTAAAGAGACATTTGGAATATTGAACTAAATCAAATCATTCACATTAAAAAATCATATTGGAAATGGTAATCGCTTTATCTGTCAGAAAAAGCGCAATTATATATTGTGCAGCCCTAGTCCCATTCTCAGTTTATTTAAATAACTTTACAGTATAATAGGCCTCTCAGGAATCTTTTGAGTACTTTCTCTGAAACACACTTTATCTTTAAAGCTTTTCAAATCATTTATTAAAAAAAATGATTACAGAATACTTCCGAGTTAGTACATAGTACGATGCATGTCTTTAATCCCTGCATATGATGTGTCTTTCAGTGTGTATTGTGCCGTTGGAGATGCCCAAAAAAATATGTAGTTGTTCTCCAGGATCGTTGAGTGTCAACACAGGAAAAGTTGTTGCTGTGGTTACAATGAATGGTAAGAATAAGATGAACTTAAGGGAACATTCCAGATCAAGTGGCTCTAGTGTCCATATCACATTCTGGGCAAAGTGCCCATAGGGACCTGGGTTGGACTTTAACCTGATTCCACCCCATAGGGCTCTCCCACTTGCTTCCTGACACTTTCCATTGTCCTATTTCTATTCAAACGTTCCCTATAGTGGTCTGCGCTGGGCAGGATTTTCAGTCCTGCCCCCCCCCCCCCCCCTTCCTGCAAAATTCGGTCCCGTTCTGCAATGTGTTGTTTTAGTCCCACTCCCATCCGCATCGATAACCGTATGTGCATCTCCCGCCTGTGAAAGACCACAGGATAGGCAGGAGGGATGTTCAGTTTTGCATTATTTCACGAAAGATGCATTTGACAACTGAGAAAGACTGCCAGATGTCTGATTTTAAGTTTCTTGGTTATGACTGTACTATATGGGTGATTATAATGTAGGCTACTTTTCTTTAGAAATTCAAGAACATCTGAAGTAGCCCAGTGGTGTACACTTCTTCTGTCATGCTTTCAATTTCAAGTTTCAGATAGAGCAGCAGGAAAGAATTGAAACCACGTAAACAACATTGTCAGTTAGACCGCTTAAACACCTTCTTTTTTTTATTGCTGCCTAACATATCATCCAGCTGAACTATAATTACATGCACTACTTTCTCATTTGTGTATGTTGTTTTACACAAATATTTAATTTGCGGAAATGCAGTGAATCATCTGTTTCTCCCACACCAGCAAACACACCTGTCTCATCCTGGCCAGTCCCGCATAGAGCTTTCAAAACCTGTCCCGTGCTGCAGTCTTTTGTGTCGGGACATGCGGGAGGGACCTCTAGTTCCCAATGAATTTGTCAGAGTTGTGCATAATACAATGTGTTCTTGATTTTTCCAGGACGATATGATCTCAGTATGCCTGAGATGAAATGCGAGGCATGCAAAACCACATGGAGCCCGGGAGTGGATGACTTAGTCCGTAATGACTACTGGCCTGCTACCCTTCACTTTTCCACAGTGTACTCTACAGATGTGTTTTATTCATATGAAGAGTTGAAGATGGCAGCACCAGGACTGTCATGCCAAGCATTTTTAAGAATGCTTGATCAACGAACTCTCCGCTTTGGCCGTGTGAGTATTAGTGGTGGGAATCACTAACAACTAGTACTAGTATTAACGTGTATTGTAGAATGACTATGGTGACATTATCAACACATTGATTATTATAATTGGAGCATGTTGATGATATCAAAACACAGTGATTTAGCTATACACGATACATTGACAGAACGTCATCTAATATTCAAAATTTTTGTGTAAAAACTACCGCTCTGTAAAAAAATCTAAATTCGTACACTAAATGTAAAAATTTTTTGGTTGTGATGTTTTCTGTCCGTGACATACAAAGAGCCAAAAGATTTCCAATGATGCACTGGGCTGAGCAGCTGCCTTTGGAGGCTCGATGGTGGAGGATTTGGCGTCACCTTTGACCTTACTGACTTTAGTTTACTGTGAATTATGTTGGCATGTTTTATTGTTCTGAAACAGATTGGGAAGATCACAGCAGACAGCTTCAGAAAAAGTTTTTTGGAGTGGGAGGCTGTTAGATTTGAGGTGGATAAGATCTGCAGGGAGGAGCATTTTGTCTGCCCTGCATGCACCCCAGACATGCTTGCTGTTTCTGTGGATGGAAATCGCAAGCACTACCGCTTTAAGAATGCAGCAAGGTACTTTCAAAATGTGTGTAATTTGCAGTGTTGTTAAAGTAACCTTGGCTGTGTCATATTGAAGGTCAATGTGTATCTTTCTTTCATTTAGATCTGAAGAAAAAGCCTTATTTGATGGCATCTTCATTGCAAAAGATGATGAAGTAGAGAGATTTGTGGATTACATTCATTCTACCACCAACCATGTAAACTTGTTTTATAATATTTCTAAAAAAAAAAACACCAATAACATCTTGACATTGTTTGGGTGATTCCTTACTTTTTATCACAACCTTTTTCCATTTTGTAGGTCTCTGGAAGAGGTGTCTGTGGAGGGGAGTGGTCAGCTGCAAGGGAAACGTCTCAGAAATCCTCAAGTAAAATTGATGAGGAGGGACTTGAGCTTGCAGTCTGTCGACATGGAGTTTTTCTCACCGCTCTCAACATGTTCAGGGGAGAAATATATGCTTATCCCCTCTACCTGCAGAACAAGCTGGCAAATACGCCAATAAGCTTTTTTGCCATGGATGTAACCTGCAAGTACTGGCCTTACCTCAACAAAGTCACAAAAAGCTGCCCGGAGCTCCAGCACCTTCTGAGCATGAAACCATTCCTCTCAGTGTTTCATGCCAAAGCCCATGATTTTAAATGCGAGGTAAGAAAACATTACAATGTCATTGACTGTCCCTAAACACCTGCAAAGGAATGTTGGCAGCTTTTAAGTATTTTCTTCAATAGGTTAAATGGAGTGGAGCTTACCAGCAAGGGGCCGGATTGACACTTGGCGAGGAGGTTGAGCAGTGTAACGCCTTCCTCTCTAGGATTGCTGTGACCACGAAGCACATGTCCAAAGCAGGTAAGGTAACCACACACTGCACTAGACTGAAAGTGTTACAAGAAAATTGTAGCCAGTGAGGGACATGTGGTGTTGTGTTTTTTTATTTTATTTTTTATTTTATTTTTTTTTGTAGGACGTACTGACATGCTTACATTGATGGCCATGCGCTGGAATCAGCAAAAGTTTAATAACTTGGCTACTTCACTTGCCTGCCGATATCAGAAGGTAGAGATGAGTATTGTTATTTTCTTATATTGTAAATACCTTCTATTGTATATTTTTGTAGGTATAACATTTTTCTACTTTCGTTTCCTCTTTTTGTTATTTGAAGGCCACAAAACGTCTAGAAAGCCAACTTCAGGACCTGGAAAGCATGAGAATCCAGCTGGCAGTGACACAGGTTGAAGTTGAGGGCTGGGTCACTGATATTAAGGAGTGGGCAGATGGTGAGAGTTATACTATTACTTCAATGTCTCAGTTCTGCAGAATAATGGGAGACATGCTTCTGCAAGTAATTATTGTTTTAAAATTAAATCATACATACACAGTTTTTTTGGTCATGTACTTATGCAATAAAAATGCCAAATTTTAGTTTGTACTATACACTATACACACTGGAAATTATGTCAAAACAAAGTACCCTGAAAGTACCTGAATGGTGCACAGTCCAGAAGTTTGGACATTTCTTGCAGTTAGTGGATCCCATCTTGGCTACGTTGTAATTTTCTTTGGTACCCTGTTACATACTTCCTATACACGCTAATAAATATGAAATGATTGAGACTCGCATGTCCTTCCTCTAGGAGCTGTGTTTTTTTTTTATAAAGGGGGAAAAAAAAAAGCAAAGAGGGATCATCCTTATGACTTCATTATAGCGTTTCAGTTACTGCCATGAAAATGTGAAATGTTTACACTTTTTTTTTTTCTTCTCAGCAACAACATCCCAAAAGAATGCCGATCTTGACGCAGTGATCAATAGAATAGAGGTGCTGGTGGCCAGCATTAAAAGAAGGTCCCAGCGCCTTTACAAAGACACCGATGGCAGCAAAGGTCGGGCCCGGATCCGGCGCAAAATCAGAGAGGAGAAGGCCATTCTTAGCTCTGTTGTTGAAAAATACAACAGTATGGTTCCAGATACAGAAAGAATCGCCTTTGACATCATTCTCTCTGACGAGACAGTTTGGCCATGGCAACTTTCACATGGTGGTATGTACACAAATCTGTTGACAATTTTGTTTAATTCACAGTAGCAAAAAAATAATTATGCCTTATCCCAGATTATCTCAGAAATTCTTTGAAAAATAATCATACTTATAATTGACTTATTTTCCACGACTGTATCCCAGACGCTGTAGATTTGAAAACCAAGAGGAAGGCGTTTGATGTTGTGATGGCTATAAGGAGACTTGAGGAGGAGAAGAAGATTGTTCTTTCTGAGATGGCAAAGCATTGGAAATCTCTCTCCACTCGTGCAGACACACTCAAGGAGATGTCATGCCAGCTTTCCAGTGAGGCATTGAAAAGTACACATTAAGTAATGCGTTGAAATACTATACTGTACATTGGAATTTTTTTTTTCTGATAATGTTTGTTTTACAAGGTGAGCTGTGGGATCTAAATGAAGAAGGGATCAAGGGTTTCCTCAGCTTAACTTTGAGAAAGAAGCAAGAAGTCACCAGAATGATGAAGCATGCAAGAGACTGTTATGCTAAAGTTTTGACTGGAACAAGTATGGACTTCCAGAATGATTGGGATGGATACGACAGTGATTCTGAATTGTCAGATGAGTTTGATGAGCTCTCAAGTGAGAAATGAGCATTAAGTCAATTTTGTTGCAGAGTTTCCTTTTTATTTTTTATTTTGTTTATTTTTTCTCCCACTCTAACAATGCAGCCCTATTTCTGATACCGTAGGGGGTCAGAAATGTTGCTGTGGGGGGCCACCACGGTTAAATCAACATGGAGGAAACACTGTTTGTGTGTCAGATATGCTTGAATAATAGTATTCATCATATCTACATGTGACATTACAACAATAATGAATGTAATTAATTTAAGTAACTGTTTTTCCAATAGTAATCTTCTGTTTATGGTAGAACAAAACTGTGTGGAAAAGTTTGCAGGAAGGTGTAAATATGTGCATTGTAATAATAATAATAAACATAATTCCACTAATGTCATCTGCTGTGGCAAATCTGAGTTTTCTGACAGTTTTACATTGACACACAAACCCATTTTTTTTCTGAAGTTGGACTCTTGCATCATCTCATGCTACAAATGGTCTCTGAAAGCATCCTTGACAGGACTTTATCAGCTGCTTCTCATGTGCAGTGAAAGTACATAGAGGTTCAACAAATGCAAAAACTGGCCCAAAACTTGAAAATGTGACTTAATTATATACACAATAGTGGTTATTATATACACACAATTAAATTTTTCAGAATTTGGATGTTTAATAGGGAAGCCTCACTGAATTACTTCAAGATTTGCTTTAATAACTACATTTCCTGACTATATGAAAAACCTACAGTTGAGTGTTTAAAAATACAGCCTAATAGCTCGTTTGACTAATTTGCATTTGTTTTAACTTGTACTGTTTGAAAAACAAAAAATAAACCATACAAACAGAAGCATTTTTTTTTCATACATGTTATTTAAATTTCTAATATTGTGGTTGCTAAATATTAATAGCAGAGACTACAGGGGGAAAAAACATGAGCATATTTATGTGTGAGACATTAAATTATTCAATTTTTGGCACACTTCTTGCTCAGCCTTCTGCACACAGACACAAGGAAGCAGACAGACTGACTAAAACGACTGTCTGCCAGCTGCCTCACATCACAGAGGTCAGTTAATTCTCAGCACATAGAGACTCTTTCACCTAGATATCACACTATAGAGACTGTGTCTGTTCCCCGAACTAGAAAATACAAAAATCGTCCAAACGAAGTTAAGATTAACAATTTAATTGAGGTTCAACAAATAAAAAACAAATGCAATACGAATAAACAAATGATAAAGCTTGGCTTACTGAATATCAGATCCCTTTCTACGAAAACACTTTCTGTAAATAATATGATCACTGATCATAAAATAGATGTGCTCTGTTTGACAGAAACCTGGCTAAAACCTGATGATTACATTATTTTAAAGGAGTCCACCCCGCTAATGCTGGCTTAGTGTGTTGTGCTTGCACAGGGTGTGTGTGATGCGCCACGTGCAGTAGTGCGTAGAAGTACTTGTTGTCAGTGCATGTTGCATGTTGTGTGCTGCATGTTGCTCCTGCCTGCTACTCTCTGCTTTCAGCTACTGCCACCGGCTAGCCCCCCTAGTGGAGGTGAATAAGAGGAGCCGAGTGCGTAAGCCTCCTGCTGCCGGTACACAGCCTCTCTACCACCAAGACTCCTGCAGTGCCTCCACGTGGCCACACACGGATACTGGGTGCCGCGAGACCCCAGGCTAATCTGCAGGGGATCTCGGAGCAGCAGTGGGCCCCAGAGGCACGACGTGCAGGCCCACCGGCATGTGGATACGCCCTGGCGTCTGCCAACCACTGCCCCCAGCTAGGGGTCAAATAGCATGGGCAGATAGGGCTCATAGCCTTGGATGGAAACCTGTCTAAGAGAAGGTCACTCTGAAATAAAATCGGGACTGTGAGGAGTTGCGCCCCACAGTCCACTATCAGCATAGTAAAGCCAACCATGGAGCACAAAGACATTCCAAATCCTATACTTCCAGCGGCGGGAGTCCGCAGGAACATCGCGGCGGACGGTGGTGCTGGTCCTCCTCCTGGAGGATACCATGACAACGGGACCTTAAACTCTGGGATTGTCCAGAAAGAAGAAAACAAACAACCCCAGGTATTTATTCAATACAGTGACGAAAAATATAGCATCAACAAGAGTTGGTTCAGTTGCTTTGACGCAATCTTTTTTGTTTAAAGTGCTATATAAATAAAGGTGACTTGACTTGGCAACTCACACATCTCATTTAACCATTTCACAAGCTGATGAAAGGGTCGTGACATGGGTCAGAAGGTATCAGATGTCATAAATGTTGAACCAATCCATCAGCTCTGCGCCTATTGGTGTGTATATGGACAATACCTTTGGCTGGAAGGCCCATGTTGAAAGTGGGTGTAATCATTTAGAGCAAACCCTCATGGTGAATCAGAGGGTTTTATATTATACAAGGCTGCATTACAGAGTATTTTAATATGAAGATTGTGGAGAGGAATAGAAACCAGTCTCTCCAGGCAAGCATAAATAATGGGGTCTGATCCATCTTTATTCTCCATACCAAGTATGAGTTCTTATCCTCTGGCAGAAGATATAGGTACCCCAATCTAAATGTAACATATCTAAACTATAGCCCTATTTGGACCTACAGTAGCTCAATTAAAACTTTAAATAATGTTGTTTGAGGCTGGTTGTGCAATAACTTCATGATATAACGCAAATGGTTGTGTGTTGCTCGTCACTGTTTGTGAAACATGAGCAATAGATTGTTACTGTGTGACGTGCTTCAGCAGGGTTGCCAACTCTCACGCATCTGGCGTGACACTCACACTTGGACTTAAGCGTGAGATTGATGCTGAAAGCATAAGTGTCACGCCAGATGCGTGAGAGTTGGCAACCCTGGCTTTAGTCTGACTACATATCACTTTGTTTATGTTGTTTTTTATTGTAAGTATAGATCAGCTGTATGATAAAACAATATGTCAAGTGTTATGTGTGAAGCATTTGAACTCAAGGCAGATATCCCTCTGGGGACAATAAAGGAGGCTATCGCCCAAATCGCCCATCATCTGCAAACCATGAAATGTAAAAATGTAAACGTTGTAGTAGGACAAAATTGTCAACAGTGCTATAGCAAACACATCATTGGAAAGGTCTCAACATGGGGATTAACATATTTCATTCTGAAGAGGATACATTACTCCTGCTTTGAAATATTGACCTCTGAACCTTGAACCCAGTCCATCTTTGAAGGCTTGTCATTCAGCAACAGAAGGTGCTAAACACATAAGACCAGCAGCTATAGAAAGCTCTGGGCCTCTACTGTCATGTAGATATGGTCACCAAAGTTTAACCACTGTAAGCACTGTCAAATATGGTAGTAAGCTATTTTCACCTATTTAACGATTACATTTTTAAATCTGATGACACCAGTGTGTTCACCATCCCCCAAAATCACAGGGTGTATCCAAAATTGTACACTTTTTACTTCTAATTATGAGAAATATACCAATATATTTAAACTACAACTCCCATAATAGACGCGCCACATAAACTGTCACAAAGCATGTGCGTTATTTCGGGGGGAGGGTGGGGGGGTGGGGGACATGTTCGACTCCTGTGATTCTGCGAAACTTAGGTCTCTGCAGAGCAAAAGTGGGCGTTTATCACCTTGTGGGTATTTTCAAACTGCTGGGTGTTTCTGAATCATGCAATCTAAGTGATCCCCCTTACCCAACCCCATCCCTAAACCTAACGTCACTATTACATAAACCAATCATGTATCATGGTGTAAAAACACCTTGATCTAGTAACTCCCATTACTTTCCTGCAGAGACCTATACTTGGATTCTGCCGTGAATCTATGGCCGTGAATGGTCTTCATTCCATTTCAAATTGCCGCCGGCCGACGAGCACACAATACATTAGACAAATACATGAAACTGTATTTTATTATTATTGTTATCTGTATTGTTTAAATCTTCAAATACTACGTTAGACAAAAACATTAATATAACGAATATTATGTTGTTGTTGTTGTATGTTATTGTTGTTTTTTTTTTTTAATTCAAGAAATGTTTTACAATAGTGTAAACACACATTTCTTAGAAAGCTAGAACATTTCCCAAAAAGCATATATTAAACAAATGAAGTCAATTTTGCTAATATATATATATATATATATATATATATATATATATATATATATATATATATATATATATATATATATATATATTACGTCACTTCTGGAGTGTTGTTGCTGGTGACAAAACCAATGATTATATATATATATATATATATATATATATGTGTGTGTGTGTGTGTGTACATTGAAGCGATACTGGCGTTAAAGACCAGCTGATCGCTGTCCGATTCTGTGAATGAATGCCCGCATTGCATTGTGGAATATAGGCTTTGAATACGTCTAGCTCGGATCATATAATAATATTCTGTATTACAGCATACTGTAATATTTCTCCGGTAATTAGATCAAAATAATATGCAAATAAAGAAATTAATACCATGATAACATCTAAATAAATATTGATAGTTATAGTTTAAAAAATATAAATAAACAACAAAAAAACCCAGCTTCCCTGGCCCATATAGATTGAAATAATAACATTAAAAGTGTAAAAAAAATGTATTGTCTTCTGCTTTTTACTACCCATCCGGGGGTAGACTTGCACACACACATTCAGTGTGTCAAAGTAAATGGAAAAGGCCACTAGTGCAGAAGCCAGGGTTTCATGTGCCTTGCCTTTAGAAGCATTTTTTTAAAAAGCCTTTAGAAACTTTCCTGAATTAAAAAAACCATGCTTTCACATTTTTAGAGGCTTCTGGACCCTCTTGACATCTGGTCTTGGTAAGCCTGTGCATTTATCCACCCCTGCCTACCTCAGCTACCCTTTATACAGAAAATGTATGATTTATCTGGTGGAATCAACTGTCTCTTCATGGTGTCAGTTAATATGATTGAAAACATGTCCCACCTTCCTACATATTTTGGTGCATCATATTGCAATATATAATTTGATGTGTTGAAGAATATTTCAGTTAATTGGCTAACCCACAAGGTGAATGGAAAGACATAAACAGAAATATAGTAACACTTTGATTTATTTGAACACAGCTTTTAGCAAGAATCAGTAATAAAGAAAAAAAACAGCATGACAGCATGTTAGGGTGGAAACCATTGAAAGTGTGTAACGTGGCTCCTCCTTCTTATCTAAAATCATCACATGCGCAAACAGGATGGCTGTGCCGTAACAGCGAACTCGACAACTCATAGCAGGTATTCAACTCATACTGAATTGTAGATGAATGGGTGACGTCACACATGCTTGACACCTGGTGAGAACTGGCAGGCCGGCTCCCATGTCTCCTCCCAGATTTTTCCACTGTAAGTATCAGTAAAAAAATATAATAATAACAACATTAGAACAGTGAAAAACAGAGGGGCCATTTTAACATAATAGTTTCACAGCATAAATAGTTGTAAAAAATTATTGTACGGCCTTGTATTTGTTTTTATACAAACCTATACATATATACTGTAATGCTTGATGCAATGTAACAGATAAAAATCAGCCACTCTGATCTATGAAGTCATAGAAAGTTAACTAGCCAATAGCCTATATCAGTCAGCAAGGATGATCTTGGCTGATACAGATTTTTGCCAGTATATTGGTGAATGTCTACTTCCTACATATAATCACACAGGGGCTATTATGCATGGTACTGAAAAGAGCAAGTGGCTAAATCCTGTATACAATATTTGACACTGCATTTAATCCATCCTATACCAACAGTGTAACAAACAGTGTAATTAATAAACATGTGGGTCTCCAAAATTACAATATTGTGCAATATTTCAAGCAATTTTTGTTGTTTTAATCTTTATGACAGCTGACAGCTCATGAAAACCAAAAATCATCAAATCACTATATTATAATAAAGAGGAATACAGAAATGTCGACCTTTTGAAAATAAATTTACAAATCTGACTTATCAAAAATTTTAATGCATACATTCTACTTGTTCTGGCTGCTTTTGCACAAATGACTGCATCAATGTGGTGTGGACGCCATCAGTGTATGGCATTGCTGAGGTGTTATGGAAGCCCATGTTGCTTTGATAGTGACTTTGAGGTTGTCTTTAATGTTGGGTTTGGTTTATATCATTGTCCTCCCTATGGGGTTCAGGTGAGACGAGTTAAGCACAGCAATACCATACTAAGCAAATCAGTTACTAGAAGTTTTGGCACTGTGGCAGGGGCAGAGTCCTACTGGAAAAGGAAATCAGCATATACATAAAGCTCGTCAGTAGATGGAACCATGCTCTAAAATCTCCAGGTAGAAGGCTGCATTGACTCTGGACTTAAAATATAGTGGACTTGACATTTCTCTCAACGCTGCTTGTTGGTTGCAAAACTTTGAGACCCACCTGTACATTTACACAGGTGTGCTATAATATACATTCCGACCTTATGTTCCAACCTTTATCCACCACCTATGAGATGGTTAAAAGTGGAAACAGAAAGGATATGTATGAAGGCAATATAAACCAATATAAAGCAGTACATACCATGCAGAGCAAGGTAACCATTTCACCCTTACTTCTGCTTGCCCCTGCAGAAAGACACAAACATATAATCAGGTTTTGAATTTCATAATTTTTGGGGCAAGGCCACTTGGCTTTCATTTGAACTTAAATGGACTCAAATTACCACTTGCTTAAATGTTTAGTATTTTGTGATCTGTGAAATGCCAGATGAGCAACAGACAATGGAGAGATGTTGAGACAGCCCAATGAAAACTATATTTCTTACCTCATTTATCCTTCTTCCTGTTATGGAGTCGTATTTGAAAACTTTTTGCCTACTGCATTTCCGGCAACCTTAAATGACAAAAAATAAATATATTAATTAACCATGAGTGTCAAAAAACATTTAAAAAAAAAACTTTCTTAACTAAGATTCATAAAACCTGGGGAACAACATTAACCATTGTCCTTGAACTTTGAATATTATATTAAGGGCCATTCACACCAAGAACGATAACTATAAAAAAGATATTGTTCTTGTTAATATGATAAACTATAACGATAACTACATGGAGAACAATATCGTTGGGGATCGCTTTTAAATCGATTTTGAGAACAATAAAAAGCTAACAGCCAGTAAGAACCCATCACATTTTAGCCATCACATTTATTAACACAAGGTGAGACTTTGCTTATCGTTGGTCAGTCTGGATGCTTTTAACGTTATGGTTATGGTAATAGTTATCGTTCCTGGAATGAACTGCTCTTTAGTCATCAAATTCAGTGATTTCATAGCCGAAATGTAGACTTATTATCATATAGCCTAGCCTAAAGGTTATTGAAACAGACTTGAGAACAGTGGTGGGGGTGGGGGAGGGGATAAGCTACCTGGGCTGCCCACTGATTTGTGTGTGTGTATTCATCTCTACTCAAGTGTGTATTGCCAATTGCTTGACTCCTAGAGTGCGTGTTCAGTACTGAAAGGTGTGTATGCAAGGACAAACTTCTTTGCGTATCAGACTGGCCACTGAAAATTACTCACTATTAACTAATTGACTGCACTTAAATTCACTTGAAGAATTCTGTATTTTAATGAATAATGATTACAAAAAAGGGGAAATTCATACATAGTTTGCTAAGACCATGAGATGGTCCTCACTACATGACACAAGATCCAGGGGGAGTGTTTGGATCCAGATCCAACTTCTCCCTCCTTACATCTACCGAAACCTACCCGTCTCCACCCCCTGATTCCTAAACCCGCCCAGTTCCACCCCTAAACCTACCCATCTGCCAGAGCTCCACCCCTAAACCTATCAAACTCCACCCCCTATATGTGGATCCAACCACACCCCTTGGATCTTGTGTTCTGCAGTGAGGAGCTACTGAAGACCACAGTTCACTTACACTTTCTTTTTTTTGTTGGGGGTGGGGGAGAGACAGGGTATAAATCTAAAAGATAAAAGGTCTCATTTTCCTGGGCCTGAGACTGGGACTCAGCCAGGGCCAAGAACTGAGGCTGTGGCTCGGGCTGAGCCTGATGCTGGTGCTTGGGCTGGACCTGATGCTGGGGCTCGGGCTGGACCTGAGGCTGTGGCTCGGGCTGGACCTGATGCTGGGGCTCGGGCTGGACCTGAGGCTGTGGCTCGGGCTGGACCTGATGCTGGGGCTCGGGCTGAGCCTGATGCTGGTGCTTGGGCTGGACCTGATGCTGGGGCTCGGGCTGGACCTGATGCTGGTGCTTGGGCTGGACCTGATGCTGGGGCTTGGGCTGGACCTGATGCTGGGGCTTGGGCTGAGCCTGATGCTGGTGCTTGGGCTGGACCTGATGCTGGGCCTGATGCTGGTGCTTGGGCTGGGCCTGATGCTGGGGCTCGGGCTGGGCCTGATGCTGGGGCTCGGGCTGGGCCTGATGCTGGGGCTCGGGTTGAGTCTGATGCTGGGGCTCTGGCAATGTCGTTGTGGAGTTCCCTACAATATTGTATGTGTATGTTAATTTTTGATATTCCCCCATCATAAAAAAAAAAAAAAAAAGTTTAAAACTATCATGACCTACCTTCTTTGATCAATAAAAAATTGTAGGCCTTTCTCATGGTGGCCACAATTTTTAGGTTATCCTCAGTGGGTGTCAGATGGGTCACAACATCAGCCACCCACTTTCCAGAGGCCTTATCTTTCTTGGCGAAAAATAGAATTGGGACATACCCCAATGCACTTAGTTTTTTCACCTGTAATAAATAAATGCAGACAGCAAACATTAGTTATTCCCACTGCATTATTTTCCACCCTATTGAAAACAACTGCATTAAATACATTAGTGCTACTGTTTCTAATATACAGGTACACAATTAACATTATCAACCTTACCAGCTTTTCCCCTTAGAAACAACATTACATGATGTTTTATTAACAAAGTTTTGGAAGAGCATTTCCAAATAATCAAACCTTATTAGACATGAATGGAGCAAACTCTGCTAATCAATCCAATGAACGAGTTAAGAGGTGTATATATAACAACAAGCATACCTCTGTCCGTTGACAGTTTGACAGCATCCCTCCACCACCCCATCTCCTCACTTCTAGTCCTAAATACTTTTATAACAATGGGGGGAAGTACTCTGGGTTCTAGCAAAAATCCCGAACTTGGAGCCCTCCCCCGGACAGCACACCAAATACTCATAATCTTTACTCTGTTTAATTGATGTAAGTTTGAAGACCAAGTTAGTACACACCAGCTAGAAAACACGGAATAGTGAACTCGGACACAACTTCAGAGAATAGAAATGTCATCAAAATATACAAACGGTAGCAAACATATGCTTAATCGTTTTGATTATGTGGGGGTCCTTGGAAATGTTTCTCCCACACAAAGGGTCCTTGGAACAAACCGTTTGTGAAACCCTGATTTATACAACCAATATTCATGTAATGTTGTGCTGGATGCTGATGGTTTAGTACTTAGCAATCTGGGTTTCTAAAGGGAACACTAAAAGTCCTGACACCCTTCAATAATAATTGTATTGATTGGACACACACAAAATGAAAATATGATAACAAAAATACATTTTGACTGGACTCCTTCTTTATGGCCACCTATCCACCAGATCCAAACACTCTCCCCCCAACCCCCCCCCGGTCGGTCTACCTGTCTCTGCCCACTGCAAATGTAGATTGGGGGACAAACAGAAACACTCATTTGGGAATGCCACCAACGGACATAAAATAGACAGCGGTCCTACTCCAGTAGGTATGGTTGAATCCTTTCCACTTTTAATGTGACATTACTATCTCCCCTGTAGTAATTAAAATGTTTTTAAGTTGTGGCTTTGAAATAGGACACCTGGATTTTAAGTTGTGGCTTTGAAATAGGACACCTGGAATATGGCCTTGCTTTTAACAACACATATGTTGCACACAGTATGGCTTACACGCATGTTATTTTGCCACATCATCACGCACTTTCTCTAAAATTAACGCAGTGAAGACACTATAAGGGTTAGATGAAATATTCACACGGTAGGGGTGGTAGTGCAAGGTAGGAGCATGTTATCTACTTACATAATCATGCAAGACTGTCTTTAATAGTGACTCTGGGTCTGAATTCTTTGAATTGCCTTTAGCAGAGACAGAGACTTCAATAACACGCATACTGAAGTACCTGTGTATTACTAAAGCAAAGTTATATTTACAATGTAGGCGGTTGTATATGTAAACAAATGTACATGAGCGCCTGGTCAAAAAGAAAGTCTATTCCATGCGTGTCAAGCAAATTACAAATTAATTAAAATAATATGTTACACGAATGCAATCTATGACAACCTCAAATTCATTCACTGACAGATTAAACTTATTTTTGTAAAACGAGGCCCTTGCCCTACCATACAATATTAATGAAAGTGAAACAAATTATATTGCTTAATGAAATATGAGCATTTCTACTTACTGCAATATGGGCAGAGTCCACCACTCTTCCAGCATTTCTATTTTTTAGGACCCTTTCCCCCCACTTCCTGTCCAGGGTCACTTTTTTGGCTGCTACTTTTTTTTTTTGGGTGATGGCTGCAAAACAAGAGCTGCAGGTTTTGAGGCTCACCTGTGTTGGTAAAAGTATACCAAAGCGAGACATCAGATCCACAGTCACAGAGAAAAAGTACAATCAAGATAGAGTTTAATTTGGCTGTATACAGGAAAGAGAGGAACACACAAAGCACAATGCAATTCAGAATATGCGTCTCTAGATTGCCACATGATTCTTCTTCTTCTTATTATAATCATACAGTGAAAGTGGCAGATGTAGGAGACACCCAGGCTACTCTAATTAATATTGTCTATGGTGTTTGGTGCAAAACAAGCAATCAAAATTTATATCAACCAGACGCCTTACATTATCACTGTTTTGTAACACAGTACAGATATCATACAGGGTCATTTAGTAGGAGCATACTTTAGTGTCCAATTGACCTAACAATGAGAAATGTAGAATATTAAAACCACATATTTGAATATTACACATAATGCTCTATTCTATTTTCCTTCACCTGGTTAAGTGCTTGGCAGGAGGGGCAAGGCTTGAACTTCCTTCGAGACATTTTGAAAACTACACACATACACACATTTTGAAGAGTACACTTTAGACAGTGTCAACAAAAACAACACAACTTATTTGCATAAATGATAATTTTTCATACGTGTCATTGTTATATATTTTCTAATTTACCTATTTTGGAAGCTACTTATATATATATGAATATGAATGAATCAGTCAATAGTTTATGGCAGCATTACTTATTACATTATTTATACATATGAATTGTTTTATTTCATATTGAAAAATTGTGATGAGCCACAATGTAGTAGTTATGAATTAATTGTATTGTTAATTATGGATTTATTTTGGGTGTTTATTATGTAATTTTGTGTGGATTTTTAACAATTTGGCTGTAAAACAAACCAATCTGGCAACAGCGTTCTTCATTCTTAACATTTAGAATGTTGGATAGTTGTAATAATGTCATAATGTAATACTGAAAATCTTACATTCCATTATTGTACCTTACATGATTATATGCGACAAAAAAATAACTTGAATTCAATTAGCTAACTTTGGTAGCCTGCACATTTGGTACTGAAAGCTTTTTTTTTTTTTTTTTTTTGAATGTTTTCCATTATTTGTCGTCATAAGACATGGCCACCTTAAAAAATGTAAAGTTCCTAAACACAACTTCTTGTCCTGATTCAACAGTTTTGATGTGTAAATGTAAGAATAGTATCGATCTTTATTAATTAAGCCTTCTAACATTACTTTACTTACCGAGTGGAAAATCGCAATGGACCTTGGGATCGCCCATACGGTGACGTAAGCGTTATTAATTTAGAGGATTTAATAATAATAATAATAATAATAAAAAGATTAATTGAACACAATCGTAGCATTTATATGCATTTATTAAAATCAACAAACCTCTGATAAAAATACGTTATCCAGCATGCTATAGTTAAAGCGGTGTCCTACCAATGATAAGAAAACGCTTAAACTGCTTACTTGCACGCGCCTTGGAGCGTTGTTAAACTCACCTTTTAATGCTGTTTTACCTGCAGTCGAGCGTTGCTTTGGTCAAACTCACCTCTGAATGCCGTTTTCCCTGCAGCTGAGCGTTGTTAAACTCATCTCTGAATGCCCTTTTCCCTGCAGGTGAGCGTTGTTAAACTCACCGCTGATGAACGCGCTAAACCTTTGCGGGCGCTTTGATATCAGATTGCGAGGCTTTTTAAACATCAAAAACCCGCCATTTGGGGGCCGCCATTTGACTCACCTTGGCATAGATCATTTTTTGTAACCTGTTCCTTTTTATTTTTATTTATTGTAGTCTAGATCCATACGAGGCAGACAATGGGTTGTGGTGTGCTGAAACAAGACGTCAAATTTCAACGCTGTTTAGTTCCATAGAAGTCTATCGGACTACCCCCCACGTTGAAAAAAGACGTCAAAGGTATACCCAGTGCGTCAAAAAAGTGACGCCAGATCCCTTGACCATGCGTCAGACATTTGACGAGTAGCGAGTGAGACTGTGTTGAAATGGCATATTGTGTGAGGACTAAACTACACAGTCATGACATACAAACGGTATTCACTTCACTTTCTGTTAACAGATGCGATGCAGATTCTGAAGAAACAACAAAATAAATGCTATAAAACTTATCATGGTACAAATGTTAAATTTAATGGACATGTTTTTACAGGTATTCGTTTAGGTTCATATACATCCTCCTCTGTTTTTCCTGGCAGGGCACAAAGTTTTGGAAATGTACTTTATTTTGAAATCCACACTTGTGAAGGTGTTAATATTACAAAATATTCTAGGGTTCTTTATTAGGGAGAGTTGCTGATTGCTCTATATGAGATGTTTAATGTCAATGCTGTCAAGACAAAAACAGATGTCGGACTGTGTTTGTGTTGAATAGCACTGGAAAAAAAAGTTACCGGAACAAAGCTCTTTTCAACAAACCAACCAAGACCATAACAAGGTACTATGATATGCACTAAACAAAGTGATTTGAATTTACCTGGTATGTACATCGGTTAAGCACAAAAATAAATAAGTAAAAAAAATAAAAAAATAAATAACTAAAATAAGTAATTTTAATGTAATTCTGTAATGTGTTTTTTGTTATTGTTGTTGTTATTGAACATTGATTGTCTTTTGATTGTCTTTTTTTATCAGATTCACATTCAGCTTCTGTTAACCAAATAAATATCTCAAAGCATCTTATTTTCTCTCATAATTCTCTTGAATAATAAAACATTTTGTGGTTGCATGTTATGATGGGAACATAAATGGTGCCAATATTTTCCATAAGATAAGAAAATTAGCAAATGATCCAGAAGTGCAGTCGTTTTCTCTGGGACAAGGCTCATTTTGTCACAGTCTTCTGTCTTTCTGTCACTGTCTTCTGTGAGTGTTGTGTTTATTTGGTGCCATGTGCTCTTTCCTGTCCTTTTCTGACCCTGCCCACCTTGTCACCTCATTACTGTTTAGTTGCTCCCGGACTCATTACCTGGTTCACTCTGCACACCTGTTAAATTACTCACACACACAGCTGCTCCCCATTTGTTCACCAGTATATAGTTTGGTCTCACACACCACTCTGTCTGCAAGGATTATTGTATGTTATTTGCTAATGTTTGTCATTACGTGTCTCTAGTTCTTGCATTTCAGTGATTCGTTTCTGTTTTGTTTTTGCCGTGTTGGCCTTTTTGTTTCTTTCTTAATAAAGTTAATCTTCCCTGCATCTTGGACCCTGACCTTATTCTTTCCACGGTGCAGTAGAGACAGAATCCAGGCAGCAGTTATAGGTCCAGCAGGGAGGTTCCTCGATGTCCGCCAGGGAGAACGAGGCATTGAGGACTATGCCTGGGACTTCGTGGGGGCAGCTCGGTTGTCGGTGAAAGAGAAGACCTGTCTTATGGTCTTCTAGGGAGGACTGGCCGAGCCCTTCAAATATTCCATGCCATACTGGCACCCCGACGAGATGCTTGAGGACTACGTGAACCTGGCTCTGGAGTTGAGTGGCTCAGCTGTCAGGGTGGGGGTACTGACCCAGGAAGTTCCCGGCGAGGCGCCGGGTGCCGTTCACGAGTTCCCCGTGGAGGCGGGGCTTGCCGCTCCAGAGTCGAGTCGGGTTCCAGTGGGCCCCCCCAGAGTCGAGTCGGGTTCCAGTTGTCCCATTCCCCCCCCCCCCAGAGTCGAGTCGGGTTCCAGTGGGCCCCATTAACCCCCCCCCTCAGAGTCGAGTCGGGTTACAGTGCACCCCCCCAGAGTCGAGTCGGGTTCCTGTTGACCCCCCAGAGTCGAGTCAGGTCAGAGAAATGGCTTGAAGGAGATGAGATGGAATAGGATCAAGTGGGCAAGTGGTAAGATGATTAAAAAGGATGAGTTTTGAGACTTCTGCCTCAGAGTGAAGAGAACGATGTAAATGAGTTTGTGTTTGCTGGTGATATGAGCTTGAATGGTTGTGGTGTGGAAAATTGTGAACTAATGTTTTTAATTTAGCAGGATGCCTCACAGTGGTAAATATGGCCTTTTCCCAACTTTTTTGAGATGTGTTGATGCAATGAAATTTTAAATCAACTTATTTTCCCCTTAAAATGATACATTTTCTCAGTTTACACATGTTACATGTCATCTATATTGTATTCTGAATACAATATTGAAATTTGAAGCTTTCACATCATTGCATTCTGATTTTATTCACAATTTGTACAGTGTCCCAACTTTTTTTGGAATCGGGTTTGTATGTCTCCGAAAGGTTTGCCGCTTGGGTTGTACTGTGCACATGCATGTGAATTCCCTCATCATAAACAACACAGTGCAGAAACAATGTAAATGAACGATTAATTTCATAGCTTCAGTGATTATAATGGGTGTGTTTGCCTAACTTGCGCTAAACTAGACTAATGGACTATATATGTTCGTCTGTGAAGCCGGAACAAGACTTGCCCAAAACGCAAACATAAAACAAAAACATTTATATCGTCTTCTATATCATATAAATAGTCATTATAAACATATAAAGAACACTAATCTACAATAATGATTTTTGTCAGATTATTGCATCCCTGTGTGCTCCTCTTTTTTACATGTTTAATTTAAATAATTTTACAGTTTAAAATATTGATTAAATTATCTGGGTAGACCAAATGTATGTATTCGGCATGAAAACAATGGAGTATGATGATTATAATGACGAATGTAAAAAATTAAGCTAATTTTTTATCCTGACAAAGTCTGTATTAAAGTGAAAGTGAAGTGACATTCTGCCAAGTATGGTGACCCATACTCAAAATTTGTGCTCTGCATTTAACCCATCCAAAGTGAACACACACCCGGAGCAGTGAACAGCCATTTTGCTGCGGCACCCGGGGAGCAGTGGGGGGTTTGATGCCTTGCTCAAGGGCACCTAAGTCATGTTATTGCCGGCCCGGGATTCGAACCCACAACCCTAGGGTTAGGAGTCAAACTCTCTAACCACTTATTGGTATAAACATTATTGATTATTGATATTGCTGTTCATTTAAAGTTTAATTATGTTGTTTGGAGTTTGCGTGGTCTGCTTATATAAGCCATTTGACATGACCCAACTGAGAATGGCATTTTGTCCTCTATTTTGTTTATTTTTTATGGAAAATGGTTTAAATATATGTACCCAAAATTTCAGGATTATGGTAAACAAGGTATACAAGCACAGCTGCATGACTGGGTTGTGATACAGGTACGATTAATACTTTTAATGCCATTTTGTCACTCCAGAGAAACAATTACAGATGCATTTTAAAGATGGTGTGTGTCTCCACATATTACACAGAGATATGATTCGTTTTTTGATGACATTGTGAGCAAATGCTGCATTTAAGCAAATATCTCAACTTTTTAAAGTGCACTATTAGAGGCAAATCACCAAAGTTGCATTGACATCTATTGTATCAATAAGTTTTCTTACTATTCTTTGGATCCCTTTGCTATTAACAGGCAGCACTATATGTTCAAATGTTATTAAATTTGGCACAGTTATAGACCAAATTTGGTGTAACTTTCTCCAAAACCTATAGCGCCACCAAAAGTTCAAATTTCACTTTAGTTTCAGCTAGGAAAGTTTGTAATGAATGGTTTAGAAGCCACTTTTAACCACTTTTGTTTTGAACAAAGAGGTTTGTTTTGGTTCTGTCACATCAATTCAATTTTTGGAACCGTATCTTGTTTTGAAATCATGCAAAAGATTACATACCTCAGAATCTTTACATCACATTCCTGAACAATTTCATAAAGGACAGCATTCTTGCTAAATATCCAGGCAGGTTGTCTGAATTCAAGAGGGTTCTTGGAATTGAGTCATGGTAATCTAAACATTTTAAACGCACTACATGCGTCAAGATGACATCTGTGATATACAAAAGCCACTTTCCTCATCTCTTAGTTTGAATTATCATCTGGCTGTCTTTCTGATCTTCTTCGTTGTTGCCTCTGAGCTCCTGAAAAATAATAAAAAGGAAAACATAATCTGACAACAAGAGAGAACAGTATTCTCAGGTAAGTTTGGGGTTAAACTAAAAAGGTCAACCGTACACTATATAAGTGGTTCTTTCAAACAGTTCTAATACTAGAAAGAATATGACTTTGTATGTTGGTATGTATGTACATGTTCCTATTGTGAAAAATGTTGTACTTGCTAAACCCTAGACAATCTGAGGGGTTCGACTGAATCAAGATGCTGCTGATCATTTAAGCTGTTCTAGGACAGGTAAGCTTGTGTTACAGTATGAATATTACAGACATGAATACTGATGATTGATGCAGGATAAGAGAGCAGCTGCTGCTGTTAAAAATATATTTCCATTAGATTTTGCACCAAAGTCTGTTGATGACCAATATGATGGCTGTACAAATGAAATGGCAGCCAATGTGGAAAAATACTATAGAGAAGGAAAGATCTGGATCAGCTGAATTCAATAAGACTTGGCAAGAAGGTGAAGAGAATAAAAAGAAAGCAGAGAATAACTTGCAGCAGATTCATTCAGTCACACTGACAAACAGAAAAACAGAGAGGGAACTTTCACATGGTATTCACTTCACTTTCTGTTAACAGAAGCGATACAGATTTTAAAGCAAACAGACGAGATGCTATGTTACTTACCTGAGTTATGCATTGTTTAACATAGACTTTACTTATCTGGTGAAATTACGTGGTCTTGTTTCTTGAACTCATATATTTTTTGTGAAATGTCACAACATGCCCTCTAAAGAGGGTACACTGTAAAGCGACAGGCATGTTACAACATGTCCATGTGACAGGTTATATAATGATAAAAAACACAAGATTTAATTAAATTTGGTGTCAGAAGCTATTTTTTTCACTTCAGTGGAAAAAAAAGCACTCAAGGCACTTGAGGAGGAACAAACAATACAAAAGTTGGCAAAAACAATGCAGGTACTCCAATGAAGACTCACACAATTCAGAAGACAACAAAACAGACAGATAAGAATGCTGAGAAATCAATGTATACATTTCTAAATATTCAGATAATTACATTTTATATTACGGAAAACATCCACAGTTAAACTGGGAGTTTGTGGTGCATTGACAGCTGTCTCTGTATACAGAGGTTTAGGGATTTAGTGAAATCAATTTCAAATTGATTCACACATCATATTCCCTGAAATGACTTTGAAGTGGACTTGTTTGTAATCCGCAAACAACTGAGCGAAGAGACAAAGGTTTAAGAAACGCCATCTGTGGGAAGCATTTGAGGAGTTTCAAGGTCTCAAGACTTCTTGTGTGATTTACTACAATTTCTAAAATTAAATCCTTTGGATTTTCTAAGTGTTTTCATAATTCCTGTGGGAAATGCATTTAATAAGAACCAGCCAGTAAATGACACTGTCTCCACCATCATCTCAGCTATGTTTATGGAAAAGAGTTTGAATACGATGACCCAATGTTTCAGGATCATGACGAACAAACCAAACAAGCACAACTACATGATTTTGAGTGTTGTGTTACAGGAGCATTCATCATTTTTAATGGCATTTATTAATGTCAAATACAGACAGATACAGATGCATTTTAAAGATGGCGTGTGTTTCCATCTGCAGATCAACATGTGTCCGGTTCCGGCCACATGTGGAAAGCAACCTTGTGGAAAGCAACTTTTCATATTTTTTTATATCCCTTTGCCATAGACAGGCAGAACCGTATATATATAGTACAGACCAAAAGTTTGGAAACATTACTATTTTTAATGTTTTTGTAAGAAGTTTCTTCTGCTCATCAAGCCTGCATTTATTTGATCAGAAATACAGAAAAAACAGTAATATTGTGAAATATGATTACAACTTAAAATAATAGTTTTCTATTTGAATATACTTAAAAAAAAAAAAATATATATATATATATATATATATATATATATATATATATATATATATATATATATATATATATATATATATTAGGGGTGTAACGGTTCACAAAATTCACGGTTCGGTTCGATACGATACACTGATGTCACGGTTCGGTTCGGTTCGATACGTTTTAGATACAGCAAAATGTAAAAACATCTCAACTTTTCAGAATGCCGCAAGCGCACCGCGGGTCATGTGACAAGAACCAACCAATCAGCTTCATCCTTTCCCGTAACAACGTTGAGAGCTCAGCCAAGATGAAGGAACAGCTGATCATAGTTGTATATGGATTGCAATTTTGAAATAAATTCAGTAGCAGAGCTACTGCAAGCGATTTTTAGAGCTGCAAATCCATTTATCCTTTTTTTTTTTTTTGTAATCCCGCTGGTGTACCCTGTCATGTTGCAGATGCGACATACCGTTGTTTATTTATCCACCACTCTCTTGCCATCACCATTATAGCTTAAAGGGAATCCAAAGTGCACCCAAACACCAGACCTGTTGGTTATTGGGGGATCTTCTCATTTCTAGTCTGTTAAACGCATTGGCTATTTTGCAACGAGCCTTCAGCGTGTACTGAGTGAGCGAGCGCCTGCTGAGTAGCCTAACATAAACATATAAGATGGTGTTTTTTTCTTCTTCGGGAGTGTCAGGGGCGTTGCCTGTTACGTTGTTTGGGTTATTGGGCTACCTTGTTGAACGCATATCATTATATTTCTTTCTCTCTCTTTTTTTTTTTTTTTCAAATATAATTAATTACTCCAACGAACCGTTCGGTATACATAATGCGTACCGCGTACCCAGTGGCGTAGCAAGCTTTTCAAAAGTGTGGGGGATGGATGTGGTTTGTTTATAAACAATAAAAAAAAAAGATGAATACAATGATAGAGGGGTACAAAATGCAGGGCTTAAAGTTCTCCAGCACCGTGCCGGATTTCCGGCTTGCAGCGTTTGGCTGGGAAAAAAAATTATCCTACATTAAAAAAAAAAAAATCAGAAAAGGAGAGAGAAAAAAAACACGCCCACACAAAGCTTTTTGTCTGGTGGTATAAAAAAAAGTAACAATTTACTGTTTTTAAACATTAAAATAATATACACTTTTCTTTCATAATTCTACAACAGGTACGCAAACAATGTCATCATTTCTCACTTTTTTCTCCTCAACATGTAACATTACAATCAAACACAACAGGTAAGTAAGTATCCACAAAAGTATTCAGCTAATCAACAAACAATGCTCAAAATATCAAAATTAGTTGCACTGGCAATGAACCCATAAATACACTGCTTAACAATGACAGTTTGTCCCCCTCCTCAATTCCCTGCCTTCATCATCACAGTTATGTTATACATTTGCATGGCCACATAACGTTACATAGCCGAATTAAGCTAGCTGCTGAACAATATCCCAATAAAAGCAATTAGCATTAGTCTAAAAAACGAAATATAATACCGAAACACTCGACATGTCAACAAAACGATAACAGAACATATTCCCAAACTCTTCCCGCTTAAGTTACCGCCTCCTCAGCACGAGCTGACCAATAACACCCCAAGAGAGGCGGGACTTAAGGCAGAACAGCCAATCATCAGCCAGTCACACTCAAAGCAGGTGTCATGAGAGGGAGGGGGGAGGAGGCAGTCGCGGCGAGCGCAGACACAGAGCGGCCAGAGAAACGGAGGAGCGACTGTAGTAAGGAGTTTGTGCAAAACTGCGGAAAAACTGCAGAAAATGTGTGGGTGTTGAACCCTCTCACCGGGAAAAGTGTGGGTGTTAAAACACCCACATCCCCCACGGGTGCGACGCCCCTGCGCGTACCGAACCGAAAGCGTCGTACCGAACGGTTCAATACGAATACGCGTATCGTTACACCCCTAATATATATATATATATATATATTCCTGTAATGCAAAGCTGAATTTTCAACATCATTACTCCAGCCTTCAGTGTCACATGTAACATCCAGTCTATCACATGATCATTTAGAAATTATTTTCATATTCTGATTTATTATGAGTATTGGAAACAGTTCTGCTGTCTAATATATTTGATGAATAAAAGGTTAAAAAGAACTGCATTTATTCAAAATAAAAAACAATTTCTAATAATATATATTCAAATAATATATTTTCTTCACTATCACTTTTTATCAATTTAACACATCCTTGCTGAATAAAAGTATTGATTTTATTATTTTTTTTAAAGAAAGAAAAAAAATTACTGATCCCAAATTACTGACCAGTAGTGTATATTGTTATTACAAAATACAAAAAAATGTAAAAACATTTTTTTTTACTTTTTATTCATCAAAGCATCCTAAAAAAGTATCACATGTTCTGAAAAAATATTAAGCAGCAGAACTGTTTCCAACTTTGATAATGAATCATCATATTAGAATGATTTCTAAAGGATCATGTGATAATGATCCTAAAAATTCAGATTTGCATCACAGAAATAAATGATAATTTAAAGTATAATAAATTTAAAAACAATTATTTTAAATTGTAATAATATATCACAATATTACATTTTTTTCTGTATTTTTGATCAAATAAATGCAGGCTTGATGAGCAGAAGAAACTTCTTTCCAAACTTTTGGTCTGTACTATATATGTATGTGTGTGTGTGTCTGTGTAGCCGGCAGTGGTTCCCAAACCTGTCCAGGAGTACCCCAACACACTGCACGTTTTCTTTGTCTCCCTAATTAAGCACATGTGGAAATTGCAGTAATTTGCAAGGGACAACTTCTCACTTTGAGCACACGAATGCGTGTGTCGTTTATTTTTAAGCAAAAACAGAATAATACAACAATGTCGCTGACCGGCGTGTTACGTCATCACGCATTCCGAACATTTAAAGGGACCACGATCCCTGAACAGTTATGCAGAACACAGTGTACAGAACTACACTTAACAATGGTGAATTATGTCTGTAACATTCACTACACATGTCCCCCAGAATTCACATTATCAGAAAAACCCAACTGTCAACGGGGGGGGGGTGGGGGGGGGTCGTATCAACCGGCCACAGCGACTGCGCTGTAACGGAGGTCGAGGAGACCCCACTGCAGCTGGTGTACAATCATTACCTGGGAGAGGGGCATGGGGTGCGGGAGGCTTGGGTGGGGGCAGAGCAGGAGGCCATCCTCATCGTGGGGACTGGGCCAGGTCAATGGGCCTGGCCACGTCCAAATGAGCCGGTTTAAGGCGGCCAATGGAGAGTTGCTCCGGTTTCCCACCCCTGTCCACCACAAAGTGTTTGTCCCCTGTCTCCAGAACCCGGAACGGGCCCTCGTAGGGTCGGTGTAGCGGTCCTCTGTGGGCATCGTGGCGAATGAAAACATCAATGCCTGTGTCATCTCGACAGATGCCCCCGATGTCAGTGGCACAGCCTCAGGCCAATGGGTGGTCCTGTCAACCATGGTTAACAAATATGTGAAACCTTGAGAGGAGGGCAGAGGACCCACCAGGTCCACGTTTACGTGGTCAAAACGCTTCTCGGGAACCGGGAATGTTTCTAACGGGGCTTTAGTGTGGCGGTGTACTTTGGCCCGTTGGCACTCAACACAGGTGTTAGCCCAGTCCCTAACGTCCTTCTTAAGGCCATGCCACACAAACTTTGCTGAAACAAGCCTCTGTGAAGCTTTCGCACCTGGGTGGGAGAGACCATGGATGGCATCAAAAACTTGATGCCTCCACCCAGAGGGAACGATAGGCTGAGGACTGCCTGTGGAGATGTCACACAGGAGCGTTGTGCCGGCATTGCCAAAAACGATGTCCTTGATCTGTAGCCCTGTAGTCGAGGTTTTCAGATGTTGCACGTCTGGGTCTGTGGTCTGAATCGAGGCCATGCGGTTGTAATCCAAACCAAGATGGACTGCCCCTGCCAGAGCCCGTGATAGGCAATCCGCCACGTGGTTGCTCTTACCGGCAATGAGCTGCAAGTCCGTGGTGAACTCTGAAATGTAAGACAGATGCCGTTGCTGGCGGGCGGACCATGGCTCAGCCACCTTGGCCATGGAAAAATTCAACGGCTTGTGGTCCACAAAAGCAGTGAAGTGTTGGCCTTCCAGCAGAGAAGGAAAGTGTCTAATGGCGAGGTAGATACCGAGCAGCTCCCAATTGAAAGTGCTGTACTTCCGCTCACAAAGGCGCAGCTGACGGCTAAAGAAAGCCAGTGGCTGCCAGGCCCCATCTACCCACTGCTCGAAAACTGCACCGACAGCATAATCAGAGGCATCCGAGGTGATGGCAATGGGGGCTGTAGGAGAAGGATGCGCCAGCATGGTGGCGTTCGCTAATGCTGCTTTAGTGGCATCAAAACCCTTGACTCTGCTCTCAGTCCAGTCCACAGCGTGTTGGGGTTTATCTTTTAAGGCCTCGTGCAAGGGCTCCATGAGCTGAGCGGCTCGAGGGATGAAGCGGTGATAAAAATTCACCATGCCGAGGAACTCCTGCAGGGATTTGACAGTGAGTGGGCGTGGGAACTGTATGACTGCCTCCACCTTTGATGGGAGAGGAACTGCCCCGTCCTTAGTGACTCTGTGTCCTAGGAAGTCGATGGTGGAGAGACCGAACTGGCACTTGGCAGGGTTGACAATTAGTCCATGGTGGCTAAGCCGCTCAAAAAGGGTTCGGATGTGCGCCAGGTGCTGAGACTTGGACGTGCTCGCCACCAGGATGTCATCCAAGTACACAAAAAGGAAAGGCAGGTCCCGCAAAACAGAGTCCATGAGGCGCTGGAAAGACTGGGCGGCATTTTTAAGGCTGAACGGCATGCGCAAGAACTCAAACAGACCAAACGGCGTGATCACTGCCGTTTTGTGAATGTCCAGTGGGTGTACCGGCACCTGATGATATCCCCGGACGAGGTCCACCTTGGAAAAAATCACCTTGCCAGCCAGGTGTGCTGAGAAATCCTGTATGTTCGGGACTGGGTATCGGTCAGGTGCCGTTGCCTCATTAAGCCGCCGGTAGTCGCCGCACAGGCGCCAGCCGGCACCAGGTTTGGGGACGATGTGAAGGGGTGATGCCCACGGGCTGTCGGATCGGCGTACTATGCCCAGGCGTTCCATGTTTGCAAACTCAGCCTTTGCAATGGCAAGCTTGGTCGGGTCAAGGCGCCGAGCGCGGGCGTAGACTGGTGGACCAGTAGTGGCGAGATGGTGCTCCACCCCGTGCTTCACAGTAGATGAAGAGAAAGTCGGCTGAGTGAGGGCTGGGAAACTGGCCAATAGACGTTGAAAATCATCGGAAGCTGAGAGCATGCTAGACAGTCGTATGGAGTCAGCTTCGCTGAGCGTGCATGCATAAGAACAAAACGTGACAGCGTCAATCAGACGGCGGTTCTTTACATCCACCAGCAGTCCATGTGCACACAAAAAATCAGCGCCGAGGAGGGGAACGGCAACCTTTGCAGTAACAAAATCCCAACCGAAATGCTATCCTCCGAAACACAATTCGACATGCCTCGTTCCATATGTGCGGATGGTGCTACCGTTGGCAGCTTCCATAGGGGGGCCGTGGCTGTCGGTTACCATGTCCAAACGAGATGCAGGCAGGACGCCCCTTTGTGCTCCCGTGTCGCACAGAAAACGGCGTCCAGAGATGCTATCGCGGATTAAAAGCAGCCTGCCTACGTGGCCGACACTCATGGCTACTACTGAGCACCGGCCCTGGCATTTCCCGAAACACTGAAACTGCATGGTGGACGGCATTTGTTAGCCCTGGTTCCAAACTTTGCATGGTAGAAACACAATCCAGAGGGCTGTTGGGTGCCAGAAGACTGCTACCGACGAGAAGTGGTCGCAGCAATTAGTGTGGGGTCGTCTCGCATCACTGAAGAGACGTGCGCGGGAAAAATGTATCAGCCTCTTCAGCTAGTCTACGACAGTCAGTGATTGTGGTGTTGGCTAATGCAGCTCTCACTTAGAAAGACAGCTGACGCAAGAAAAGCTGGATGAAAAGAAAATCAGGTCTGTGTTCACCCAAAAGATCCAGCATACGGTCCATGAGCTCGGACGGTTTGCTGTCACCCAGTCCTTGAAGTGAGAAAAGCCTGCTTGCTCTCTCAGCATCTGACAGTTCAAACGTTTTCAACAGGTGGGCTTTAAGTGCCGTATACTTCCCATTTTCGGGAGGATTCGTAAGAAGGCTCACCACTCTGAATGCTGTTGAATTTCCGAGAGCAGACACAACATAGTAATATTTTGTCGTATCCATGGTGATCTCACGAAATGCGAACTGCGCTTCAGTCTGGGCGAACCATGCCGATGCTGACGATTCCCAGAATTCGGGGAGTTTGAGGTTGACAGCGGTCATGATCGCGTCGTGTCTCTGGATACGTCCAGCAGACTAATGTCGGGGTCACCAGTGTGGAAATTGCAGTAATTTGCAAGGGACAACTTCTCACTTTGAGCACACGAATGCGTGTGTCGTTTATTTTTAAGCAAAAACAGAATAATACAACAATGTCGCTGACCGGCGTGTTACGTCATCACGCATTCCGAACATTTAAAGGGACCATGATCCCTGAACAGTTATGCAGAACACAGTGTACAGAACTACACTTAACAATGGTGAATTATGTCTGTAACATTCACTACACACATCTGATTCAACTCATCAGCTCATTAGCCCATGTGATAATGAGCTGATCAGTTGAATCAGATGTGTTTAATTAGGGAGACAAAGAAAACGTGCAGTGTGTTGGGGTACTCCGGGACAGGTTTGGGAACCACTAGCGGGTAGGGTGGTTGAGGCGGGAAGTGTACCTTTAAGGCCTGCTCATTGGCACTAATCATTTTGGATCAGGTGGCGTAAGTGACACGTCCCTTTAAATGTGTCGTGAGACATGAACAGAAAAACATTAATGCGGTGTGAGTTGAAGAGTGAGCCTTTTGGTGTATCATCTGTGTAAACAGGAGAATGTGAGTTTTCTTGGAAGGTTATGTCGATTTAATATTGAACTTATTGAGAACCGCTTAACGCGGCTTGTTTGTTTGTTTGCTTGTAGTTTGGCTTGGTGTATGCGTGTATGGTAACCAGTAAAAGGTACCAGCAGTCACGCCGTTTAACTTTACTGTTACGGGGTGTATAGCTTTTGCTCATTTAGGCTGGTGTCAAAAAAAAAAAAAAAAAAAAAAAAAAAAAAAATATATATATATATATATATATATATATATATATATATATATATATATATATATATATATATATATATATATTAATATAATATAATATTTTTTTTTTCTCTAATCCTTTCTTAGACTTAATGTTTTAAAATGTTACAATGTGATCACAAAATTTGTTTGTGATTTATAGGAGGATTGCCTTCGTCGGTCACTAGCCACTGTTTTTCCTGAGATTAATCATCTTGTTTTACTTTGTATTTCTTCATGTGCGTGTATTGAGGATCTGCTACCACTGTTCTTTGATGACCTAGGTGGGCCTAGGAGGGGGTCCGGCTAGTGGTAGCTTGTTAATTTAGGTGTTGTCTGGGTTTTTTTGTTGTTGTTGTTGTTGTTGTCTGTTTGGCAATCGTCATTTCAACCTTTGGCCTATGGGCATTGTGCAATATTTCCTTTAGGGACAGTGTCTATTTTGTGAAGTGTGAAATGCTGTTAATGTACGCATGGCCAATTTGGTTTGAAGTGTTTCTTGCAGTGTTGGAATGTGTATGTGAACAGTACCTATATATCTGACTTTATTCACTGTAGTCTAGGCCTTGTTAGATTTTTTTTTATATATATATATCCTGGAACTCATTTTTTTTTTTTTTTTTTACTGTGATTTATTGTAGAATTGTTCGTTTACCTACGGGAAACATCTGTCTGCTCTGATTGCCAATCAGTGTATTGTTTAGTGTTTAATAAAATTGAGTACATCAGTCCCATTTTCATTGGAGATAACTGGTCTAAATAGTTTGAAGGGGAGTGCTGTTTGGGGTTTTCTAGTTTAGATACACAAATTGTGAGACATATATATATATATATATATATATATATATATATATATATATATATATATATATATATATATATATATATATATATATATATATATATATATATATATATATATATATATATATATATATATATATATATATATATTTTGCTCTGTTATAGGACTGGCACAGAAAAATAATCTGACCAAATGTGTTGTCACTCACTCAAACACTATAGCACCACCAAAAGTAAAAAGAGCACTTCAGTGTTTGAAATGTATGGAATAAATGGTCTAGAAAACACAAAAAGTACTTGTTCAGACTTGTCCTAGAGCTTTCATCAGAGCAACTCAAATTCAGGTGAAATGTTTTTTCAGACAAGTCAAACCCATCTTTTGTGATAGTCAACCATTCCCATGTAACACAATGAATAAATGGTGTATGGACCTCAAAAGAAGTGACGTCAGGGTTGTTTTTTCTTTTTTGTTTTTTTGTATTTACATTAAGCCCTAAAGTCCATAGTGATTTCAACCAACATAAAAAAATGTATGTACTGATGGAATTTTTATTTTATTTCTCTCCCCCCCTTTTTTTTTTTTTTAAACCGAAGCGATACGGATTCAAAAGAAAATGTTAAAATAAATGCTATTTCACAAGGGTTTACAATTGTGCTACAATCTATTTGCTAGGCAAGTTTTATTAACTTAATTTGCATTACAGTTTCAGTTTACATGTCCTTAAGTCGAAACTGGAAAACATCAAATTTGCTAAACGTTCTCCTGACTGATGTTAAGAATTTGCCGGAACAGTTTTTGTTGCAGAAGGAAATTTTGCCAACAAAGACGATTTTGTTGAAATACCTGTTCAAATGTTGTTCCAACTGAATCCTACACAGAGCCATCTGGATGAACAATGTACTGTGATGCAGCATTTATCTCACTCACAGACCCACACAGAACACATGGACACGGATGATCTGCAATATATAAAAGCCACTTTCCAAATCTCCTGGTTTGAAGAGTCGTCTAAATCTGAGTAACTGATTTTTCTGATCTTCTCCTTTCGCCGTTGCTTCTGAGCACCTGAAATATATATATATATATATATATATATATATATATAGACTTACAATCTGACTACAAGAGAAAACAGTATTTATTTATTTTTTATTTTTTGCTGTGTTTGTTTAAATTAAGTCTATGTAAACATCTCTTTCAATTTACGGTATATAGATATAGCATTTGTTAAACCCTGTTTTGTTTGACTTTCAGAATCTGTGCTTCACTAAATCTAGGGATTTGACTCAATCAAGATGCTGCTGATCATTGAAGCTCTTCTCATTTTAGCTGCTCTAGGACAGGTAAGATTGTGTTCTAGTATGAATATTACAGACATGAATACTGATGATTGATCATTATGATAACTGTTGCTGCAGGATCACAGAGCAGCTGTTGAAGGACAGATATTTCCACTGGATATGGCACCGAATTCTGTTGATGACCAGTATGATGGCTGTACTATGGAAATGGAGAATCTGGTGGAGAAATTTCTAGAGAAGGAAAGATCTGGATCGGCTGAATTTAATAAGACTTGGCAAGAAGGTGAAGAGAATGCAAAGAAAGCAGAGGATAACTTGCAGCAGATTCATTCAGTCGCTATTCATGTTTACACTAACAAAGACTCTAGAGTATATAGTAATTTCACTAGTGCCACTCGCACTGACAAACAGAAATACAGAGAGGGAACATTCACGTGGTATTCACTTCACTTTCTGTTAACAGAAGCGATACAGATTCTGAAGAAAACACAAAAGAGATGTTATGTAACTTATCGTGGTACAAATGTTAAATTTGATGTTAAGAGCAAAGAGGTTCGTTTGAGTTCATTTTCATCCTCCTCTCTTGATCGAACAGTAATACAGGGTTTTGGAAATAAATCTTGTTTTGAAATCTACACGTGTGAAGGTGCTAATCTGACAAAATACTCCAAGTATCCCAATGAGGAAGAGGTGCTGATTCCTCCATATGAGAAGTTTGTTGTCACTGCTGTCAAAAACAGGACAGATCAGCCTGATCTCTGGTGTGAAACTGTGTTTGTGTTGAACAGCACTGGAAAAAGTGATCTGAGTTGTATATTGTTTAACAGTGGCAACCATGCTGCCTTCTTTAATTTTCTACTAATTTTGCAAATATTATTTTGCAAAGTGTTAACCTGCTAACCGGTATATTTTACATTTCACTTTATTATTAAACTTTGAATTTCTTGTCATACTTAATCACATTTGATATTCCAGGAACAGTATAATACTATTTAGTACTGATGGGAGTAAAGAAGTTTTTTTTTTTTTTTTTTTTCTAAAATTAAAATGTATTTAATATTTTTGATTTGTACAAATAAACTTTTGTTTAAAAGAATTTTAATTTTTTTTTTTTTTTTTTTTTTTTAATTTAGCATTTCGACACTTGGTACTATAATGTGGTCTTGCTTCATGAATTCATTGTATCCTCTAGGCGAGCATCCAAAGTATAAAGCTTAAGGCATGTTATAACACGTTTGTGTGAATGTTTACATTTTAATCTGAATTTATAATAAAGCAAGATAAACAAAAATATTGTTTCAATATGTTATTTTTTTTCTTCACTTAAGTAGTAGCTTAAAAAAAGTGAACTCACATGAGAATAAATAAAGTAAAAAAAAAAAATAAATAAATGCAGGTCAACAAACATAAAAAATGCTGCTGCTGTACAAATAATATATGCAATAACCATCATTTTATAACACGACTGGTTCAAGGCACTGTCAATGCTTTGTTAAGCCTTTTTACCATGCCAGTAAAGCTACTGGAATTTCGTTGCTTATTACAATAACAGTTTTTTTAAAAGTAGGATACGCATCTCAACCACAGAACGTCTCTTGTCATGGCTTTATGTCTTTAGTTTAACACTTTGCAGCAAAACAAAAAGATGTTAATATTCAGTAAAATCCCTTTAAAATAATATTGTAACAGAGGCGGACTGGAGGCAGTGGTTCAGAGGTATACAGGATTTTATTGAGACCGGCAGAATATGACAGTGGGCGAGAGGTAGATGGATGGAGGATGAGAATCCTTGCCGTTTGGGGTGACCAGAGGAGACAGTGGATGGTGAGCAGAGTGGAGGGTGGTGAGCACACACCTTGGCGATGGTGAGTAGAGGAGATATTGATAGAGGTAACACAAGAGAGTAACTGGGGCGACGGGATGGAGAAGGCAGATCGCTGAGAGAGAAGGTAAACACAAATGGTTAGTATAAGTAGGAGTCAACTCAAGTAACTAGCAGGGAAATGTTCCACTGGGTAGTCACAAAACTCCACATTTGAACATTCAATAGCAAATACTGAAACTAATAACAAAACATACTTACAGTAGCTGTTTCAGAAGCACCATATTTTCATAGCAATGTCAGAATTACCTCCTCTCCTAGGTTCACGAAACATTCGTCCATAAAATACCTTGCTGTTCTGTTGTAAGTAATCTTAAAGCTTCCACAATGCATCTACTTTCATAGGCCAAATAAAGTGCACACAGCATCACCCTGACATGGCTGCATCAACACTTACTGTGTTACGGAAACCATGGCTTCTTTCTTTGCGTAAATATTTGGGCAGCATTACGCAAATATTTCCAGTGACATAAACATGTGGGGTTGTGTTCAATCGAGGTGTTTTAGGTTGGCGTGGCAGAGTCTCTAGGTGTATCAGTGGAGACGGGTGTCTGATTGTTTCGAATATGGAGTGAGATTTATGCCAAAACCTCACACACACACAAAATGTGTTTTACTCACACCCAACGATTCACAAACAAACTCTGTGTGGTTTGCAAATACAAAACATCACTCGCAAACTAATGCATTTTGTTCTGCAAATAAAAAACGTAGCTATCAAACAAATACAGTACGTTTTACATATACAAAGAAACGTATGTCTTCAATGACAAAAATATCTTACAAGTACAAACTTAAATCTTTCAAGTACAAAACAAAATCCTTCAAATACAAAACAAAATCCTTCAAGTACAAAACAAAATCCTTCAAGTACAAAACAAAATTCTACAAGTACGAAAAACTGTCACGTGACTTTTGGCACAAATTTTCCGCCTTGCTGATCCACACGCAAATGCCTTCAGATCCACACACGTTAGTAAACTGTCATGTAATTCGCACTCCACAACAGCGGGTGGCGCTGTTAGCGACTTGCTTGGCGCCGCCACCGACATGGAAACAGGAGAGAACAAGAAACGCTAGCGTGAGGGACGTTTTGAACACGATGAGCGGCCAACAGGTGAGTTTCCAGTCATTGCTGGTGTAAAATCAGCCTGAAGGGGTTGTTATTCGCTATAACAACCGCCTCGCTATACATGATCCCACTTATTACATTGCTACCTACAAAATAAATAAATAATTTGACAAAATGTATTGATTTTAAAAACGATTGTATTGCTTCCGCTAAAGAAAATAGTCCGTTCCGCGTCCATATCAACGGTCTGTTTATCATGGCAAGGGTGTTTAGACCTCCAAATCAACCCTGGTCTTCTCCTGCTAGTTTCTAATAGAATATAGAGGCTTTATTCCATGTCAAATCAGTCAGAATCCAGGAAAGTGGTTGCAGCAACATCTCAGATGAAGAGTTTTTCTATATTATATTTGGGTCCCAAAACCAAGGCCTGTAAAAATATTCACATTTTTTGTCAGTCCTTGAGATTGTCATTTTTATAGCATCAAAAACACTATCAGAGAACTATGTTTGGGCATTAATATCTTAAAGTGTTATTCATAGCTTCACCGAACTTTGCAGGATGGAAGACAAACATGTTCTTAGTATAACTGAACCAAAGTTTGTACTGCATGTCTATTGAGATTCTAGAAGGCCCTAGACTTGGGTAAATGGCTAAACCCCTGATACTGAGGGTATTATAAACTCATTTTCTGCATCCATATGATATCAATCATTACATTTTCTTAATCATAATCATAATCATGTGTCATTATTTGAGGTCTCTATCACTAATGCTATGTAATAATTGATAGCCTGATTGCACTGTAAGTCGCTTTGGATAAAAGTGTCTGCTAAATGCATGAATTTAATTTAAATTAAATTAAATTTTAATTTAATTTAAATTTAATGGTCATGAAGATATTAAGAATGAACCAAAGTGTAGTTTTTGGTCATTTTACTGGTCATGTTCAGTTACACCAGTGTTTTTGACCTCATCCATTTTTCCTCTTTTTCCCTCTCTAGGAACTGCTTGCACAAACAATGTTAGAGAGAGAATCCACACACGGCTCCAGCATATTGTCTGTCAGCAACCCCTTGACCTGGATTACCTTGAATTTGTGTGTTTTCAGGAGGCTGTTCTATTTAGTGCTGCCTCTAACCAGGTTCTCATCCCAAAAGGCATTTTAGATGCACTCACAGAGCTGCACAAGTTGGTTAAAGGCGCGGACACACTAGACTTTAAACGTGCGAAAATATTTCAGACACCGCTGCGAATATCGGCGGGAGCAATAAAACGGTCTTTCCTCAATTATCACAACATGGATTAATATGTGCTTGTACTGTGTCTTTTGCGACGGAGTCGAAAGCGTCTTATTATATTGTACTCCCCATCTCTCTCTCTCTTTATAAATATATACACCCTAAGCAATAAAAAATTATAAAACATCCACATTCAAATGTATCATCTGTTCCTGTTGACACTACAAACCATGCAGATACTTAATTTTTTTATAATCTTTTAAATCTGTATTATATAAAATAGGACGCTGCGCTACAACTAAAGTTATATAGCGCTTCATTTTTGAATTTCTGTACAGAGAGGTCACGCAGTGACGTAACGATCTTCTACTGGTCCCACATCTTCATGTGATGCGAATTCGCAGGTCAGAGTTCACCAAACTTTAACTTTGGAACGAAGCAAAATGCCGAATTTTTTGCATGAGCTTGCGTTTCCGGTCTGATGCATTCGCATGCGTATGAATGGAAGTCAATGGAGAGAAAAGTGCAGTGTGACCGCCCTATAAGAAAGAGAAAACCAGGTCCCCATAGTTTTTTTTTTTTTTTTTTTGGTTGTTCCAACCCCCCAGATGTTTTAAGATTGTATTCACACTACAATAAAAAAAAAAATACAATCTACATGTGTTTGGTTTGAACATTCATTACAACATTAAGAGTCTTAAAGTCCGCTGCTAGCACTGCTTGAGGAAAGCTATTCTTCCTGCTGCCGTTGGCAGTCCTAACATGGGGCATGTCTGCTGGTCTGATTTGATTAAACAGAGAAAAATCAAACATTAGACCACCTCACTGATTCAGAAATATTTATTTGTGTAACTGTAACATCTTACAAACCAGTTATTAGCAGGGGCACTGTTCTGTAAATAAGTGTTCTTTTTGTATTTGTGCTGCATTATCATTGAATCAGGTCCTTTGCGGAGTACATTTTACGGTAAGCCTAGTAAGTGCTGGAAATACTCCACAGTAAGTAGGTAGATGTCTGAGCCATGTGATTGGGAGTGTCCCAGGGGATTTATGGCTGCCCTTAGTGCTACCATTTGTTCATCACTCAGTACATCGCCCATCTCAGGAACAGTCACATCAGGCAGGCCACTGTCCTCCCAGTCCAAATGTGGTAGGTACCTGAAAAGACATGTAAAGTGTTTATGTGGTTCTCAAACATTTTTACATCAAGGACCCGGACCACATTTGATAACATTTTGTAACAAACTCCAGAAATACACAATATCAATTCTGAGACTGAATAACATTACTTTCTTTGTCAATGTATGTTCAAATTAATGTCAATGGGATGCATTTTTTAGTAAAATTTATAAAGAAGTTTGTGGAAAAATAGTCTATTTCTAGAAAAAGTCAGAATTAAAAAGTTGTGTGTATTTATATATACCCCTCCTTGAACCTCCCTCAAGGACCAGTGCCAAACCCATTGCCAAGTTTATTCTTACTGATTGAATATACTTTAATTCAAATAAAATCTTTGCACCTACTTCATACGTATAGTTCTTTTTAGCAAGGGTTAAGGGTTATTAACAAGCAGGTTACGCACCCATGTATGCTGACAGCCTGCTGGTATGATATGGATGCAGAAAATGAGTTTATAATACCCTCAGTATCAGGGGTTTAGCCATTTACCCAAGTCTAGGGCCTTGTAGAATCTCAATAGACATGCAGTACAAACTTTGGTTCAGTTATACTAAGAACATGTTTGTCTTCCATCCTGCAAAGTTCGGTGAGGCTATGGATAACACTTTAAGATATTAATGCCCAAACAATAAAAATGACAATCTCAAGGACTGACAAAAAATGTGAATATTTTTACAGGCCTTGGTTTTGGGACCCAAATATAATATAGAAAAACTCTTCATCTGAGATGTTGCTGCAACCACTTTCCTGGATTCTGACTGATTTGACATGGAATAAAGCCTCTATATTCTATTAGAAACTAGCAGGAGAAGACCAGGGTTGATTTGGAGGTCTAAACACCCTTGCCATGATAAACAGACCGTTGATATGGACGCGGAACGGACTATTTTCTTTAGCGGAAGCAATACAATCGTTTTTAAAATCAATACATTTTGTCAAATTATTTATTTATTTTGTAGGTAGCAATGTAATAAGTGGGATCATGTATAGCGAGGCGGTTGTTATAGCGAATAACAACCCCTTCAGGCTGATTTTTCACCAGCAATGACTGGAAACTCACCTGTTGGCCGCTCATCGTGTTCAAAACGTCCCTCACGCTAGCGTTTCTTGTTCTCTCCTGTTTCCATGTCGGTGGCGGCGCCAAGCAAGTCGCTAACAGCGCCACCCGCTGTTGTGGAGTGCGAATTACATGACAGTTTACTAACGTGTGTGGATCTGAAGGCATTTGCGTGTGGATCAGCAAGGCGGAAAATTTGTGCCAAAAGTCACGTGACAGTTTTTCGTACTTGTAGAATTTTGTTTTGTACTTGAAGGATTTTGTTTTGTACTTGAAGGATTTTGTTTTGTACTTGAAGGATTTTGTTTTGTATTTGAAGGATTTTGTTTTGTACTTGAAAGATTTAAGTTTGTACTTGTAAGATATTTTTGTCATTGAAGACATACGTTTCTTTGTATATGTAAAACGTACTGTATTTGTTTGATAGCTACGTTTTTTATTTGCAGAACAAAATGCATTAGTTTGCGGGTGATGTTTTGTATTTGCAAACCACACCGAGTTTGTTTGTGAATCGTTGGGTGTGAGTAAAACACATTTTGTGTGTGTGTGAGGTTTTGGCATAAATCTCACTCGATATTCGAAGCCTCAACACAATTTGGCATATTCGTTTCAACTCTCGTTGCACTCCAAATGGGACTTGCCCTCCGTAGGGCACTTCAGAATAATAAAACAATCCTGGTCGCCACATTGAAGGGTTGTTCCAAACCTAAATGCTCAAAACTGGCCAATTCAAAAGACCCTTCGGAATTCATGATTTCGAATGGTAAAACTGATGGACAGTTCAGATCCCCATTATCCTTTGCATAGGGAAGTTTAGTGCTACAGAGTTCAACTTCATCTATAACTGAATTTATTGTATTTTTCTATACTAACTGTAATATTTATATGAGTTAGATTATATTAATGTTAATACATTATTTTGGTCAAAACGACATTGTACTTCAACAATAATACTTTAAAGCTACCTTTATCAGTCCATTCAAATGTTTTAAATACAGTACATAAACACATTACAAATACATATTACATAACTTATACATATATACATTATATTTTATGTAAAAGACGATTGGAGGTTTACTAGCATTTAAAATGTGCAATGAAGGTGCCTCCTTGATAGTCTCATTAAGATGACGCAGAAGTATGTTCCAAATTGTTTTTTTTTTTTTGTTTTTTTTTACCCCTACACCCTTCATCCCTTCAAAGCTCTTACTCTGGAGGGTAAACCATTTGAAGGGATTAGGGCATTGGGATAAGCCCTTCTGAATGGAACACAGGGACTTTCAGTGATTCATGAAGCCTCACTCTGCCCACCACTAGATTTACATTGACAGCAGGTGGGTTCAACAGTCCAAAAGAAGTCAAATGGAGCGCATTGATCCGTAATAAAAAGTGCTTCACATGGTTTTGGAGGGTGAATAAGTGAAGTGAATCAATGTGTTTTTGTACAAAAAAAAAAATCCATATTTAAACCTTTATAAACCATAATCTCTAGCTTCCGCTAACTGACACAAGTAGAGAGGAGAGAATAAAACAAAACACCAGTCACAAATTAGAATGGGCACGCCAGCAGAGGGAGCCCTCGCCCGAGTACTGACTGTGTGCCACTACCTCTGCTTCACCTGTCATTTCCTGTTTGGTGGACATTTAAGCATGGCCGTAGCCATGGTTACTTCATGAAGTATTGCCAGCCTGTCTGCCTTACCTAGCATTATTCCCATTGCCATTATTTGCCTTCTTGTGTATGATCTTTGCCTGGTTACCCTGTTTTCTGCCTTTTGGATTGCCCACTGTTTTGTTGCCTGGATTGGACTGCCTATCTGTGTACGTACCTCTTGCCTGCCTCACGTTTCTGATTCACTGTCTGCTGTTTTGGATTTGTTTGCTGTGGATTTAATTAAAACACTGCTCATGGATTCTAACGCCGCCTCAGCGTACTTACACACAAACTCATGCCCTATGCATAAGTCATACATCTTCAGCCCGGAACGGCTTCCGCATATGACAGTTAGCGAATGCATGGATTTCGCTACGGGAGGCATATATATTCAACCCCGGAGCCATTTGAGGCACTTTTTGTTACAGATGGATTATTGTTATATAGGGGGTTTAATTTTCTTTTTGAGGTTTGTAAATTCTGCAACTTCGCACCACAATTTAGGATGGCTAAAAACTGCATGCATGAATGAATGTATGAATGAATGTATGTTACCAGCTAAATGTCAAATAAACATTGAAATTCAAAATTCATACTTGTAAAATACATAAGTAATAACAATTTACCATTATATTATATTGTATAAAATACCTTTCTGCAACTTCAGACTTCATATAACCTTTTTTTTATTTTTTTACTTTTAGTCTGATGAAGAGTCAAAATCGTTTTCGCAAACAATCCACTGTGAGTGTACACCGTCACATTTCACTGAGATTATCACACTAGTTTCCACATAATACATAATATGTTACATTACCAAAACCACTTGGAGGCGTTATTTCTTTTCTCCTTTGCATGTAAAAATGATGGGTTAAATAGGGCACTATTTGAGGGGACAGACATTTTTTGTGATGTCCGGAACCTCGGTGAAAGGTACCCATACATATAAATGCACTGTGAAAGTTGTGCGCCGAATGAATTGCGAAGTCTCACCAGAAGATGGCATCTGTCAAACCTGTTTTCTGGTAGGCTACTGACGTGACAGGAATTTCCTTCACTATGTCAAACCGCATAGTGATGGAAAGTTCAGATCATTTACTGACTCAGATCTTTGAATCTCATTCAGCAAAATGAAGGAATCCTTTTTCAAGTCATTTCGTTCATTTCAGCAGGATATAATTAAAATGTTACATGTTGATATCCAAATTCCCCAACACATTAATTTGCAACTTAAACATTGCAGAAATTATTATTTTTTTGCTTAGCTAGCTGTGGAGTCTGTATTAGTTCACCTCACCTCCCGAGTATTCGCGTCATTTAAAAAAATAATAATAATAATAATTGTCACGGCACATCCTCGTAAGGTAAAGTTATGCAGTCTTTACAGGAAATAGAAATTATTATTCATCTCCTGAGTCTTCAGGATCATGTTGCTCATTCTTCTAAAAATTGGCTCTGCTCTCGCTCAGATATTACATGTAGGCTACGCTCAAACATTGTCCTCACATCACTGACCTGGGGAGCTTTTTCTTTCTAATTAAGGTGAAGAGGAGGCTTTTCTCCCTAAATGGAAGCAACCTGATTATAGTCAGCCTTCTTTAGTTATTTATTTTATTAATACGTATTTTAGTTACGTGCTTAAATTGTAAATATGCATTTATTACATGATTCCTGAAATTTAGCAATGTGTGGGTGGCTGAAAACAAAGTTCAAAATTTTAAATGGATTATTGCCTAGAAAACTCGTATAAGAGCATTCATAATAACAACTAAAATGCTGTCACTCTTTGTTCATCGTGATTTCACAAAGTTCTGTTAACATAAATCTTACACTGCAATAAATTATTAACATTATGTGTACACTATGACAACCCATTTTTCCGCTCACATGTTTTTAAACCTGTTTCATTGAGGTTCCAAATAATGGCTCAGTGGCTAACATATACAGGTGCATCTCAATAAATTAGAATGTCATGGAAAAGTTCATTTATTTCAGTAATTCAACTCAAATTGTGAAACTTGTTTATTAAAAAAAAATCAATGCACAGACTGAAGTAGTTTTAAGTCTTTGGTTCTTTTAATTGTTATGATTTTTTGTTTTGTGTGTGTGTGTGTGTGTGTGTGTTTGTATGTATGTACATTGTGGTTTTGTTGTGGGAGCTTATAACACTATCATGCTTTATAAAATGAGCAGCAGCTTCTACAATTCGTGCATCTTAGACAGACAGAAACTTAGTTTATCTAAGTTTGTCCTGCTTAAGACCACACAGACCACAACTTGTGCTGCTTTATCAGATGAGCTTGATGCATCAAGATTACTTCAGCTCTATTTGATATCACAGGGCCTGAAATACATTTCTGAATGTGAAAATTTGCTTTGAGGTACCGCAAATCTGAAAATAAGAATCTGAACTCAAAAGTCAATTTTGGCTAATTTGAATCATCTTATCCTGATCGTAACAGAGTAAAATATTTTTGAACGAAAAATTGTTTTGTAATCTACAACACTATTTTAGAACAGTTCAAACACAATATTCAGATGTGTGAAACGCATTTTACAGAGGATGAGGAATGTTTCCTGTGAGAGTAGCCTACAATGCGTCTGTGGCACAAAGGCTGTTTCTATAATGTGAAATGATAAGTGAAATTTTATTTCCACACTGTTTTGTTGATGTCTTTTCACAGTTGAAAAATATAATTGAGCATTTAATGAGGCATGAGATGTTCAGACAGGTTTATTTGCATTCAAACTAGTAGTAGAGAGGAAGTGAAATGATCACGTTCACTCGAGCTCCACTCACGACTCAGACACCGGAGCTGATCGCAGCACTGGGGTCAGTGCTTGTGTTGGGTTTATACACCAAGCATCCCAGTAGCGGCTCTCCAAGGCTTTTATGCAGCGATCTGTCCTGTCACATTAACGGATGTCAAAACGGCATTAATTATTTGCATTTCCTGAAAATAAATAAATACTTCATTAGTTCAAACTGAAACCGTTTGGTACGAATACATGCCTATCGTTATACCCCTATGCATCACTGAACATTTTTTTTGTTATTTTTACTGCTGGCAATACATACTAACTGCTAAATGACTTTCTGAGTGCAATACTTCTTGCAACAATAACATTTAATCAACACCAAAAGTTTTTTTCTTTTTGTTGAATTAAGTGTTTTAATACTAATTGAAGTTTCATCTTAGTCATGTTGGAGATTGAGAAGAGATTCTGTGATGTTGGAGTTTTTGTGGTTTTCATTGTTGAAAAGGGTGTAGCTTGTGGTTTAGCTGTTGGTGGATTCATAAACACTTTAAATGAGCAATAACTGCTAAGACTGATGATGCAATGATGAGTCTCTTCTTAAGTGTTTATCTCATTACACTCAGTCAGAAATAATGTTGCTAGCAAGCAGAAATTAAATAAATGTACTTAGTCTTCTTAGGCAGTCGTAGCCTAATGTGGCCTAATAGTTAGAGTCGGACTTGTTAACCGAAGGTCATGGGTTCCAATCTCAGGTTGAGCAGGTGTGTGTGTGTGTGTGTGTGTTTGTGTGTGTGCTTGTTTTTGTGGCATATCAGGACACAACTTTGTATGACACAGGTATTACAAGGAGAGGGCGACTTATGAGGACATAACCCATGTCTCCATTTTTCAAAACACTTATAAATCATACAGAATTCGGTTTTTTGCGAAAGTAAAAATGCACAAAAGTCTCCTGTGAGGGTTAGGGTTAGGGTTGATGTAGGGCCATTGAATATACAGTTTCTACAGTATAAATACCATTACGCCTATGGTACAGTATTGTTCAAAATAATAGCAGTACAATGTGACTAACCAGAATAATCAAGGTTTTTAGTATATTTTTTTATTGCTACGTGGCAAACAAGTTACCAGTAGGTTCAGTAGATTGTCAGAAAACAAACAAGACCCAGCATTCATGATATGCACGCTCTTAACGCTGTGCAATTGGGCAATTAGTTGAAAGGGGTGTGTTCAAAAAAATAGCAGTGTCTACCTTTGACTGTACAAACTCAAAACTATTTTGTACAAACATTTTTTTTTTCTGGGATTTAGCAATCCTGTGAATCACTAAACTAATATTTAGTTGTATGACCACAGTTTTTTAAAACTGCTTGACATCTGTGTGGCAAGGAGTCAACCAACTTGTGGCACCTCTCAGCTGTTATTCCACTCCATGATTCTTTAACAACATTCCACAATTCATTCACATTTCTTGGTTTTGCTTCAGAAACAGCATTTTTGATATCACCCCACAAGTTCTCAATTGGATTAAGGTCTGGAGATTGGGCTGGCCACTCCATAACATTAATTTTGTTGGTTTGGAACCAAGACTTTGCCCGTTTACTAGTGTGTTTTGGGTCATTGTCTTGTTGAAACAACCATTTCAAGGGCATGTCCTCTTCAGCATAGGGCAACATGACCTCTTCAAGTATTTTATCATATGCAAACTGATCCATGATCCCTGGTATGCGATAAATAGGCCCAACACCATAGTAGGAGAAACATGCCCATATCATGATGCTTGCACCTCCATGTTTCACTGTCTTCACTGTGTACTGTGGCTTGAATTCAGAGTTTGGGGGTCGTCTCACAAACTGCCTGTGGCCCTTGGACCCAAAAAGAACAATTTTACTCTCATCAGTCCACAAAATGTTCCTCCATTTCTCTTTAGGCCAGTTGATGTGTTCTTTGGCAAATTGTAACCTTTTCTGCACATGCCTTTTTTTTAACAGAGGGACTTTGCGGGGGATTCTTGAAAATAGATTAGCTTCACACAGACGTCTTCTAACTGTCACAGTACTTACAGGTAACTCCAGACTGTCTTTGATCATCCTGGAGGTGATCATTGGCTGAGCCTTTGCCATTCTGGTTATTCTTCTATCCATTTTGATGGTTGTCTTCCGTTTTCTTCCACGTCTCTCTGGTTTTGCTCTCCATTTTAAGGCATTGGAGATCATTTTAGCTGAACAGCCTATCATTTTTTGCACCTCTTTATAGGTTTTCCCCTCTCTAATCAACTTTTTAATCAAAGTACGCTGTTCTTCTGAACAATGTCTTGAACGACCCATTTTCCTCAGCTTTCAAATGCATGTTCAACAAGTGTTGGCTTCATCCTTAAATAGGGGCCACCTGATTCACACCGGTTTCTTCACAAAATTGATGACCTCAGTGATTGAATGCCACACTGCTATTTTTTTGAACACACCCCTTTCAACTAATTCAACTAATTGCCCAATTGCACAGCGTTAAGAGCGTGCATATCATGAATGCTGGGTCTTGTTTGTTTTCTGAGAATCTACTGAACCTACTGGTAACTTGTTTGCCACGTAGCAATAAAAAAATATACGAAAAACCTTGATTATTCTGGTTAGTCACATTGTACTGCTATTATTTTGAACAATACTGTATGTCCCCACTTTTCACAAAAACAAGCATCCATGAGTATGTGTGTGTGTGTGCGTGTGTGCGCGTGCAATTGGATGGGTTAAATGCAGAGCACAAATTGCAAGTATGGGTCCCCACGTCACTTCACATCACTTCACTTAGTTCTTATATGAACTTTAAATATGTGTGAATTAAGGTCATTATTATAATATATATATATATGTTTATCTTGAGGAACTGAGAGTTAGTCAACCATGAAATCACAGGCCCTTACAAGTGTTGCGTTATCAGATGAGTTTAATGCAACAAGACTAATTCAGCTCTATACTGATCGCACAGTGAAATATATTTCTGAATGTGAAAATTAGCTTTGAAGTATCAGAAATCTGAAAATTGCATAAAGCAGAGGGTTTTAATGAAATGTAGTTAGTGAACCCCTGTATGGCAATGAAATCTAAATTTAAATTGGGCAGGTATATATCAGATGTTGATAAAAATCTGACATTCATCTTAGACAGATATGAACTCAAGAGTTTGTCCAGTATGAAACCACACATACAGACCAGCTTTTCACAAGTGATAATCAGAAGAAACCATTTAGATGGCCTAGATGCATCATAATCATTCTATTGACGTGGATGTTCATTGATATAAAAAGGCACCTTTCTCATCTCTTAGTTTGAAGTGTCATTGTCATCCTGTCGATGAACTTCTGATCTTCTCGTGCTGATGTTGCTTCTGAGCTGCTGAAAAAAACTGAAAAGACAACACAGAATCGGACAAAAAGAGACAACAGAGTTTTCAGGTAAGTTTAGATTTCGTATAAAGGTCGAGTGAACATCACAGATTTAAGTGATTTTTTTTTTATTCTCTCTCAAAAAACATCTGCTATCTGTCAGAAAAAAGTTATAAAAGTGGTAAACATTTTAATTAAACAATCTAAGTACGCATTTTTTTTCCATTATATATTTTAGTATTTGTGGGACATTTTTGTATTTCTTGTCTTCCAGCATCTGCTCTTCACTAGATCTATTAGAGAATCTGATGGGTTCGACTGAATCAAGATGCTGCTGATCACTGAAGCTCTTCTTCTCATTTTAGCTGCTCTAGGACAGGTAAGCTTGTGTTCTAGTGTGAATATTACAGACATGAATACTGATGATTGATCATTATGAATCCTGTTGCTGTAGGATCACAGAGCAGCTGCTGGTGCAGAAGTGAAACTGGATATGGCACTGAATTCAGTTGATGACCAATATGAAAGCTGTACAAAGAAAATGGCGAATCTGGTGAAGAACAAATATCTAGAAGAAGAAATGCAATCTAATTTTGCAAAAGCTTGGAAACATGCTGAAAATAGTTACAAGGAACATGGAGATGTGACAAACTTGAAAAAGAATCATTTGATCGCTCTTTATGTGTATACTAGTTCTATGTTTAACATATATGAGGATTTCAATAATGCTGTACGTAATGAAAAGAAAAACTACCAAAACAAGAAATTCTTTTGACAAAATATTCTAAGCTTCCTCATGAGAAAGAAGTGCTGATTCCTCCATATGAGATGTTTAAATTCACTGCTGTTAAGAAAAAAGCTGATCAGCCTGATCTCTGGTGTGAAACTGTGTTCACTTTGAAAAGCTCTGGAACACAAAGTAACCTGAACTGTGCTCTATTCAAGAAACCAAACAAGACCAAAAAAAAGTACTAAAACTCACAATAAAAGTAGGCCTACTGAACAAAGGGCTTACATTTATGAATTTATAGTGCACCAGTTCCAACATTTGTCTGTCTTGGTTTAGCTCAACAATTCTTTGTCCTAAAAAAAATTTTCAAGTGACCCAATTCAGTGCCCTCAGTGTGAATTTGTATGTGTTTGAAATGTATTACTTCATTTACACTTAACTCTTTTTTTGTTTTTTGTTTTTTGGTATCGCATCACTGACTATTTTTAGTGCTTGCTATTTAGCTGACTGCCAGCAACAGCACACTAACTGCTAAACATATTTGCTTCATTTGGAGTGTTATGTTTATTCAATGAACTCTGAAGTGATTTTTTTTAAATATGAATGTTACTTTTTTCCATCTTAGTCATGGTTGAGTTCGAGAAGAGTTTTTGTGGTTTTCATTTTGCAGAAGAATGAAGCTGGTTTTGTTTTGGGGGCGTCTCTATGAGCTCAGACCTGTGCAATGATGAGTCTCTTCAGAAGTGTTCATCTCATTTCACTCAAAAAATGTTGCTATCTAGCAGATAAATGAAAAATAGTCATATCAATAGTAAAAAAACGAGAAATCCAATGATTTAGGTTTGTTCAATAAGATATTTAAAAAAAAAAAAGTGTTTCTAGGCCTCTTATAACAAACTTTAATTTTATAGAAAAGCTTTCCTCTATTTAATGATTTAATTAACACTTTTGAGTAATGCATGTGAAATATATCTAAGATTTTATACTTGAGCCTATTACTCATCTTAGACGGGAACAGAAAGGTTGTTCTTCTTGAAACCACACAGACCCTGACCACACAGAAGTGTTGCATCAGCTTGATGCATCAGGATTACTTTAGCACTGTTTGAGCTCACAGCATTTGTAATACTTTTCTATTTGAGTAAATTTAGCTTGTGTTACCCCAAATCTGAAAAAAATGAATCTGAACTAGAAGGATCAGTTGTAATTCTTCTCTCTCCATCATAAAGCAGAAATGGACACTAATGGCTAATAGTTAAAGAACACATCACTGTCAGCTAAATCAGCTCCTTGACCATTCATTTTATATATATATATATATATATATATATATATATATATATATATATATATACACACACACACACACACACACACACACACATACATACATATGACAATATTAGTTGTGTAAAGGAATTTTAGTGTCTATAAAAACATACTGATATGTGTCTTAACTGTTTTGTTGGTGAACTTGTATGAAATATGACTTGGTTAATTCATAAATGTTCAATTTGTTATGTTTATTTCTTTTGAATGTACGGTTTAGGAGTTGGAGAAGAGATTGGATATCCTGCTAACATACACATACATATGTACCATTATTGCACATTTTGAGGAGATCAGTTTGAATGTAATTCAAACATTCATGTTAGACAGACACTCAAGAGTTTGTCCGGTGTGAAACCACACAAACACCAGATCTTCACAAGTGCTAATGGTCTTAACCATTTAGATGAGCTAGATGCATTACAATAACACTATTATTTCTCAGCAAACACACATACACACACACACACACACACGCACACACACACACACACACACACACACACACACACACACTATCAGGTATATATATAAAACGGACACTTTCCTCCTCTCCTGGTTTGAAGAGTCGTTGTCATCTGGCTGTGAGTGACTGACTTTTCTGATCTTCTCCTCTCACTCTTGCTCCTAAACTCCTGAAAAATAACAATAAGAAAAACATATTCTGACAACAAAAGAGAAAAGTATCCTCAGGTAAGTTTAGTGTTCACATAAAAGGTCAATGTACATATTGTTACTGGTTCAGTGTTTGAGAAAAGGCTGTTGTTGTGTTTCTTGTCTTCCAGCATCTGATCTTCACCAGATCTATTAGAGAATCTGAGGGATTCGCCTGAATCAAGATGCTGCTGATCATTGAAGCTCTTCTTCTCATTTTAGCTACTCTAGGACAGGTAAGCTTGTGTTCTAGTATGAATATTACAGACATGAATACTGATGATTGATCATTATGATTCCTGTTGCTGCAGGATCACAGAACAGCTGTTGAAGGACAGATATTTCCACTGGATATGGCACTGAATTCAGTTGATGACCAATATAAGGGCTGTAATTTGAAAATGGCATATTGTGTGATAACTAAATATCTGAAGGAGGAACTCAATAAGTCACCTGATTTTAGAAATGCTTGGAATCAGGCTAAAAAGAATGTTACCCGTAGTTTGAATATTTTCAGTAGATTTAGAAAAATGGCTATCTGGGTGTACACTGACCCAATTTCTAAAATATATATTAAACTCAACAATGACACTCGTAATGGCAAACAAACCTACACAGCCAAGACATACAAATGGTATTCACTTCACTTTCTGTTAACAGATGCGATACAGAGTCTGAAGAAAAAAAATCAATGCTATACAACTTATCGTGGTACAAATGTTAAATTTAATGTGCCTGATTTTACAGCAGTTCGTTTTGGCTCATTTACATCCACCACTGTTTATGCTGGCAGGGCACAAGGTTTTGGAAATGTAACTTGTTTTGTAATCCACACTTGTGAAGGTGCTGATATTGCAAATTATTCTAGGCTTCCATTTGAAGGAGAGGTGCTGATTCCTCCATACGAGACGTTTAGTGTCACTGTTGTCAAAAACATTAAACCCAATCTCAAGTGTCAGACTATGTTTGAGTTGAAAAGCACTGGAATAAGAAGTGACTTAAACTGTGCTCTATTCAAAAAACCAACCAAGACCAAGAAATGTATGTTTTGCCCTTAGCTGAACTAAGTGCTTTTAATGTAACCGGTTCCACAAAATTCAACAAACTATTTTTAAGTGTAAATTTTAGTGCTTTAGCACCCACACACACACACACACACACACACACACACACACACACACACACACACACATATATCTTTTTCTTTCATTTACAAAATTTTGTTGCATCACATTACTGAACAACATTGTTGTGGTTTGCTATAATCAATCTTTTATGGCAATGCGACATAATACATATTGGCAATATCAGATATTGTAAAAATGTTGTTTATTCTGTTTACTTAAGTGTAAAACATGAACAAACTTTCATTCCATACAATTTCATTATTTTATTATTAGTATTAGTAGTATTTGCAGCAGCATGCTAATGTTCACCACTGCTTGCTAAAAATGTTCAATAAACTGTATTTGGTTAAATGGGCTTGTTGTAGACTTTTTTATAAAAACTGTAATTGTGTTTTTCTCAGTGTACATTCAGTGAACAACTTATATTTTTTTAAATATAGGCATACATTATATATATATATATTTTTTCATATGGCCACTAATTACCAGATAGACTGACAATTTGTGCATGTTGTGGAACCACAAACAGACCAGACGTGTTGCATTATCTGATGAGCTAAACTGGTTTACATGAGCTGAATGCATCAATATCACACTTCAGCTCACAGCAAGCTAAATACAGAATGAATGTTAACTTTTTAGTACCACATTTGAACTTGATAATTATATTCTTAATGTTTTAAAGTTACCTATTCTTTGACTTTTGTCCAATTAAAAGGTTGTTAAGAGCTTTTGATATTGTTGAATTGCTGAAATCTGTTTGAGGTTAATGGTGAATTATTTATAAAGTTAATGAGAGACTGCATGAACATAAATGTTACAATTTTGAAAAGTGTAGGAATAATAATGTTGGCCAAGATATTTTTTATTTATTTGTATAGCATAGCCGACTTTTTTGTTAAGTTCCACTTCCATATTAAAACAATCTTTAAGTTTTATGTATTTTGTTTTTTGTACTAGAGCATACAAATACCATAATATGGGGAAATGAGCTCAAAGGGGAAATGTATATAAATGATGGGGAAGTCGTGGCCTAATGGTTAGAGAGTTGGACTCCCAATCGAAGGGTTGTGGGTTCTAGTCTCGGGCCGGATGGAATTGTGGGTGGGGGGAGTGCATGTACAGTTCTCTCTCCACCTTCAATACCATGACTTAGGTGCCCCTTGAGCAAGGCATCGAACCCCCAACTGCTCCCCGGGCGCCGCAGCATAAATGGCTGCCCACTGCTCCGGGTGTGTGTTCACAGTGTGTGTGTGTGTGTGTGTGTTCACTGCTCTGTGTGTGTGCATTTCGGATGGGTTAAATGCAGAGCACAAATTCTGAGTATGGGTCACCATACTTGGCTGAATGTCACTTCACTTTCACTTTCACTTGATTACAATTACAGTAGTAGCTGTAGCAAGATTAAATTGCCATCAACTTATCTGTTCATCCATCGAACATTCAGCGTAAGTTCATATAAACTCTCAGAAAGGATATTTTGGTAGCACTTTATTTTACAGTCCTGTTCCCCATGTACATACTATGTACTTATTATAGTAATTAAAATAACTATGTAATAACTAGGTACTAACCCTGAACCTACCCTAAACCTAACCCTACCCCATGTAGTTACCTTGTATTACCAGAACTTTCTTAGATAAATACAATGTAAGTACACTATAAGTACACGTACTGTAAAATAAAGTGCAACCGATATTTTCATGGCCATAGAAAACAACCACCACTGTCAATTAATGGTTACATAAATCACTTAAAGGGATAGTTCACCCAATAATAAAAATTATGTCATTAACTAAAGTTTGGGAGCAATGCCACGCCTCAAACAATCACCTGACTTCCAAAACCTCCATATATATACTGGGCCACCTCATGCTGCTCTGTTAGTCTGGTTCTCTTGAACCCACCCTTCCTCATCCCTTCAGTCAAACTTATCCCACATTATATTTATATCAGGGGTCCTCATTGTCTGGCCTAAATATATGCTAGAGACGGTACCCCAACCCTGAGTCTCCCTGAGCCATCAATTCAAGATACCCTGATCAACTTGACCATCCTCCCATTCCCTCGACCCCTTCATCCTCTTTCTACTCTTCCCCAATTCCATAGCTTGTCTGTGGTGTGGTCCTAGCTAGTGAACCTGCTTTTAATCTTTTTTTTTTTTTCAATTTGAGAGCTAACAATACACTTTTACCTAAATCAGTTTAAGAGTTACAGGTGTATACATTCGCAAATTCACTCAACATGTGAAAAAAAACGCAAGCATTGCACACCTCGTGCTCTCCTTGAATAGCAAAACTAGCATTATGATGCTATGCTTAGGTGCCCTAATCTTCACTCCCACATGAACGATTTAACCACATTTTCTTTGACATGAATACATTCTGAATGGTTTTGCTCAAATAAAACACAACATGACAACAAAATATTTCGTTACAAACAGAATACACTCACAATGTCTCAGAAAACGTCTTCAACTTCTCTTCCACAGTGTTTCAAATTCAACCTCCCAACTGACAAACAATAAATCAGCTATTCAAAAGACTATTCGCAATATAAATACTTATTGTAATCAGCAAAGTCTCAATTACTCACTCGCTATGCATTTATGTCCGTGCTTCCTGCACATTCACTCGCGCTACTGCTGTGCACTCTCTCCCCAGTCCCCATACGAACTACCCAACCTCTTAAAGGGGCAGTATCAGGTTTTAAAGAAACGTGACTAAAGAAGTAAAACAGTATTATATATCAAGGGTTACATAAAGTAAAAATTGCAGAAGCTCTGTAGCTTTCCATGTGCTGACTTCAAACAAGGATCGTGGTTTCCTTGCAAAATTGCTAGGTTAATATTGCCTGATAGAAACCATATATGCTGACATTACAACCAAAACCTTCATAGATTGCCTACATTTCAGCAAAACAAAAAAAAACAAAAATTTTAGTTTTTAGTTATGATTACAGGGGATCGGGAATGACAAACTCTAGAGTACAATTGCAAATCATATAATTTGGTGAAGCTGGTATTCAATTCAATTCAATTCAATTCAAGTTTATTTGTATAGTGCTTTTTACAGTACGAACCGTTACAAAGCAACTTTACAGAAAGTTATGTTTCTACAATATTTAGTAGTAGCTTATGGTGGTGACTGTCAGTTTGTGCACGTTTGACAGGATTTTTAGAAAAAATTAATACAAGATGTAGTCAGCTAGACGATGAACATTATTAATATTATTAATTAATAATTGTTATATGATGCAGTCACACTTGTAGCAATATTTATTAGTTCTGTTTGTTGATTCAGGGTTAGCATCATCTGAGGTCCTCTGAGGGTCAGCATCATCTCTTCTCAGGTGTTCTGGATCCAGACTGGAGCTTGTGTAAATCCTAGTTACCACAGGATGTATATCCATTGGCAAAACATAGAAACAAATAGAGAGGATTATTTATCTATAATCCTCGCTATCTGAATACTCTTGTCTACAACTCGTCTCTCTAGTCACTCTCAATGCTCTCAAGGTGGGCTTGGGTAAATTCTCTCCCCAAGGTGACGTAATGCAATGCATTGTGGGGGAAAGGAAAATCGTTGCAAATCGCTGTAAGCTAGTACCTACTTTTTTGTATTATATTCTGTTTTGTGATACCCAACAACATAAAATACAATGGATAACAGTTTAAATGTTTATTACCAACTAGCAAATTGCACAATTTTTTTGACAAATGAACCCTGCAACACAGCCTTTAAGCGTGGTATGGCAAGCCAGGGTAACATTTAATCTATAAACCGTACTAGTATCTTTTTTCATGTTACTAGTACTTATTCCTGAGGTACTAATGATTATTCTTTAGCTACTAGTATTCTTTTGTAAAGTTACCAGTGCTTATTCATTAGATACTAGTACTTAATCATTAGACACTAGTCACTATTGGAATAAGAACTAGAAAAAAAAATAGAAGTAGTACTTATTTTTTAGTTACTAGTAACTTTTTAGACCAGAGATATCCTGAACTTAATAGATACTAGTCCTTTTTAAATTTGCATTTCTGTCCAGTATGGTAATTGTATGTTGCATATTAATGAGCCAGCAACATATAGGAGAGAGATTAAACAGAGAACTGAAACAAGTTATTTTTTTTGAGAAAACCAAATAGAAAAACAATTATTTGTACACAAGCACATAGAAAACATTTTTGTCAGTTTAACTGTAATTTCTTAACAGAGGTGGAAAGTAACGAATTACATTTACTCGCGTTACTGTAATTGAGTAGCGTTTTTGTGTACTTCTACTTTTTAAAGTAATTTTTAAAATCTGTAATTGTACTTTTACTTAAGTATATTTTGTTTGAAGTATTGTACTTCGCTACATTTTAAAACACATTAATTACTGAGTAAAAAAAAAAAAAAAATTCGCTCCCTGGAAACTACGTCAGTAAATTCTAGGCAGGAGGCAGGACAAACTGGCGCTAAAATCACAAGAAAGATGCAGACGGACAAAACAGGCGTTAGTGGTGCAGACACCGCTGAAAACGAAACCCCGTCATATTCTGAAGTTGAACTCAAAGGAAATGAAGTGAACCCCTGGCCATATTTATGCTCTATTATGCAGTGTAAGCTGTACTTACCTAGAGAGACCAAACTAGCAGCTAATAAAATCTCAACATCAACCCTTCACAAGCATTTAGACGCAAGCTAAATAATTGCAACGTTGCATTGGTGGTTAAAATGAAGCGTTGACATTTTAGCAAGAGGTTTTGCACAAATTAGCCAAAAAGACTGGTGCGGAGTGTGCGATATATATCGTCTGCGATAATATCATTATTGTTTTAACAATGTGCGCGCGCATTTACAGTGCGTTCTTTCACTGTGTGATTCAGTCTTGTAAAGCGCTTTGAGAATGATCACAAAATTGAAGATATAGGGTCAGAAAATGTACATATTTATATCATTTCATATAGTAAATCAAAACTGTACAAGTTTTACTGTACTGTACAACTGTACATGACTGTACAAACTCAAAACTATTTTGTACAAACATTTTTTTTTTTTTTCTGGGATTTAGCAATCCTGTGAATCACTAAACTAATATTTAGTTGTATGACCACAGTTTTTTAAAACTGCTTGACATCTGTGTGGCATGGAGTCAACCAACTTGTGGCACCTCTCAGCTGTTATTCCACTCCATGATTCTTTAACAACATTCCACAATTCATTCACATTTCTTGGTTTTGCTTCAGAAACAGCATTTTTGATATCACCCCACAAGTTCTCAATTGGATTAAGGTCTGGAGATTGGGCTGGCCACTCCATAACATTAATTTTGTTGGTTTGGAACCAAGACTTTGCCCGTTTACTAGTGTGTTTTGGGTCATTGTCTTGTTGAAACAACCATTTCAAGGGCATGTCCTCTTCAGCATAGGGCAACATGACCTCTTCAAGTATTTTAACATATGCAAACTGATCCATGATCCCTGGTATGTGATAAATAGGCCCAACACCATAGTAGGAGAAACATGCCCATATCATGATGCTTGCACCTCCATGCTTCACTGTCTTCACTGTGTACTGTGGCTTGAATTCAGAGTTTGGGGGTCGTCTCACAAACTGCCTGTGGCCCTTGGACCAAAAAGAACAATTTTACTCTCATCAGTCCACAAAATTTTCCTCCATTTCTCTTTAGGCCAGTTGATGTGTTCTTTGGCAAATTGTAACCTCTTCTGCACATGCCTTTTTTTAACAGAGGGACTTTGCGGGGGATTCTTGAAAATAGATTAGCTTCACACAGACGTCTTCTAACTGTCACAGTACTTACAGGTAACTCCAGACTGTCTTTGATCATCCTGGAGGTGATCATTGGCTGAGCCTTTGCCATTCTGGTTATTCTTCTATTCATTTTGATGGTTGTCTTCCATTTTCTTCCACGTCTCTGGTTTTGCTCACCATTTTAAGGCATTGGAGATCATTTTAGCTGAACAGCCTATCATTTTTTGCACCTCTTTATAGGTTTTCCCCTCTCTAATCAACTTTTTAATCAAAGTACGCTGTTCTTCTGAACAATGTCTTGAACGACCCATTTTCCTCAGCTTTCAAATGCATGTTCAACAAGTGTTGGCTTCATCCTTAAATAGGGGCCACCTGATTCTTCACAAAATTGATGAGCTCAGTGAATGAATGCCACACTGCTATTTTTTTGAACACACCCCTTTCAACTAATTCAACTAATTGCCCAATTGCACAGCCTTAAGAGCGTGCATATCATGAATGCTGGGTCTCATTTGTTTTCTGAGAATCTACTGAACCTACTGGTAACTTGTTTGCCACGTAGCAATAAAAAATATACTAAAAACCTTGATTATTCTGGTTAGTCACATTGTACTGCTATTATTTTGAACAATACTGTATATATATATATAATTTTTTTACAACAGGTCAGTACACAAGTTAATTAAGAGACTTGCATTTTAGACACCAAATTGCCTGTTTTTGCTGTATTTTTACAACAAAAAATAATTACAAACACAGCCACCAAAGCACGGTTTTGCGTCTTTGAGCAACATGACAGTGTTTCGTTTCTGAATGAATCAGCCGTTTAAATGATTCGGTTCAATTGCAGTGACTCAATTATTAACAGTGACTTGCTGACACATACTGGCCATTTTTATTTCACATTTAAAGTATCTTTTGATTTTTTTTTAAAATAATTAATTTCTTATCATTTCAAACGAGTATTCAACATTTTATGCCTTGTATATCAAAACATTAATCATGCATTTGTAACTGCAGGTTAAATGCATTCTTGTCCTTCACTAAACAGTGTGTAAATTCATCTAAATGCCAATTCCGATGAAGCTTCTGCATTTCGTCTACATTGAAAAGATGAGTTTGTTGATACTGATTTGCCTGGTAACAGCCCAAATGTCTTATTATTCTAAATACCTGATTTCTTTAATTAAAAACAGCTAGTTTGAGATTAATAGGTCTGTGCCAGGGGGTCAAACTCAGTTACTGGAGGGCCATATGGCCCTGCAGAGTTTAGTTCTAACCCTGCTCCAGCACATGTAGTTTTCAAATAAGCCTAATGATTAAATTAGCTGGATCAGGTTTGTTTAATTAGGGTTATATCTAAACTGTGCAGGACTGTGGCCCTCCAGGAACTGAGTCTGACACCCTTGGTCCCATTTTTGCCTCCCCTCCACTGTTAAAATGTAACTAAGTATTTTTTACTCTGAGTAAATTTTAAACAAGCTACTTTTTACTTTTACTTGAGTAGATTTTTAGACTGGTACTTTTACTTCTACTTAAGTAAAATTTCATTCATGTAATGGTACTTGAGTTAGGGTGACTAGACGTCCCGTTTTTCCCGGGACAGTCCCGTATTTTAACTCAAATTTTAGTGTCCCGACTTATTATGAAAAAATCTTGTTTAGTCCCGTATTTCATCGTTAATATATATAATTTTTTTTTTTTTTTTTTTTTTTTTTTTTTGCTGAGTGATAGCGTGAGTACTCCTCTCATACGGAATAACCTAATAAAACTAGCAAATCACCTTATAGTATATTTTAGAGAAAAAAAAAATTTCCATCCAATAAGAGAAGGCAGAAGGACTATGCCCGCCCTTAGTCATGACGCGAAGGCTGAGGTTCTTTAACTGATGTTTAATGTGTTCTGGACTTAGACTCCAACACCGTAGAACTGAGTAAAAAAGGGTGAATATACAACAAACATGTCATACATTCAGTTACATGTAAAACACACATGACTTTAAACTCGTACATAAACAGAAAATACATCCACATACCACTTTTGCCTGCTTATGAGCTAAGAGAGGGGGTTATCTTGAAGCTTCTTTATCGGATGACTTCTAAATAGAAATACTTTAAACTTTGCAATGATTACATCATTCAATATGATCAGCAGAATTGCTCTGTGAAACTCGGACCGCAGTTCTGACTCGTTCTCCGTGACAAAACAGGAAGTGACATACAAAGGCACGATGGGAGCAAAATAAAATATAACCAAAGAAAACTCTTAGAAAGAATAAATATTCCTCAAATATACAACAGTTGAGTATATAAATCACAATAAGCATTATAAAATAGTCGAAATATAAAAATATACAGATTAGACTGATCAAAAAGTTACTGAAATAAATGAGTGTTGAAGTACACAAGCGCCATCTAGTGGAAATAAACATTATAGATTCCGAAAGCTTGTAACAGCAAACACACTCCCACCATCACGCAATGTGTGATTCTTAAAAGAATTTACTTTATAAATACTCAGTAACTCAACATGAACTAATAAACATTCAGTGGATAAGTATTTGTACACGTTTAACATACACAGTTAAACACTTTTCAAACTTAACCCTTTTAATCACCTTCAAGTAGTAACACTGTTTTGTGTATGGGTCTTTCTAAGTAGACTGACTTATTTGTGCGTGCACCCTTGCTATCTAGTGTTGCATCACTAACAAGAAGTTTAAGTCTTCTCACCATTCCATCAGATCCTGGGAAAACTTCTACCACTTTAGCTAGCTTCCACTGATTTCGTGATGACAAATCATCTTGAAGCAGAACGATATCATTTATTTTGGTGTTTCTCCTGCTCTTATTCCACTTACTTCTCTGCTGCAGATTCAACAGATATTCCTTCCTCCACCTGGTCCAAAACTCATTTGCCAGAAACTGAACTCTTTTCCATCTTTTCTGAAGATAAAGATCTTCCCTCACAAACTCTCCAGGAGGTGGTGCAATGATGGTGGACTTCATTGTTAGTATATGATTCGGCGTCAATGGTTCTGGTCCCACAGGATCATTGAGGTGCTCTGAGGTCAATGGTCGACTATTTACGATCGCCATTACTTCATACATGAATGTTCTTAAGGAAGAACTGTCCAGTCTTGCTGCAGACTTGTCTAGGATGGACGTTAGTACACTCCTTACAGTCCGGATCTGTCTCTCCCAGACACCACCCATGTGACTGGAAGCAGGCGGGTTCATGATAAAGGTACAGCCTAACTCTTTCACACGTTCTTGATCCATTCCCTTCATCAACTTCAGGAACTCTCCCTTTGCACCCACGAAGTTGGTACCTTGATCACTATAAAGCTGACTTACATTGCCACGTATAGCAATAAGACAACGCAGTGCATTAAGAAAGACATCAGTACTAAGATCATCCAGCACCTCAAGATGAACAGCTCGCGAACACATGCAGGTGAAAAGTAGTCCGTATCTCTTCAACTCTTTCCTTCCCTCTTTAACATAGAACGGACCGAAGCAGTCCATGCCACTATAGGTGAACGGAGGGGTAGCTTCCATCCTTTCTGGTGGCAGGTCAGCCATCCTTTGCTCCTGATTGCATTTCCTCAGCTTCCTACACTTAATGCATTTGTAGATGAGAGATGAAACTTCGCTACTGCATCCCAGAATCCAAATACCATTGGAGCGGATTTCATTGATGGTCATGCCACGACCTTGATGTTGCACCTTTTCATGGAAGTGTTTTATGAGTAAACGAGATATATGATGTCCTTTAGGAAGAATGGCTGGATGCTTGACATGAGAGTGAAGCTCTGCCTGTGTTAATCGTCCTCCCACTCGTAAGACATCATGGTCATCGATAAACGGACTTAACTTGTACAGCTTGTTGAAAAGACTTGAATTAACTTCCTTGCCTTGTCTTAGATGCTTGATCTCGTCACTGAACACTTCTTCTTGAACGATGTGAATTATGAATTGTTCAGCATCCTTCCTTTCTTCAAGTGTTGTGGAATTGTTGGATCTTTCTACCAAACCTTTCGCACTCCTTACACAACGTTTGAGCCTTGCTATGGCTTTCACTGCCCTCTTCCAATCTGAAAACCTTTGCAAGCGATCTGACAGACACCACTCTTCCCTTGCCTTGGTCATTAGAACCTGTGCCCTTTTGAGTTCCGGGTCTCCATCATTAACTTCTCCCACCTTAATGTCATCCTTAGGGAGTTCACTTTGCCATAGGAAACTTGGACCAGTAAACCAGTTCGATCCCATGAGTTCCTTTACGGTGAGCCCACGAGAGGCATGGTCAGCTGGATTTTGTTCTGAAGCCACATATCTCCATTGACTAGTCTCAGTGCTTGTTCTGATCTGCTGAACTCGGTTGGCTACAAATACATGGAAACGTCGTGCATCGTTGTTAATATAGCCAAGGACAACTTTGGAGTCGGTCCAGTAGTATTCACGAATGCCATCCAATTCTAGTTCTCTTTTGAGCAGATTACCAGTTCTTGTGGCAACCACTGCAGCTGAGAGCTCCAGTCTGGGAATTGTTGTTACCTTTGTTGGAGCAACCCTAGCTTTACTCATAACAAGAGTGCAGTAGACTTCTCCAGACTTGGTTACAGCTCTGAGGTATGAACATACTCCATAGCCTGACACACTGGCGTCTGAGAAATGGTGTAGCTCATATTGTTGAACATCCTTGAATGTTGATGGCACATAACAACGTGGTATCTTCACCAAAGACAGGTTATGGAGGTCTCGCAACCAAGCTTCCCAATGCGGCTTGAGGTCATCAGGAAGTGATGACCTCATCCCAGCCTAACTTGTCTTAACACATCTTTTGTAGAGTCCTTTTCCCAACTAAAATGAAGGGAGCGACGAATCCAAGAGGATCAAAAATGGAAGCAACTGTAGACAGCACACCTCTTCTAGTAAAAGGATTTTCCTTTACTAACACTCTGAAATGGAACTTGTCTGAAGCCACGCACCATTGGATGCCGAGCGCCCTCTCTACTTTAGGTTCTCCTAGGGTCAAGTCAAAGTCAGTTGCCCCTTCAGTACATTCCTCCTTTGGAATTGTGGCAATCACCATCTTGCTGTTGGTGATGAATTTATGCAAGCGAAGCTTTCCGGTATTGCAGAGACCCCTGGCTTCCTTTACAAGCTGGATTGCCTCTGCTTCAGTGTCCACACTCGCTAAGCCATCGTCAACATAAAAATTACGTTGTATGAACTTCACTGTGGCTTGATTAAACTTGCCTTGACCTTGTACGGCAAGGTATTTGAGGCCGAAGTTTGCACATCCAGGCGAGGAGGCCGCTCCGAACAAATGGACCTTCATTCGAAAAACTGAAGGTGAGGCTTCCATGTTTCCATCTTCCCACCATAGGAACCTGAGGTAGTCCCGATCCTTTGGAGAAACGTGGAACTGGTGGAACATACGCTCCACATCACACATGATGGCTACTTGCCCTTTCCGGAAACGACACAAGACTCCAACAAGGGTATTTGTGAGGTCAGGCCCAGTCAGTAGATGCTCATTCAGAGAAGTATTCTGAAATCTTGCAGAGCAATCAAAGACGATACGAATCTTGCCTGGCTTCTGTGGGTTATATACTCCATGGTGAGGTATATCCCATGCTGGTAGACTACTTAACTCCATCTCTGGGACCCTTTCAGCATCGCCTCTTGCTATTATGTCCTTCATGAAAGCCATGTAGTTCTTTTGGTACTGTTCATCTCTCTTTAAACGCTTCTCTAGGGATTTGAGTCGATGCTCTGCACACGCTTTGTTGTTTGGCAAATCTGGCCTCTCACCTTTAAAAGGCAATGGCATCTCATAGTGTCCATCTTGCACTTGCTTAATGCCTTCATTCAATTTTGCCAAAAACCTTAAGTCTTCTTGCGACGTTGAGACTTCCTCATTATCCCGTTCTACAAAGTCTGACTCAAAAACCTTCAATATCTCTGCCGGAGTGATCATCTCTTTAACCTTGTTCCTCTGTACAAAGCAGACTTCAGACTTGAGTTTGTGAGATGGATCACAAGCTGGTAGAACTTGCTTCATGATAATCCTGTGACTCACACCGATTTCATCTTCATAATAACTGTCGTCATGGTTGTATCCAACGATACTCCAACCCAACACGGATCTTTGTGCAAATGGCTGATCTTCATTGCCACTGAGAACATCCCTGGGAAGTAAGGCTTGAGGGCAGTTGTAGCCTATTAACAAACCTACTTCACAGTCAAGTGCAGGAGCCATTTCATCTGCCAGATGTTCTAGATGAGGCCAATTCTTTGGCGGTTTCACATGTGGGTATATGAGATCTATTTGCAGGTATGTAGTCTCTAGTATAAGTTGTTGGAAGTTTGATTTTAACTTCAGACTGAATGCCTCTTACTTGTAGACCATTCAATTTGTGACTGGACAACACCTTCGTTTTGGATGTTATGGTGGAAATCTTGAGTTTGACAGGCTCTTTCTTGATATCAAGTGTCTCAGCTGTGTCCTTTAAAATGAAAGTAGTGTCGCTCTGAGTATCAAGCAAGGCATACACTAAAATCTCCTTCCTTGGTTCATCTGTTGTTGAGACATATACTGGAATGATTGATGACGTATGAGTGCCGTTCCTTTCTTGAACTACTCTGTTTGAAGTCACAGGCTTAGACTCTTGTACCTTCTGTGATTCGGCTGTTCTATCTGCAGATCCGTGATTGACCTTTAACTGATCTTGACTGATTCTAGAGCTTTGTCCTGGGTATTTATTTACACGGTCCTGGTGTAGGCTTGTTGGGTGACACTTCTCACATTTTTCACACACACTCCTAGAGGTGCAGCTTCTGGAGTTATGACCAGTCTTAAGACAGCCAAAGCACAACTTCTCAGACTGTACAAACTTCAATCTTTCCTCAATTGGTCTTTCCATAAATTTGCGACACTTATGGAGAGTGTGGCCTAATCTCTTACAAAAGACACACATAAGGCTAGTCCTTTCACTGGAACTAGTGGAGAATGTCTTTGCACTTGAGTTGCGATTCCTCTGAAACTTATAATGATCTTGATCTGATTGCTTGAACCTTTCTTGCTCTGCTGGCTTTATCGCTTGCAGTGAGGTGATAGGATTGCATGCGATTCTAGCTTCCTTGTTAAGAAATTCAACAAAGTATTTGAAATCTGGGAATCCTTTGTATTCGTCTTGAAACTTGGTGACTGCTCTATTCCAACGTGAACTCAACCAGTCTGGCAATTTGGCTAATATTCTTTGATTTTCAACACAGTCATTCAGAGCTTGTAAACCTTGTACATAAGGCATTGCTGATTCAACACTGCTTAGGAAATCTACAAATTCCTGGAGGTCTTTGCTGTCTTTGGTAGCAATCTTGTGCCAAGACTGTATTTTGTCACGGTAAGATTTGCCAACTACGAACGGATTGCCGAACCGGTCATCAAGGATGTTCCAGGCTGCCGTGTAAGCCATTTCTGTTCCAGCCACAAAATGTCCTTCAATCGCTCTCTTGGCAGGACCACCTACATACTTGCGTAGAAAGAATAGCTTTTCTTGTGATGGCAAGTTCTTGCGATCAATTAACGTCTGGAAGGACAGCTTCCAGTCATTATACTTCAGGGGATCTCCAGAAAAAACAACAGGTTCTGTAATTGGAATCCTATTGGCTGTAATCGCTTCAGCCAGTGCCTTCACAAGATCATTAGAAGCTTCGTTGGGAGCAGGCCATGTAGGTGACTGAGAGATATGAGCTTGGGGTAACCTTTGAGAAGAACAAGAGGGTTGGTTGAAAGGAGCAGTGTCTTGAGCGAGCGTAAATGGCTGAGAGAGAGAAAAAGGAACGCTTGGTTGAAAAACATAATGTTCTTGCCTTTGTTGAAGAAGAGGAGCAGAACGCTGTTCTCCCTCATCACCTTTGATGCTTTCAGCATAAACTTGCAGCCTTGCTTGTGCTGCGTTATGTCTTTTTAGTTCCTCCAACCGTTCCACTTCTTTTTTCTTTTCTTCCAGCTTTATTTTTCTAACAGTGCTTTCTGAAATAAATTGAGCCCTTTTCCTTGCATTCTCCGCTTCGGTTTCCCTTTCTTGAGCTTCTCTTTCTGCTGCTAACCTTTCATCCTCTGCCTCCAGTTTCCTAATTTCCTCTTCATGCTGATGTTGTGTCTTCATTATTTTAATCACTTCTTGAGTAGCCGCTACTTCAGCCGCCGCTTCTTGTCTTTTCTGCAGAGAATCACTGTAAGATTTACTGGACATCTTGGAAACAGACTTTGACTTACTGGAGGTTGCTGAGATGATGCTGGACACAGTGGCTTCAAACACTGAATATGAATCAGGCCAGGGAATGTCCTTAGGATCACCGTTGAGGAATCTTTGAGACTTCTCATTTGCAGTGCTAGTAATGGCAAGGCAAGTGTCATTTTTCCTCCGAATTTCAGGTTCAGGGCTTGTGATGCTTCTTATATCACCATAAATATGGTCGACCTCAGACTGAGTGGCATTAATGGTGCTCACAACTTCACAAATCAATTCTGCATCATCATTGTTCTTAATGGCTCTTTTCAAACCATTGATGTGATACTTCCACCTTCTATACTTCTGCTCAAAGCTTCTTTTCAGATCATTTAGTCTAGCGTCTTGCAGCGTTTTACCCTTCTCGGTAAGCGTGCGTGCTCGCTGGCTTCTTCTAATATCTGAGAGCTGTGTATTATCTATGTCCACCTGAGGTTGTTGTACTTGTGCAGCCACTTCAACTTGTTCAGTTATATCAGCCTGCTCTGATGGAATGACCTGCTCTGCATTGTCTACGTCTTGTGCAGTAGGGGTTGTATAGCTAACTTCTTTAGTAGCCAGCAATGTATTTTCACTTGTGTTTGACATGCTAAACCTGTGTTGCACTATAATGTGAATATTCAAAGAGCAATCTAAAGTTTAGTGTAAAGCGGTTATCTCAGCTACACTTATGTGATCCAATCATGTAAATGATAACAAGCTACAGAACTGTCAAGAAGTAGTCTATGAATTCAACTTGTAAAAAAAAAAAAAATGTGAATATCAACACGCTTAAATGATGAAGTATACACAAATACTTGAATACAACAGAAAATTCAAACTTTAGTCTTATTTAATAGTAGCAAAATTGTTTATCTGTTTAGTCCCTTTTAGTTTCTTAATAAGTCAAACGATAATAGAAAAATGTCCAACTTTATCTTAGAATGGGAATGATGGAAATACCAGAGCAATTGAAACTTCAGTGACAGTTCACAAGACCTTGCGCTGCTTCCAAGTCACTAACTTCAAAAGTGCTTGCTTGTTCAGCCTTTGCTTGCTTCAGTCAAGTCAATTGCAATCTTTTCATGTTGTACTTCCCTCATTCAACATGTGGCACCTCTTGATGGCCGATTTCCTCGTGCAGCTTTACGATCTGATGCAGTTGGCCTTCACCGACGCAGAAAGTGTTCTACTATGCCCGCGAAGGCTGAGGTTCCTTAACTGATGTTTAATGTGTTCTGGACTTAGACTCCAACACCAACACCGTAGAACTGAGTAAAAAAGGGTGAATATACAACAAACATGTCATACATTCAGTTACATGTAAAACACACATGACTTTAAACTCGTACATAAACAGAAAATACATCCACATACCACTTTTGCCTGCTTATGAGCTAAGAGAGGGGGTTATCTTGAAGCTTCTTTATCGGATGACTTCTAAATAGAAATACTTTAAACTTTGCAATGATTACATCATTCAATATGATCAGCAGAATTGCTCTGTGAAACTCGGACCGCAGTTCTGACTCGTTCTCCGTGACAAAACAGGAAGTGACATACAAAGGCACGATGGGAGCAAAATTAAATATAACCAAAGAAAACTCTTAGAAAGAATAAATATTCCTCAAATATACAACAGTTGAGTATATAAATCACAATAAGCATTATAAAATAGTCGAAATATAAAAATATACAGATTAGACTGATCAAAAAGTTACTGAAATAAATGAGTGTTGAAGTACACAAGCGCCATCTAGTGGAAATAAACATTATAGATTCCGAAAGCTTGTAACAGCAAACACAAGGACAATTCCATCCATTCACAATTTCCTTAATCAACTTGCAGTTAATGAAGGCGGAATCCGACGTCACAGTTAAGTGTAGAGTACATGAGATGAGAGGACGGATTAGCTTGCCTCAGGTGCAAAGATGTCAAAGAAGCGTGCGTGTACATTTAACGACGATCTTCAAAAAAAGTTTAAATTTCTCAAAAGAGAGTCACTATCAGAGGCAAGTAAATTAAGATGCAACATTTGCTGGGCTCGCTTTTCCATTGCTTTTTTTTGTGAAGCAAAGTTGCGAATCTGATAAAGTGCATGCAAGTGAAGGACTTTTTGCATATCATTCTGTTATTCATGGCCATAGTTTTCGGACAGCTTACTGCACTGCAAAATTGATAAAGAAATTGTATGATCCAAAATTTTCTTCCGCTCGCACTAATCTGAGGCTATAATATGCAATGTTCTTTGTCCTTTGTCAGAGGAAGAAGTTCAGCATGATTTGGACAAGTGCTCCTTTGTCACATTAACTGTGGATGCATCCAACCACAAAGACATTAAATTGTTCCCTGTGCTTGTGCGATACTTCAAGCCACTAGAGGGTGTAAAGGTCAAGATCATTGAATTTTCATCTCTGCCAGGTGAGACATCGGATTTGCAAACTGCCTACATTTCCCATGTCATTGAAAAACATGTCCTTGCTCAGAAAATAGTTGCACTTTGTGCTGATAACACTGAAACAAACTTTGGCGGTGTTAAAAGAGCTGGTAAAGGCAATATCTGGAGAAAGCTGCAAATTCAGCTAGGAAGGGATATTCTGGGCATTGGCTGTAATGCACACATCATCCACAATACCCTGCAAACAGCAGTGGATTGCTTACCAATTGATTTGGAGTGTTTTGCTGTGAAGGTATACAAATACTTTAATATCTATAAAGTGCGCGTAAAGGAGCTCAAGGAGTTTTGTGACTTTGTATAGCTGGACTATCAGAAATTACTGGAGCATGGTACCACACGTTTCCTCTCTCTTGGTTCATCTCTTGAACGAATTCTGCACCTTTTTGATGGTCTACGTGCATACTTTCTTTCTCAAGAAAAGTGCCCAAAGTTTCTAAAAGACACATTCAGCAACCCTTGCACAAAACTTTGGCTTGGATTTGCACTTAAGCGAACTGCAGCTTTCCATCGTGCATTGGAGACAGTAGATCAAGACAATATACCTGTCACAGAAGTGGCTTTGCACATTTATGATCTGAGAAATGTCTTGCAGGCCAGGCTGGAGGAATCATTTATTCCCTCTGACATCAAAACACAGTTAGACACCCTTGTTGAAGCTGGTGACATAAAAGCTGATGATTTTTATTGTGCAGTGAGAAGCTTTTACTCAGCATCAGTGGATTACCTTGATAATTGGAGCTGCTCACTGGAGAATACAAAAGAACTAGAGTGGGTCCTACTGAGAAGTGTTCCAGAATGGAGAGAAATTCAGAGCAGCCTCAGCAACCTCTAATCAAGAATACCTGCTCTCACATCGATTGACGAAACCATGCTCTTTGATGAGTGGGCCTGTGCTAAAAACATTGTCACTTGTCACATCACTGAGTGGAACAAAAACAAGGTGGCTGTGTCTGATAGATGGACAGACGTGTTTAGTGAGATGGGAGCAAGTCACTCAACTTTGGAGTCTTATCTTTGGCTGTGGAGTTTGTTTTATGCCTGCCTGGTACATCTGCACCTGTGGAGCGTGTGTTCTCGTTAATGAAGTGAAGTGAAGTGAAGTGAAGTGACATTCAGCCAAGTATGGTGACCCATACTCAGAATTTGTGCTCTGCATTTAACCCATCCGAAATGCACACACACAGAGCAGTGAACACACACACACACACACACACTGTGAACACACACCCGGAGCAGTGGGCAGCCATTTATGCTGCGGCGCCCGGGGAGCAGTTGGGGGTTCGATGCCTTGCTCAAGGGCACCTAAGTCGTGGTATTGAAGGTGGAGAGAGAGCTGTTCATGCACTCCCCCCACCCACAATTCCATCCGGCCCGAGACTAGAACTCACAACCCTTCGATTGGGAGTCCAACCCTCTAACCATTAGGCCACGACTTCCCCTGAATGCATCATGGACGGATTAAAAAAATCAGACAGACAGACACTCGACAGAGTGTAACAACAATGAAGGCAATGCTTTTCGTACGAATTAATTTCGGACTGGACTGCTCCGCATTTTATGATAAACTCTTGAAAGACAAAAAATTGGTTCCAGTGAAAAATACAAAACAGCAACAGTGAATGATGCTGTTGCACCATCTTGTTCCCACTGATCTGCAATTTTATGTAAGTCTACAATTATTTTTTTACATAGCTAACAATAGTATTAAGTGTAAATACTTGTATGTGTGCAGTAGGTGTTGTGGGTCTGTGGGTTCTGTGTCTGTCCCGTATTCCACTCTGAGAAATCTGGTCACCCTAACTTGAGTAGAATATTATAAATACAGTAAAAACAATAAATATACATTAGATGTATGTTAAGATTTTTTTTTTTTTTTTGCATATAGCAATGATGCTATGAATGTTTTTATGAATGTTTTTACATTAATGTCCTGTACAGGGCACACTGGTGCGGCAGACACTGAATGTTTTTACATTAATGTCCTGTACAGGGCACACTGGTGCTGCAGACGCTGAATGTTTTTACATTAATGTCCTGTACAGGGCACACTGGTGCTGCAGAAGCTGAATGTTTTTACATTAATTTCCTGTACAGGCTACACTGATCCTGCAGAACGCTGAATGTTTTTACATTAATGTCTTGTAAAGGGCACCTTGGTGCTGCAGACGCTGAATGTTTTTACATTAACCATCTGGAGTCGATTAACGCGTATGAGTCATTTTCTCCTGATAACCCCGAAAAGAACTTAAATTACACTTTTGTAGATCGTAGAGATAAAAACGATACATCAATCAAATCTGTAAAGGGTCTACTTTTTGTATACAGACGTAACAAAACTTTGTGCACTTATAAAATAAAGATAACAAACAAGGTGTGCTGCCTGCAACCTTTGTCTGCGCTGATCTTCATTTACAAACACATCATTAAAATTAACTAACTCAGTGAATACTCAATGAAGAGACATGAGATATATCTATAGAAATCCTGACATGTCTATTTTTAAACTAAACAAGTCCTGCCGAAAACAAATATTCTCTGATAAAGTAATCCATATGAAAACAACGCAATGTCCGTTTTTCACGTCTCCCTTCATTATCTTCCAATGCAACCACGCCCACGCCCCATTCAGATTCTAATGTTTCACTGTAGCGCATGGCTTGAGATGCTCTCAATGAAAAAGCCTTCTCGCGCTCGTGATTCTTTAGCTCCGCCCACATGTCACGCCTCCAGCCGTTCGTGTTTTTCCGGGAAAAAACAGACTATCTGTACAGACTATCTTTCTCTTATAAATATAATAAAACTAAAGACTTTTTGGAGTTATGAAGGATGCAGTACTACTCTATAGGTACTCAAGATTAACGAGATATTAAGATATTGAGTGAAAACGAGCATTTCACCCCCCCCCCCCCCTTTAAGGCTTAAAGTTCTGCAAAATTAAGGGCATTTCAACTTGAGTGACAGGTGGATTGCTGTATGCTGTCACCGCCATTGCGCTAGGTGAGCGTGGTTTCAGCAAACAGCTCCTCACCCAATAAATGATTAGAAGAACTGGACCAGACTAATTTACGACAGATTTTGGAAGTATTGCCTGTGAACTGATGGGAAATATTAAAGGGGGGGTTACAGTGGTGTTTTGTGTATTCAGAGTTGTTCACAGTGTTAAAGAGATGGATTATCATTCTAAAAATGGCCAAAGTTTTAAAAAATAATTTAGAAGAATGACTGAGAATTCCTTCCTTTCGGGTTGGTACAATTTTGCCTGTTTTTTTTTTTTTTTCGATCGTCGATTTAATGACATAGAGGAGAGTGGAACTCCTTATATGAGCATTTCTCTTGGAAATGGAAACTGGAAATTGTTGGCACTTGGCAGCGCTGCATAGGATTTGTTCGAGAATGTCTCCAAATAAGTGTGTTTTTGTATGTGAGGGAAAGTTTGCCATGTTTAGCTTCCCAAAGAACCCAGCGTTACATGAACAGTGGATGAAGTTTTTTTTTTTTTTTTTTCGGGGCAGCAATGGAGTGTATCAAGTGCCTTTGTATTTATAAACAAGCCCCAAGTCGACACTGGATTTGCACATCGTTTGCTATTAAAACATGGAGCCGTCCCTGCGATAAAAGACCCAATTCATGTAAGTACAATTGCATCAGATTTCTGTCTTTTGTTGGAAATCAGCACATAAGTGAATATATGTTAATGGAAACAACACGGAACGTCAGTATTATAGCTCCGCCCACTGCACGCCTCAAGGAGCTCTGCTTTTTCAGGGAAAAAAATCGGAAAGCTGTATTTTTCTTTTATAAATATGATAAAACTAAAGACTTTTTGGATACATGAAGAATGCAGTACTGCTCTGTAGGTACTCAAGATTAACATGAGATTAGGCGAAACTGTGTACTTTATATACCCTTTAACTAACTTTTTGTGCATTTTCATTTGTACAAACATTGAACACTTCTTCCACCGATTCCACCTCTTTATCAAACTTAAATGTAATTGTAAATTACATGGAGAGCATTTAGCAAACCAACCCCTTGTTTATAAATAATTTATTACACAAATACCTTTTATGTACAGTATATAAATAAGTGCTAGTTTATAATATTCAATTAGCTTTGAGTAATTTAATTTCCAATATAAGAAATTGTTCATGCTAACGGAAGTCAGTAAGTGTGTAAAAGCTGTGCATCTATAGAAGTTGGAGGCAACGTCCTTAGGCTTTTTGTTATGGAGTGTTTGATTACTTTACCACCACGACCGCTGGTTCAAATCCCGCTCCATACAGATTCTGGTATACAGGAAGATTATTTGCTGTTTAACAAACAAGTTTGTGTGTTAGATAAATAAGTATATAAGTTTATATATAGTGTGTGTTTCACAATTTTTTTCAGGTTTTCATGAGATGGATTGCTGTGTCTGGTCATTCTGGTGCTCAGAGCACTGAAGCGTCAACCAGATGGTAACAGTTCAAAGAGAAAATATGTTGGATGTGAGGGGTTCAGAGAGATTTTACTAGCCCTTTTGCTCACTCTTGTAGCATTTCAACAAATCAGACACACAACTATTTGTTACATTTAACAAATAATATCTAACGCCTCCTCATCAAACCAAAGGTTAACTATCACCTGAAAAATGTGCATTAACTATCATATGCAGCTTTTACAAAGGTGTGTTTGAACTAACTGATGTTTCCTTCAGGCTGTAGATCTGCTGAATATCAAATTGTATTACAGCTTTATGTATTTATTTCTCATCTCTTTACTGCTTAAGTTTTAACCCTTTTTCCTATGCCCAATGTATGCACTGTGTGTGTGTGTGTGTGTTAGACTAGTTTAAATGTTTATGTAGTTAAAAAAGTCTTATTTGTGTCACGCTTGAGGTTTTTCATTGTTTGCGCATAACTGAAGTCCCTAATTGTGCAGATTTTAGCTACATACTCTGAGTGAAATTTGGTACCTAAGCAGAGTGCAGAGGACGGATTTAATAATGGTGGAGTAGAACTTTTTCAGCAGCTCCTGTGAAAAAATTTAAAAAGTGACCTGACATACAGCCAAGTATGGTGACCCATACTCGGAATTCGTGCTCTGCATTTAACCCATCCAAAGTGCACACAGACAGCAGTGAACACACACACACACCGGGAACACACACCCGGAGCAGTGGGCAGCCACTTTATGCTGTGGCACCCGGGGAGCAGTTGGTGGTTTGGTGCCTTGCTCAAGGGCACCTCAGTCGTGGTATTGAAGTTGGAGAAAGCGCTGTACATTCACTCCCCCCACCTACAATCACTGCCGGCCCAAGACTCGACATCAAAACTACTTTGGATTACCAGTCTGACTCTCTAACCATTAGGTCACGACTTCCCCTGATGGCAGGGTGGCAGGTTGGACTTCCTCAGCTGGCGAAGGAAGTACAACCTCTCTTCGGCCTTTTTTTACAATGTGAAATGTGAATGTCCAACTTTAGGTTCTGGCAGATGGTGGTGCCCAGGAACGTGAATGACTCCACTGTCATTACAGTGCTGTTCATGATGGTGATTGGGGGAGAGCAGTGGGGTCCACGATCATCTCCACAGTTTTGAGCATGTTGAGCTCCAGGTTGTTAAGACTGAACCAGACACCCAGCTCGTTAACCTCCTGTCTGTTAGCAGACTCGTCACCATCCTGAATGAAGCCGATGAGTGTGGTGTCATCTTCAAACTCAATCTCGCAACCGGAAGTTGAAGTCGGCCATGTGCCGCCATCTTGTAGCAGAACTTCACTTGCGTTAGCATCCCATTGACCACCCATTCATCTTTTCGTCACTTTTACAGCGAATAACTTTACATCTGAGGCGTTTAAAGACTCCGTTTGTCCATTATTTATTTCTAAAGATACACAACAATGTATAAAGGGCTCCATTACCTTCTATGTTACATTATGGCCCCGTATAAACAGTTTTTGTAAAAATAGGCTAACGATTGCGTCATAACCACTCGACTCTCTGTCGCACAGTAGAGAAATTACTGTACAGACAGGAGGAGAAGCTTGCAGGCTTTTAACTTAATATGGCGTACTGGCGTTACATTTGAAAATGCTATACAAAAGAATTAATCAGAATACTTACTCCTGCTCACTCACGACAAAGAACTCCCCGCTCAAGCTCGCTGTCTCTGCAAGATTAACGATCGCAGTTTGCACGCACAGCTTCTAGAAGATTTACATCTGTCAGACAGGTTGTTGGCGTCATCAAGCTTAGTTTGAGTCTGCGTGTCAGAAACGGAAGTGCTAAAAATAGCTAAAAATGGGCTTCACTTGTCTCAATTGAGTTCCAATGGGGTCGCTGTGTCCATTTCTTTTACTGTCTATGCAAACAACTCACTTTCCTCAGCGAACGACTCGCTTTCCTCATGCAGCGAACAATTCACTTTCCTCAGCGAACGACTCACTTTCATCACGCAGCGAATGATTAACTTTCCTCACGCAGCCGGTGACTCATTAGGCGTTTCTCAATGTCAAGGATACTTCCTTCGTAGTACTGATCCTTCCAAGTCACTTCCTTCAGAGGCTAGGTGAGACTCCTCTTTAGCATACGGAGAACATGTAAATGGAACAGGCTAGCAAGTGCACGTAATTGCATCATTATGTCAGTGAAAATGGTATCATTAAATTACTTTGGACAACTAGTTATTTATAAAAGAAATGCCGATGACGCAACCAATTGTTAAATGACAGGTCTGGTTCAATAACCATTTGTATTTGTATAATTTACAATATCAATACGGTAGTAATTTGTACTGGCATTTAAACGTCAAACTTTACTTATATTTACTACAGTTATAACAAATGTTTGGTAATGTAAATAAAAACTGTTAATGCTCCGACTAGATTAACCTTTGACATTTCTAAATTTTTTAATTAACGTTAGATAGCAAAGCTGCGTGCATAGGATTGTGGGTGATTTGAGAACGCGAAGAGTGCGAAGGATACACATATGCATCCTTTCCTGTGTATGGGATATTCTTCGAACGAAGGACTCAGTCCTTGGTTGAAATTCCGAGGATCCTCGACATTGGAATAGTCCTTCGACGGATGTCGATAACATGGCATCCTCGAAATACTGGCTTCCGAGGATCCTTCCTTGACATTGAGAAACACCTACTGTCCGCAGCCGGAGACACACTTTCCTCACGCAGCAGACCACTGACTCTCTCTTCATTTAGGGACCGAATATTATAATTAAAGTGACTTCTATATTACATCCAAAATAATATTTAGATATAATATTTAAATATTAAAAAATGTGTACATTTCAATAAAATGAAATAATTGCCTATTGCAAATTTGTGAATTCATGGTTAACTTATTTTCTGCAGTCACTAGGCTATAGTGACATATTTTTAAAAATCAATATTTTGTAAAAAAAAAAAATAATAATAAAAAAATAAACCTGAACTATAATCTAAACATCTGAATTTTCATACAATTTCATAAATAAGTAGGCTAATAAATATATAATGTTTAAAAAGATATATGATATAAACTATTATAATATATAGTGAGAGCTAAGCTAAGCAATAAAAAAAAAAAGGCACAGGTTAGGTCGAGGTGTAAAGCAAACAACTAAAACCCCAGTACTACGTTTTTATAAACCGTGGACCCCAGGAAACGTTACTTAAAAAATATATTATTAAGCTTTTAATCTTTACTGTAATTTAATTTATATTTATATGTATATCAATATTATATATTCAAATTTATTTATACAGTGGTCGAATTTTATTGTTCGGGGCACTGTTTATTGAATTGTTTTGGGGGGATAGAGTCTTTTTCTTGGTCCTGTAGCTAATTTTACATAATGATTACAAATTACATAATCATAATTTTTCAAAAACGTTTTATTGAAAATTTTGCCTTATTAAATGAAACTGATTAATTTTGATAAATATTTAGCTAAATGTGATTTTGTGCTGGTAGCAGGCTAGTGCTGGCACCTTGTCTGGTTTAGGCCATAGACAGTAAAAGAAATGGACACAGCGACCCCATTGGAACTCAATTGAGACAAGTGAAGCCCATTTTTAGCTTTTTTTAGCACTTCCGTTTCTGACGCGCAGACTCAAACTAAGCTTGATGACGTCAGCAACCTGTCTGACAGATGTAAATCTTCTAGAAGCTCTGCTGAAAACTGCTATCGTTAATCTTACAGAGACGGCGAGCTTGAGTGGGGAGTTCTTTGGCGTGAGTGAGCAGGAGTAAGTATTCTGATTAATTATTTTGTATAGTATTTTAAAATGTAACGGCAGTACGCCATATTAAGTTAATTGCCTGCGAGCTTCTCCTCCTGTCTGTAAGGTAATTCAACAGAGAGTCACGTGGTTATGACGCAATTGTTAGCCTATTTCTACAAAAACTGTTTCTACGGGGCCATAATGTAACATAGAAGGTAATGGAGCCCTTTATACATTGTTGTGTATCTTTAGAAATAAATAATGGACAAACGGAGTCTTTAAATGCCTCAGATGTAAAGTTATTTGCTGTCAAAGTGACGCCAAAATGAATGTGTCACAGTGTGTCTGGTCTGTGTATCACTGGGTGTCCACTAGAGGTCTCACTTCCCCTTATCGTCACTGTTCATTGTTTTCAGCTGTTTTCACTTACATCATTTGCACTTGTCTTTAAATACCTAGGTTGTTTCTGTCCTTGTTACGGAGTCCTTGTTTAATGTCAATGCGTTTTACATGTCCGTCAACTCTTGCCCTTGTCTTGCTTTGCCTTGCCCTGTGTTCATGTCCTGTTAATGTTTGGTGTTGGATATTCTGGTTTTGACCCTGCTTGGACTGTTTACCCCTCTGGATTTGCCCTATATTAAACTGCTTACCTGCTATTGGATCTCTCCCTGTTTTCTGTGTTGCCTCACGTGACAGAAGGACTCCGTCCACTACGAGATCCAGCGGTATGCCGTTTAACGCTTCTTCCCCAGCCATCGAGCGGGAGAGAGGCGGTCGCTTTGAAGGAACCCGCCTGGTCGTGTTTCGCGGGACCAGTGGAGGTCGTCGAGGAGGAGGTGGGCGAGAGGAAGCACAGCATAAGATGGTGGTGCCCGATGCATAACCACCAACCCCGCACCACGAGGCCAGATGGAAGCCAGCCTCACCCCACAGGGCAAGAGGGCTGCCAGCTCAGCACCAACGCCCAAGATGGCCGCTGACACCCTTCTCGACTACTTCGAGATGCTATCGATGATCTTAGAGGTTCCCAAGACGGTTCACGTCATGGCTGCTGAGCCAGCGCCTCAGCACAAGATTGCCGTCAACCCAGCGCCTCAGCACAAGATGGCTGCTGAGTCAGCACCTCAGCACAAAATGGCCACCAACCCAGCACCACAGCACAAGATGTCCGCCAACCCAGCGCCACAGCACAAAGGGACCACCAGCCCAGCACCACAGCACAAGATGGCCGCCAGCCCAGCGCCACAGCACAAGATGGCCGCCAGCCCAGCGCCACAGCACAAGATGGCCGCCAGCCCAGCGCCACAGCACAAGATGGCCGCCAGCCCAGCGCCACAGCACAAGATGGCCGACTCAACGCCTGAGTCGCCAGTCCAGGTGCCACCGATTCGCCGTCATAGAGGACGGAGGACGAGGAGACTACTGTTCCTCAAGGCCTGGAGAGCGTTCCCGAGCGGGCCGCTGCCGTCCAGGAGGACGTTCCCGAGCGGACCGCTGCCGTCCCCGAGGCGGTGCCCGAGGTGGTGCCCGATGCTGTTCCGGTGACCGAGGTGGTGTCCGATGCCGAGGTGGTGCCCGAGGCTGTTCCAGAGACCGAGGTGGTGCCCGATGCCAAGGCGGTACCCAATGCTGTTCCAAAGCTCGAGGTGGTGCCCGATGCGGTGCCCGATGCTGTTCTGGAGGCCGAGACGGTGACCGATGCTGTTCTGGAGGCCGAGACGGTGACCGATGCTGTTCTGGAGGCCGAGACGGTGACCAATGCTGTTCCAAAGGCAGAAGTGGTGCTCGATGCCGAGGGGGTTCCCAAGCTTGAGGTGGTGCCCGATGCGGTGCCCGATGCGTTTCTGGAGGCCGAGACGGTGACCGATGCTGTTCTGGAGGCCGAGACGTTGACCGATGCTGTTCCAAAGGCAGAAGTGGTGCTCGATGCGGAGGCGGTGCCCAATGCTGTTCCAGAGGTCGAGGCGGTGGCCGATGCTGTTCCGGAGGTCGAGGTGGTGCTCAATGCTGTTCTGGAGGTCGAGATGGTGCTCGATGCCGAGGCGGTTCCGGAGGCCGAGGCAGTTCCGGAGGCCGAGGCAGTGCCCGAGGCGGTTCCGGAGGCCGAGGCGGTGCCCGAGGTTGTTCTCGATGCGGTGCCCGAGACCGCTCCCGAAGCTGTTACCGAGGCGGTGCCTGAGGCCATTCCCGATGCAGTGTCCGATGTCGCTCCCGATGCCTTGACCGAGGCGGTGCCCGAGACCGTTCCAGAGACAGTGCCCCGAAGCCAAGGCACCTCGGGTCTTTACAGACAGTCCAGAGTATAGTCAGATTCCGGTGGACTCTCCGGAGTCGGGTCAGGTTCCGGTGGACTCTCCGGAGTCGGGTCAGGTTCCGGTGGACTCTCCGGAGTCGAGTCAGGTTCCGGTGGACTCTCCGGAGTCGAGTCAGGTTCCGGTGGACTCTCCGGAGTCGAGTCATGTTCCCGTAGACTCTCCGGAGTCGAGTCAGGTACCGATGGACTCTCAGGAGTCGAGTCATGTCCTCGTGGACTCTCAGGAGTCGAGTCAGGTTCCGGTGGACTCTCAGGAGTCGAGTCAGGTACCGGTGGACTCTCAGGAGTCGAGTCAGGTTCCCGTGGACTCTCAGGAGTCGAGTCAGGTTCCCGTGGACTCTCAGGAGTCGAGTCAGGTTCCCGTGGACTCTCAGGAGTCGAGTCAGGTACCGGTGGACTCTCAGGAGTCGAGTCGGGTTCCGGCGGACTCTCAGGAGTCGAGTCGGGTTCCGGCGGACTCTCAGGAGTCGAGTCGGGTTCCGGCGGACTCTCAGGAGTCGAGTCGGGTTCCGGCGGACTCTAAGGAGTGGAGTCGAGTCGGATTCCGGCGGACCCTCCGGAGTCGAGTCAGGTTCCGGCGGACCCTCCGAAGTCAAGTCAGGTGTTTGTGGACCTTCCAGAGCCAGGGCCAGTCACCGATTACCTTCCAGAGCCAAGTCAAATCACTGGGTGGTCTGCGGCTCCATTCTGGGGGACTCCTGTCTCAACCACAAGGATGTGGTAGTCATCCGCTCCGCCCTGGGGGACTTTGACATTGACCACGAGGACGTGGTGGTCGTCTGCTCCGCCCTGGGGAACCCTGGCAGTTACCACGCGGACGTGGTGGTCTTCCGCTCCGCCCTGGAGGGCTCTGGCTTTGACCACAAGGCCGTGGTGGTCTTCCGCTCCGCCCTGGAGGGCTCTGACTTTGACCACAAGGCCGTGGTGGTCTTCCGCTCCGCTCTGGAGGGCTCTGACTTTGACCATAAGGCCGTGGTGGTCTTCCGCTCCCCCCTGGAGGGCTCTGGCCTTGACCACAAGGCCGTGGTGATCTTCCACTCCGCCCTGGAGGGCTCTGGCTTTGATCACAAGGCCGTGGTGGTCCTCTGCTCCGCCCTGGTGGGCGCCTCAACATGCCCTTTATGGACTTCTGTTTTGTGTATTTGAGTTCTGTTATGTTCCTGTCTGTTCCCCTTAGTTTGTCTGGCCCCCCATCCCTCCCCCTGAACCTCCTCCAGTCCTCCTCCCTCCTGGTCCTTTTGGTTCTGTTTGGTGTGTCTGAGGAGCATCTGGTAGCTGCTCCTTAGAGGTGGGGTTATGTCACAGTGTGTCTGGTCTGTGTATCACTGGGTGTCCACTAGAGGTCTCACTTCCCCTTATCGTCACTGTTCATTGTTTTCAGCTGTTTTCACTTACATCATTTGCACTTGTCTTTAAATACCTGGGTTATTTCTGTCCTTGTTACGGAGTCCTTGTTTAATGTCAATGCGTTTTACATGTCCGTCAACTCTTGCCCTTGTCTTGCTTTGCCTTGCCCTGTGTTCGTGTCCTGTTAATGTTTGGTGTTGGATATTCTGGTTTTGACCCTGCTTGGACTGTTTACCACTCTGGATTTGCCCTATATTAAACTGCTTACCTGCTATTGGATCTCTCCCTGTTTTCTGTGTTGACTCACGTGACAGAATGGGAGTCAATGGGAATGCTAACGCAAGTGAAGTTCTGCTACAAGATGGCGGCACCTGGCCAACTTCAACTTCCGGTCGACTTCCTTGTCGCCTGGTTTAGGCCTTTCATGGATAAATAATGATGACAATAAAACCGTATAAAAAATAAAGTATTTATTGAATCGTTCAAATCAAACTTTTCATTCAGAATGGCTGATTCCATTCCCCCCATGAATGTATTGGGGTTTTAGCTGTTTGCTTTACACCTCGGCCTAACCTGTGCATTTTTATTTTTTTATTGCTTAGCTTAGCTCTCATTATATGTTATAATAGTTTATATGACCCCGAACACCCCGCCCTCTTTCCCAGGGGGCACCTCAACACAGGTAAATACCATATATGAACTTAAGTATGTTATAACTAACTGGATGACACATCATCAGTTATCTACAGGCAGGAGGAGGTTTGAGATGATAGTGTTAAAGGCCGAGCTGAAATCCACAAACAGGATCCTTCATTTGCAATGCCCATATATACTGAACATGATCAACAACCATGTTACTGTTTCAGTTACATTTTTGTTTACTGTTTACCTTTTGTTTACCTTCTAGTTTACTGTTTTGGTTAGGATATTTAAAGATATATATTTTTTTGGTGTACGTACCTGTGCCTCCAACAGCTCCTCGATTTGTGATTCATCTGCTACATTGCACTGTCACTTCTGCTAGAGATCCATTGACCTTTTGTGATAGGTTGTGATAGGTTTACTTGGTTTAATAAAAATGTTCTTAATTTGATTGGACTTGTTTTAGTAAATACACTGTATATCTAGGGTTCTGATTAAAACAGTGTAGGGGAGAGCGGGGTCGAAAGTAACGTGGGACGAAAGTAACAACCCGATTTTCTCCGAGCCTCTTTCTGCATTTGCATTCCCAGCTATGACAGCATATTCAGCATGCAATCCTTGACGGAGCTGAGAAATATCATGTGATTTCCTCATCGTTTCCGGAAGTTAGGTCCATAAAACTGTTTTCGAGTACAAAAAGTAAATTGTTGAAACGGTAATTTTTTTTTTTATTAGTCGTGTTGTTTTTCTTGTTTCATGTGTCACAGTAATGATCAATCTACAGGTTATTTAGTGCTTTAACACATCCTAAAGTTTGCATTTTCAAAAATTTTTATATATATAAAATTAAATCGAGTTTAAATGTCAGGAGTTTCTGTCTGGACGAAAGTAACAGTTGTTATTTTTGTCCCGCTACAGTCACAAAAAGTATTTATTTTGTTCCAGTGCAAGCTATATTGTGAATTATAGCTTGCACTGGAACAAAATTTCTTACAAATGTTTATGTCATATTATACCAAAATACTATGTCTTAGTGAGGGACAGAAAGAGGTCTGGTTTTATCCAGAAGTATTTGAGAGGGCGTTTATAGAGGAACATCTCTCTCTGGGCAGCTACTACGTCACATTTATATTTAGGTTTTAGCCATATCTTAGCCTTTACACCTCCACCTGTGAATTTGCAGTGTTTCCAGATGTTTCAATTCATGCATAAAAACAACTGGATGGAAACATAAACAGGCCTACTGTTACATTATGTTTAGAGTTTTTTTATTATGATAATGTGATTACATTTTTATATTGTGCATTCTGTAGATTTTTTTAAATTAAAAATACATTGAAATGTACAATAAAAAATACAGTCAGGTTTTAAGACATCTGATGAAACTTAAACTTAAATTTAAAATGAAAACATGAAAATCTATTTTAATATTTTTTTTGCAAAGATAAAGGCCAAAATATGTTTGCAGTTACTTATTAACAAGGTCACAATCAGGTAAACTTAAGAAAAATAAGACTAACAGAAAAAATCTATCTTATATTGTTGTGTTACTTTTGACCCACCTGTGTGTTACTTTCGTCCCAACCGATGGTGTTCAACTTATGTTCAAAGTGAAATTATACTGAAGTCTTTCTACATTTCTACAAAATACCACCTGGTATTGTTAGACCACACTTCTGAGTTACTGACCACAGCAGAAAAATATCTCTGTCTACAACGTTATCTTTTAAAATGAAGTTTTTCTGAAAAATCGTACTTTCGCCCCTGCTCTCCCCTAACTGGGGGGGTCTGAAAACACTGCTTGTCAATAATTCGTTAATATTGTAAACTTTCATCTGAATACATTAATTAAGTGTTTTCTTAGTTTTCAACCCCACTGTTATTGAACTGTAAAGTGAAAATATTGTGTGATTTGTTTTGAATTCAGTTTTCAGTTAAATGTATTTCACAATATAAAAGTTGATAATTTATGAGGATTTATTTTTGGTGTTTTTTATTTATTTATACAGGACAGGACAGGACAGAAAGTGTGATAGAGAGGAGGGGACTGCATCAGAAAAGACCTAGAGCTGAGAGACTTTTACACCCGGAGCACAACCACATATACACGAGGCTGTTTGCTAACATTTAATCAAATTTTAAGAAAGATTTCTACATAAATATTAAATGCATTTCATTCAAGGCAGGGTTTTTCTTGTGTAAAGAATTTCAAGGCGACTGTCTCTTGTCAAATTCAGTGCCACCTCTGGCTGTCGACAAAAGTCAAGACTGGACACATGCTCCTATACCCCTTTACCACCTACACAGTTTCTGTTGCAAGTTCTCTTCTCAAACTTTTCAACAATTTCACAGCACAATTGTACAAATCTTTTGTAATGAGACACATTAGTAAAACATTTTTTCACAGAAATTATAGTTTTTCACCAAAATAAAAGGGTTTCTCTTGCAAGTGGAGCACAATATAGCACAAAAAAGCACAAAAATATTTAAATATTGTATTTCGATTTGTTATTCTACCGTTTTTTATAAGCAAAATTTTGGGGTTATTTCCATCTGTTTTAAACAGAATGTTTCCAAAATAAAACTGCTGTTGTACAATTTTGAGAATGTGGTAGTTTATTAAAGTTAATTGTAATGCCATTGTTTTTAACAACAAATCCATGCACAAACACTGCAAGCTAAAGTTCAAGGTTATTTTAATCTGTTTTATACAGTATGTTTCCAAAATAAAACTTGTTTTACAAAATTAAGCATGTGGAGGTTTATTCAAGTTGACTGTAAAGCCATTGCTTCCAGTCATTAGATTTTTAACCTTTATGAATGTACAATGTTGAAACAATGTCACAATATCAACGTTGATCCAATTAGCAAAATCTAAACATAATCCAGTGTGGATTCAACTATGGTTCCCTACGTTGATTCACCGTTTAATTCATCCTGCAAAGAGCTGAACACGAACCGGCGATCAGTGCAGTTTTGGAGTCAGGCACTTTATCAAGCAGGCTATCAACTGCACTACAACGTGATATGTTGCACAATTTTAAAACACTTGTGCTGTCCGTCTCAATGACGCAAATCACAACAAAACACAAAATGCCTCTGAATAACTTTTAGCTTTCATCAGTATTAATCTATACTTAATGTATAAAGTGAAGACTATGGAATGTTATTTTACATTTGATTATTGTTAGACCAATATATATGTGTGCGTGTGTGTGTGTATATATATATATATATATATATATATATATATATATATATATATATATATATGTATATATATATATATATATATGTATATATATATATATATATATATATATATATATATATATATATATATATATATATATATATATATATATATTTAATCTAGTTGTATTTAGTTAACTTTCTATCAAAATAGGGATCGAAATTTTTTTGTATCTTTAAAGCGATAGTTCACCCAAAAATACAAATTAGCACATGATTTTATCACCCTCAAGCCATACAAGGCATATAACTTTCAGATGAATTCAATCATAAATGATTAATGTCTGGTTTCACAGACAGGGCTCAGACTAAACCTGGATTAGGCCATAGTTCAATTAGGACATACATACATATATATATATATATATATATATATATATATTTGCTCTCTCCGTTGCGCTTCTGCATTCGCCACTTCTCACCGTACCTTATCCTACGTCCAGTCTAAATCCAGAAGAACTGTGTCAATGTCTCCAAGACACCTGAAGAAACCTAACTGCAAAGCTACCTGAGAAACTATGCGCAAGTGCACCTATAGAGCAAAAGCTGCATTAAATGCAAAACGTGGTCACACCAAATGTTGGTTTGATTTAGTTAATAGCAATGAATTGATGAATAAAATCTATTTATGACATTATTTTTCACAGATCTTTGTGTGGAGCACTGGCAGTTTTCAAACTCCTTGTGCAAACAAAAATCTCACTGCATTATTACAATTAATGGCAAAAGGAATATTTGGAAATGTAAACTGATATTTCTTACTGACACAGTACAGTTAAATTCTGTGTGACTTGACCAAAAGTTGAGTTTTAGGAACTACAGCAAATGACCTTAATTTTGACATTGCTATCTGCTGAGAACAGACGTGTCCTGCTAGAAGATTACAACATACATTTTAATTATTTGGGGAAAAAATGTAATGTCACTTCTTTCAGAGCTGCACCTTTGCACGTTTCACAATCATTCTTTCTGTGATTGCTTAAGAATCTGATTGAGTGTTCACATAAATACTAACCAAATGACCTTTCTGCACCTTTTCGACCTCTTCTGCTCACAGAGTCTGCATTTGTTTGATCCACAATACAATAAAAGCAGTCATTTAATTAAATATTATTACAATTTAAAGTAACTATATTCTATTGGAGTATATTTTAAAATTAAATTTATTCTCATGATAAAAAGCAGTATTTTCAGCATCATTCCTCCAGTCTTCAGTGTCACATGATCAGAAATCATTCTAACATGCTGCTCGAGAAACATTTAATTATTATTATCAAGGTTATAAATAGCTGTGCTGCTTTATATTTTGTGGATTCTTCCTGGATTCTTTGATCACTAGAAAGGTCAAAAGAACGACATGGTTTCGGAAATACAAATCTTCTGTGCAATTTAAATGTCTTTATGTTCAAAAATCTTTTGATCAATTTAATGCATCTTATAATGCATATTTTTAAGAATCTATAAAACAAGTTGATACATATGTATATAATGTTTATGCAATGATACATGCTGATAAACAAAAACCCTGTATTTCTTTTTTTTTAAGTCAGGCTTAGGTTATTATTTTCATGAACAAATGCATGCAAATTCACCATTACTTGCAATTATTACGAAATCAGATATACGCACACAGAAACACACACATATTCAGCGTTATAAAAAGCCACATTTCCCTCATCTTACGGTTTGAAGAGTCATTGTCGTCTGGTTGTGAGCAACTGACTTTTCTGATCTTCTCCTCTCATCGTTGTCCATGCGATCCTGAAAAATAACAAAAAAAGAAAACAGAATCTGAAAAAAAGAGACAACAATATTCTCAGGTAATATCACAATTCCATTAGTGAACATCAAAGACTTAAGTCATTATTTCAAACAGTTCTGCTATATGTCATATACAAATTTAAACATTTTATTCAGAATTTGTAAAAGTCTTTTTTGTTTCTGGTTTTCAGCATCTGAGAGATTCGACTGAATCAAGATGCTGCTGATCATTGAAGCTCTTCTTCTCATTTTAGCTGCTCTAGGACAGGTAAGCTTGTGTTCTAGTATGAATATTACAGACATGAATACTGATTATTAATCATTATGATTCCTGTTGCTGCAGGATCACAGAGCAGCTGCTGTTTCAGAACCGATATTTCCACTCGATATGGCACCGAATTCTGTTGATGACCAGTATTTGGGCTGTAAGGGGAAGATGGCATACCTGGTGAAGACAAAATATCTAGAGAAGGAAATTAAAAACTCAGCTAAATTCAAATATTATTGGCAAAACAGTGAGAATTTTGTCAAGTTTCCAAAAGATCAGTTAACAAGGAATCATTTAGTCGCTCTTCATATGTACACTGGTAAATATATATATCGTCAGTTTAATGATGACACTCGTTACGGTAGAAAACAGTACAAAGACGGTACATTCTCATGGTATTCACTCCACTTCCTGTTAACAGATGCGATACAGATTCTGAAGAAACAACAAAATAAATGCTATAAGACTTATCGTGGTACTACAGCTAACTTTGATAAGTATGTTCTGAACAAAGAGATTCGTTTCGGCTCATTTACATCCTCCTCTCTCGATCGTAAAGTAACGCAAGGTTTTGGAACTAAATCTTGCTTTGAAATCATAACTTGTGAAAGTGCAGAGCTGACAAAATATTCTCAGTATCCTTACATAAAAGAGGTGTTGATTCCTCCGTATGAGAAGTTTAGAGTCACTGCTGTCAAGACGAAACAGTATTATAAAGATCTCTGGTGTAACACCGTCTTCACTTTGAAAAGCACTGGAAGAACAAGTTACATGAACTGTGCTCTATTCAAGAAAGGCTAAAAACATATGTGTTGCATTGAAAAAAAAAAATAATAAAAGTGCTCTGAATTTACATGATTTAATTATCAGTTCCACACAAATTGCTATCATTTTTTCCTCATAATTTGTGTAATTCTTTGTCAGAAAACAAGTTGTTTGTATCATTTTCACATGATGAAATAAAGCTATTTTAAGTGACTCAATTCAGTGTCCTTAAAGTGAATAAATATGTGTCTCTAATTCTTATCTTCATTTATACTAACATCGTTTTGCATCACATCACTGAACAAGTTTAGGAATTGCTTTTTAGTTTTATGTAACTGTTAGCAGTAGTGTGATAACTACTAGATTAATTTAAGATTCATATGCAGTATAAAATACATATGTGACCCTTGAGCACAAAAGCAGTCTTAAGTTGCTGGGGTATATTTGTAGCAATAGCCAAAATACTTTGTATGGGTCAAAATAATAGATTTTTCTTATTTGCCTGAAATCATTAAGACATTAAGTAAAGATATTTAGTACATTTCCTACTGTAAATATAACACAACTTAATTTATGATTAGTAATATGCATTGCTAAGAACTTATTTTGGACAACTTTAATGGTGATTTTCTCAGTATTTAAATGTTTTGCACCCTCCGGATCTTCAAATAGTTATATCTCAGCAAAATATTGTCCAATCCTAATAAACCATGTATCAATGGAAAGCTTTCAGATGATGTTTACATCTCAATTTCGAAAAATGTACCCTTGGTGTTGTGGGCGTTTTTATTTTATTTTTTATGATAACCTGATTTTACATTCATCTCTGTTGTTGACAACTGAACCTAGAGTCAATAAACAGACTCCAAACTTTAAAAATTAGTACGTATAACTTTATAAGCTATCGTAACAGTTGCTTTAATGCAACAATGTTCTACATTTTAACATTACTTAATGCAAGAGTTAAAATGAAATAAAGATAACTTTTTTTTCAACATTTCTTAATCTTGGTTAATGTTAATAATTTTAATTAATAGACATAGTAATACATTTTAATATTTCAATTTGAAATTAATTATTCCGAATGAAGATGAATGAACAGTTAAGGATAGTAGGCCAACGCTGAAAAAAAAACTGGCATAGAAATAATTCCACCTCAGAACTTGCTAGTAAACTTCTCAGTTAGTTACAAAGAAATGGCAAGTAAAACTGAATTAAATGTTAAATTAGTACAGTAGAATGTAGAATGACTGAATGACTGAAATAATATATTCTTATAAAACACTCCCAAAATTTTTTTTTTGTGTGTATAATTGCAAATTAACATTCACGTAAATTAATAAATGCCTTAAACCCATTCTCAAATATTTATGCTTCTAAAGTGCAATATGTAACATCTACATTATAAGCGTCAAATGATGGGAGAAACGAGAAAGGCTTTCTCAGCCCAGAACAGAAATAAGAGGAAACTTTGGCAGTAGGCTTGATCAACAGTCACGGCAACTAAAGCAATTATTTTGATTTCAACATTCTTATCTTTTGTAAACAGATGAGAGCTGATCAAAGAAAAAAAAAAAGAAGTATATTTCACCCGAAAATTACAACATACATTTCATAGGTTTCGATGACTTGCACAGTACTGATCACTTCTTTCCCACACGAACACAGTGACACAGCAGAGACCGTTCTTATCTCTTCTGCTCTTGACAGCAAGTCTTGGTTTTAAAACAAGATGTTTTCCAAACCTTTTCGATCTGTATGTACATGAGAGCATGAAGAATTCAGCCTAAATGTACAGGGTGAATTCTGCTACAGTGAGGCTCGAAAGTTTGGGCACCCCTTGCAGAATCTGTGAAAATATGAGTAATTTTCAAAAAATAAGAGATCATAGTAAATGCATGTTATATTTTATTTAGTACTGTCCTGAGTAAGATATTGTACATACAAGATATTAACATTTAGTCCACAAGACAAAAAAAATGCTGAAATTATTAAAATAACCCCACTCAAAAGTTTGGGAACCCTTGGTTCTTAGTACTGTGTTCTGTTACCTGATGATCCTCGACTGTCTTTCTGTTTAGTGATGGTTGTGCATGAGTCCCTTGTTTATTCTGAACAGTTAAACTGAGAACTGTTCTTCAGAAAAATCTTTAAGGTCCTGCAGATTCTTCAGTTTTCCAGCATCTTTGCATATTTGAACCCTTTCCAGCAGTGACTTTATGATTTTGAGATGCATCTTTTCAGACTGAGGACATTTGAGGGACTCAAACACAACTATTTAAAAAGATTCAAACATTCACTGATGCTCCAGAAGGAAACAAGATGCATTAAGAGCTGGGGGGTGAAAACTTTTTGAATTTGAAGATCAAGGTAAATTGTACTTAATTTGTGTACCGGGAAACATACGCGTATCTTCTGTTGCTTAAGAAGGGCAGAACTAAATGGAAAAAAATTATATTTCAACAAAATAAGACAAATTTGGCCATCTTCATCGTGTTCAAAAGTTTTCACCCCCCAGCTCTTAATGCATCTTGTTTCCTTCTGGAGCATCAGTGAATGTTTGAATCTTTTTAAATAGTTGTGTTTGAGTCCCTCAAATGTCCTCAGTCTGAAAAGATGCATCTCAAAATCATAAAGTCACTGCTGGAAAGGGTTCAAATATGCAAAGATGCTGGAAAACTGAAGAATCTGCAGGACCTTAAAGATTTTTCTGAAGAACAGTTCTCAGTTTAACTGTTCAGAACAAACAAGGGACTCATGCACAACCATCACAAAACAGAAAGACAGTCGAGGATCATCAGGTAACAGAACACAGTACTAAGAACCAAGGGTTCCCAAACTTTTGAGTGGGGTTATTTTAATAATTTCAGCATTTTTTTTTTTTTTTTTGTCTTGTGGACTAAATGTTAATATCTTTTATGTACAATATCTTACTCAGGACAGTACTAAATAAAAAATAACATGCATTTAGTATGATCTCTCTTATTTTTTGAAAATTACTCGCATTTTCACAGATTCTGCAAAGGGGGCCCAAACTTTCGAGCCCCACTGTATATATATATATATATATATATATATATATATATTATAATGAACAGGGGGGGAAAATGTAAAGCTGTTGTACTCTTTTATTTGTTGATGCTTGAAAACCCATTTTCATCTCAGATGTTTCATGATCGTTCTTGTATGCAATCATTCAAGCTGTTTAATACAAAAACTTTCCTTTGTTAATTTCATTTGAGCTCAGAGTTAGGGTTGTGGTTAAAGATGGGACATCCGGTTCATTTCTCTGGATTGCACATTTTCATGCAAATTCACCATTGCATACAATTACTATGAATTCTCAAGAAATCATGTTGAAATGTTCACCTGTCCAGTTTGAAACCACACAAACCAGATAAAGCTATTACTTCTTAAAACACACACACACACACACACACATATTATCAGTGATATAAAGATCCACCTTCTTCATCGTTTGAAGAGTCATTGCCATCATTGCTGTGAGCGACTGAATTTCTGATCTCCTCTCATCGTTAAGCTTCGGAAAATTGACAAAAAGAGACAACGATATTCTCAAGTAAGTTAATATTATAAAGGTTCATAATATAACCTTTAGTAACCTATAATTTCTGCTAATTTGCAGAAAATACCAGTTGCACAAATTGTCTTGTGCAAGGAATTAATTAAGAAAATGATTGTGCAACATATTCCCACTGAAGTAATAGATTTATTATTTGTGTAATACTTTTGTGTCTCTGGATGTCTTCCAGCATCTGATCTTCACTAGATCTACTAGAGAATCTGAGAGATTCGACTGAATCAAGATGCTGCTGATCATTGAAGCTCTTCTTCTCATTTTAGCTGCTCTAGGACAGGTAAGCTTGTGTTCTAGTATGAATATTACAGACATGAATACTGATGATTGATCATTATGAATCCTGTTGCTGCAGGATCACAGAGCAGCTGCTGTTTCAGAAGTGAAACTGGATATGGCACTGAATTCAGTTGATGACCAATTTATGGGCTGTACATCGAAAATGGCAAACCTGGTGAAGACAAAATATCTAGTGAAAGAAATCAATAGCTCACCGCAATTTAAAATTGGTTGGAAAGTGGGTGAAAATGTTATCAAGTTCCCAATAGGTTACCTGACAAGGAACCATTTAATCGCCATTTATGTGTACAGTGATAATAATATATATAAGCAATTCAATCCTGTCAATCGTTACGGGAGAAAACAGTACGAATCAAAGACATACAAATGGTATTCCCTTAACTTTCTGTTAACAGATGCGTTACAGATTCTGAAGAAAACACAGAATGGATGCAGGTATACTTTTCGAGGTACAAATGTTGAATTTGATAAGTATGTTCTGAACAAAGAGATTCGTTTCGGCTCATTTGCTTCATCCTCAACTGATTATAATGTTGCACGAGGTTTTGGATCTAAATCGTGTTTTGAAATCTACACTTGTGAAGGAGCTGATGTGGCAAAATACTCAAAGTATCCCTATGAGAAAGAGGTGCTGATTCCTCCATACGAGAAGTTTAAGGTCACCGCTGTCAGGATGAAAAAATATCAGCCTAATCTCTGGTGTGACACTGTGTACACTTTAAAAAGCACTGGAACACGGAGTAACCTTAACTGTGCTCTATTCAAGAAACCAAACAAGTATAATGGTTTTTACTGAAAAAGTGCTCTGAATTAGTCAGTTCCACATTTTCTGTTATTTCCTCTTCAATAACTCTTTGTCAGTTAACAGATTTTACATAATGAAATAAATCATATAGACACTGCAACAGCTGTCACTCGTTTTCTTTTCTTCATTCATCTGTCAATGTGTCCACATATATGGAAACTACTATAACTTGGTGCGCAGTCAATTTATAGGCAAATAGACCATAGAAGCTACCAGCCTAAACATTGGGTTTAGTCAACACATAGCAAATGATGCTCAAGCTAAAGGATGATTTGCTATGACTCCTTCCACAACATATAGCAGAAGCTGATTATCTTTTCTTCATTTACAAATATGCAATGCACAGAGGAATGATGGAAGAATATAGTGTCCCGACAGCACAAATACTTCTTATATAGGCTTGTACACTCAAAAAAAATACTGGGTTAAATACAAACCAGCACTGTTTATACTTACTTTTTTTCTAAGCATTTTTTTATATATATTCCTTTTACCATTAATGATAAAATATATGTTTCTAAAACACATTTCTGCTTAAAATATTATAAATAGAACATACCTGTATTAAACTCTAAAATTAAATTAATTAATTAATTAATAATAATCCAACAAACTATTGCTGTTTTCAGGTTTTCATTTCCCTAACCAATGAGTATTTTACGACACATTTGTATTGATACTGTGGTCTGATGATGTGCTAGAATCAACAGAAATTAAAAAATTCAAAAATAACAGGACAAACATGTCTACTGATATTTATTTTCTTTTCATATAAAAAGGCAAAATTGCTGTATACAATTAAATGAGACCCTGGATCACAAAACTTCAGTCTTAGGTCACTGTGGTATATTTGTAGTAATAACCAAAAATGCATTGCATGGGTCAAAATTTTAGATTTTTTTTTTATGCCAAAAAATCACCAGGATGTTAAGTAAAGATCATATTCTGTGAAAATATTTAGCAAATTTTGCACCATTAATATATCAAAAAATATATTTTTATTAGCAATATGCATTGCTAAGGACTTCATTTGGACAACTTTGGTTGAAAAGGTGATTTTCTCAATATTTTTACACCCTCAGATTCCAGCTT